>NC_081564.1:12015265-12315265 GCF_022355385.1 Mustela nigripes
CCCCGCCAATAATGTGCGTAAAGGCCGGGCCGGTTCCCACTAAGCCCTCAAAGATGCTAGCTAGCCGTCACCACCGTCTTCGTGGTGATTAGTACTGACCAGCTCTGTCATGAACTCCTCGCTCTCAAGCCCCTGCTGGAACCTTCTTCCCCAAACACTCCAGCGCTTAGAGAGGAGCCCCGAACTGGCTCCAGGAAGGAGCCACCCCCCACCCCCGCGGAGCCCCCCGCTGTTTGTTGGCTGTTCACGGAGTCCCTTGTGGGCACAACAAGTTGGGTGGCCAGGAGAAAAACAACAGCCTTGAACAGGGCCGGAGACAGGCGGTGGGGGAGGCTGTGTGAGCTTCTCGCCAACAAACAAAAGTTGCCTTTCATCCGATCCACTGCTGCCGAGGAGGACCCGCTTCCTCCCGCCCGGGCGTTGATGCAAGCCGGCAGCAGAGGCGAGAAAACAGCCAGGTCTCTCTGCGCGCGATAAAACCATTACAATCAATTTGGGCAGCTCGCAGGCGCGCAGACAGACTCCGTGTCGACTGGATTCTGTTACCGGGAGCGCGGGGCGCAGGCGGCTGGGGAGGGGGCCGGGGCAGGTGGGGGGCGGCGGGGGCCTTCTGGGAGGCTGGAGCATTTGGCCTGCCTCGGATGGGCCCCATTATGGCTGCAGGCTGGCGCCACTGCTGCGGGGGCTCGCGACCAAATGAAAGTGTCATCCAACGGCTCGCGGGGAGGAAGGGGAGATGGGGGGCTGGCAGTGTGAGCTTAACTCCTGCGGTCTCGCAGACTAATTGCTCACGGTGGAAACACGCTTCAAAGTGCTTTGGCCTCGTCAATAATAGGGTATTAGATGCCTTCCATTCTGCAGCGCATTGATCCGTTTCCTCCCCAGGCCTCCTCCTGGCTCTGCTCCCTGACATCCCCCCAACGGTGCTGCTCCGGCTTCTACCCCTGATGACTCGTCTTCCATTTTTTTTTTTTTTTAAGTGTTTTCTAAGCGTGTGTTTAGCAAGAGTGGTGCCTAAGTGCTAATTGTTACACCACAGATTGATTGGCGACGAGATGGCTTGCCAAGTTCCTCCACTCTGGGGGGGGGGCGCGGGGGGCGAGCAGGGGAGGCGGGAGGAAGGATGGGGAGGGGCTCGAGGCGGGGGAGGCAGCGGCCAGGCTGGACTAGGAAGGGGGAGGAGAGGGGAATCCTTCTTGCTTCTGAGTTTCCTGGCAAACTGTGTCTTTCTGGGTTGTAAACTGTGCCCTTTGCTGGGGGAGGCAGAGGGGCAACCTCTGCAGATGTTTTATTATCGTTTGCTGCCTTGAGAAAGTGGGAAAGATTTGGCCACAAGGGGCCTGGCTGGACCAGGCTGCCGCTGATGGAGAGGGGCTGGGTGAGTAAATGGGAGGGTGGACATCCTCCAACCCAGGGCTGGGAGGACACTGCTTGTCCATGAGCCCCTCTAGGTCTAGGTTAGGGGTCCCCGTGTGTGCACGAGACTCTGTACTTATCCCCCTATCCTTGACCCGAGATAACTTATTTCATTTCCCAGCTCTTTTCACTAGCTGACAGGCACCTTGATGGTCCAAACCATGGCTCGGCTAACCATGGCAGGATCAAGAGAATGCAGTACAAAGCCGGACAGGCCAGGTTGCTCCCAAATTATTCCTTCTCCTTCATGCAGACCATGGGGGCTTTCATGTATTTGGAGAACTGGGTGAGCTGAGAACTTTAGGATTCCCAAAAGACACAGACAAAATCCCTTGGCTCTCAAAATCCCTCCAAAGACAGCACTGAGTGCTTCTCTAGAGGATTAGAAGTTTTGTCTTGGCAACTAATGCCGGGAAACATTCCCACCTGACAGGTGATCCTGAAAATTCCCGGTGTGCATTTCCTTAAAGTGAGACAGTCTGTTCCTCTGATCGTGACATCCAATTTCAGAGAGCCACTTCTGACCCACTTCCAAGTTCCCATCTTCCAGGTGGGACAGGCAGGGCAGTAAAAGAGGGAGCGACAAAGCACGCTTTGACATTAGACAGCTGGCTTCCACAGTGCCGTGCCCTTGGGGAAGACACGTAACCTGTCCATTGCCTCAGTGTTGTCATCTGTAAAACAGGGAGAATGATGCGGCCTGACCCACAGTGGTGTAGCAAGGGCAAAATATGACACTTGGTGAGTAGTAAATACTCTTTGTCATCTTTCTCTGTTCTGGAAGATTCAGTCTCACGTATCCTTGTTATTGGACGTAGGCTCCAGGGAGCAGCAGCCTGGCCTCACCTGGGAGCTTCTTGGAAATGCAGAACCGGAGACCCGGACCTAGGGAATCAGAACCGCATTTTCACATGATCCCCAACACATTCAGGTGCACACTGCCCTTTAGGAAGCCCTCGCTTGTAGAGTGTCTTCTCCCCACATCTTGAACATAAGAGATGCACAGCTCATGCTCTGCCTTCTTGGCAGCTACCAGGGGTTGGGGCGACCTCACTTTAGAGTGAACATGACCATGAGCTCTCATTGGAGTTTTAGTCATTGACCAAGCAAGAGTTGAAGCTCTTCTCTGGTTTTGAAGCTCTCTCTTGAGATGAGCACCCTTGGCGATTGTGCTTGCATCCTAGAAAATGACAGTTCCAGAGAATTCTTCCCTGCAAACACCCAGCAAGGTCATAGCCTAACTGCAGCCTTTGCCAGCAGATGGAACATCCAGGGAGGCAGGAAAAAAAGAGAGTTCAGGATGTTGGTTTTGGGGCCAATCATGGGCTCAAATGCCACAAATAGCTTGCAGGATGTAAATCCCTTAATCCACCTCTCTCCAACCTCGGCCTGCCCCAGGGCCTTTGTATAGGCAGCTTCTTCTGCTTAGAATGCTTTTTATCTCCAATTGCCTCTGTCATTCAGTTTGACCCATATATCACCTCCCAGGACCCCTCTCTCCCTGACCTCAACCATCTACCCTCTGTCTCATTACCCTGTTCTTCTTCTTCAGCATTTACTAGTGCTGGGAATGATCTCACTGGACTATGGGTTCCTAATCTGTAACTACCCATCCACCAAATAAAACTAAGCTCACACACAAAAACAGAAGCTCTGTTCTTATCACCCCTGTATCCATAGTGCCTGGAACAGCAGACGCCAGCTCATGGGTGTTCCATAAATCATTGTTGAGGGACTGCCTCAAGTTTCATCATCTGTAAAATGGGGTCAAAGAGTGCCTTACACAGACGGAGTGTGGAAGGAAATCATGCAAAGTGTTAGATCATAACTGATACCTGATTAGGGCTCAGTAGACAGTGGGGTTACTGATATCCGTGATAGTGGCATGATTTCATAACTAAAAACCAACCCCAAATATCTGCATTCACCTCTATCCTTGAAATAAAACCTACTACTATTCCTACAGGTACTAGCCCTAGTGCTAGGACCTAGTGCTAGCCCTAGTTTCAGCCGCAGCACGAGCCCGTCACGCAGACTCTCCTACGGAGCCACAAAGCGTGATGACGGTGATGACGACAGCTGATATTCTGGGGTTGTCACTGCATGCCGGGCACTCTGCCTAACGTTCTAGAACTCTCGGAATCACCTTGTGACTTAACGCATTATTTCCATTCTCTCTTCCGGATGAGGAAGCTGAGTCTCCAGGAAGGAATATGCTGCCACAGGGTCACTCGATTAGTGCCTGGCCAGCCCTCGGCGTGAGGCCGGCTCTGCGTTTCTCAGGCACCAGCCTCGGTTCCTTCTAAATCCAAGAATTGGTTGTTTTCGCTTGTCAGATGTTTGAGCCCCATAATCCCCTCCGCTGCTCACTGTAAAATCTGTTAAAGGAAATTACGAACTGACTGAGGTGGGGATGAGAACAAAAGCCCCACTGGGGTTCCTCCTTCATGCCCCTTTGGCCAGGGAAGTGACTTTCCACTGCAGGCAGGGTGTATCTTGGTCATAGTTCCCGGGTTCAAACCAGAGTTCCATGGCTCTGACTGCTGTGTGGCTTTGGGCAAATGCCTTGGTGTCTCTGAGCCTCAGCTTTTTCATCTGAAAAATGGGGATAATAATAGCACCAACCATATACAGTTGTTCTTGGATTAAATGAGCCCATCCATGTAATTGTTAGCACAGTGCCTGGTGTGCAGTAAGAACCCCTCAAAATCTACATGAGGGAGGGATTGATTACCTCTGTCCTCAGTGGTTAGCAGGAGAGAAAACAGCTCTTTCTTTAGTTTTCTTTGGTATGTAAAGCGTGCAGCTTTTCAAGTGCTTTAAAAAACTGTGCTTAGCAGCTGAACACTTTTCTTTTTTTTTTTTATTTTAATCCTTTTACCAAGAAGGAAAAAGGTATTTAATATTTTTGTCGTATAAGGAATAGTGCCTGAGGCAGGTACTTAGACTCCTGACCTCAGTCCCACCCGCCCCGCTTTAATAAAGCTAGAGGACAGAGCAGAGTTGGCACTGAAAAGAGAGGGAGGGTAGAACACAGAACAGATAAATGAAAGGGAGCGGGGCAGGGGGGCATGCGGAAAGAATGACAGCCACGTGTGTGCCAAACACTCTAGCCCCTGCAGCAAACCAGAGTGACGCCAAGTCTCCATACCAGCTGGTAACCCTGCCATTGAACGCTTCCTAAACTCTTCAATGTTTCTGAAATTGTGTCTTAAACAGAGACCAATATAAAAGGCAGATAAGACGAAGAGCTGCTCCGTTTGAAGTGGCAGCCACTCCACCAGTCACCCCTCTGGCACAAGCACCGAACTCCTGGATGCCAGGGAAGCCAGCCTGAAAACCACTGAACTTCCCAACCTCATGTGTCCTGTCCTCAAGGTCAAAGTCCCATCTCACCTCCCCGCCTGCTCCGGGAGAAGACTGGAAGGAAGGGCCTTATGGCTCCCAGATCATGTTGGTGTTATTGGTTTTCCTTTCCTTTCTTTTTTTGTTTCTTCCCTCTAGTTCTGAAGTGTCACGTAGAATTTTATGATAAGGCGTGCTTTAGGCCAATATTATTTTATTATGTAGCCATGTTGAATAAATGAATGAATGGGTGTGCGGACGGAGGTGTGCACCCGTGGATAGATGGCTGGCTGGGTAGATGACGGATGGATGGATGGATGGATGGATGGATGGCAGGAAGGCAGGCAGGCTGGGGGATGGATGGGTAGCTGGGTAGGTGGGTGGACAGATGGCCGGATGGGTGATCCAAGGGTAACTGGATGGATGGACGAACAAAAGGGTGGTGGATGTTGGGGTAGAAGGCGGGACGAGGGATGAGCAGATGGGCAGGTGGGCAGATGGAAGGGACGATGGAGGGGTGGAGCATGGCTGAATGGATGGGTGAGCGAACAGGAGGACGGCGGACAAAGGGACGGGCGACGGCTGAATAGCTGGGTGGATGGGTGAAGGAGGAAGCTGTTCACCAGAGGGATTAACACCAATGGGTTAAGCTGCCCACTTGAGCACTGTTGTGTGTAATGGAAACAAGCAGCAGGACAGAAACTAAGCAGTAGACACCAGGCTCCGTGGTAGGCAATGGCCGCACATCACCTCATTTAATTTTCTCCACTGCCCTACGGGAAAGAACTCTTCTCCCCATTTTACGGAAGGAGGAGGTAAAGGTTAGAGAATTTCCGTGACCTCCCCAAGATAACACAGCTCTGAAAGTAGCATGGCCAGGTCCTTGTCATCATATCACCCTGCCTTCTGCCTAGAAGTCTTCCACCTATAAAGAATCTTCCAGGGGTGCCTGGGTGGCTCAGTGGGTTAAGCCGCTGCCTTCGGCTCGGGTCATGATCTCAGGGTCCTGGGATCGAGTCCCACATCGGGCTCTCTGCTCAGCAGGGAGCCTGCTTCCCTCTCTCTCTCTCTGCCTGCCTCTCTTCCTACCTGTGATCTCTCTCTGTCAAATAAAATAAAATAAAATCTTTAAAAAAAAAAAAAAGAAACTTCCAGAAATGTAAAAGGAAATTATTAAAAGAAATAGAGCTAAAGGAATAAAAAGGAAGAGAAAAGTCTTAAGGACTTGGAAAGACTAACATTTATAGGACACTTGCTGTATACGAGATCCTGGCTTTATATCTTTTCGGGTTAACTGCCAACTCTAAGTCCAGAGGCTGGGATGGTTAACCTGACTTCGTAATGAAGAAACTGAGTCTTGAACTCCCAGAGATGGGTTCTCATTTGCTCCGGAGCAGAGCTGGGATTTGAAGCTTGACTTAACGTCCAGTTCCACGAGACCGAAGTTTTATAAAGAAAAGAAGAGGACAAAGTGAGAGGGAAAGAAAGAATGCATGCACACAGAAAGAGAAGGGAAACCCTCTTACACAAGAGAAAGGAAAGGATGAGGAAGGAAAGAAAAGGCACAGGGAACAAAGGACTCTCTTCTTGTCCTGCTTGTGTGCAGAGAAACCACAGCACAGATCTCGGCGGCCTGTTTGCCCACGCACAAAGCGCCCCTCAGCCGACACCCCTGCACCCCGCTCTGAGGGCCTGCCAGGGAGCCCAGAGAGCCGGTGGGAACGTCCCACGGAAAGCTCAGTGTCTGGGGTCCTCCGATTAAAGGAGACAGTGAGGCTGCAAATGAGGAGACATGGGGATGGGGAGAGAAGGGGGGCGGCGGAGGGGGGCCGCCGACCCCCTGACCTTCTGCCTGCGCTAACCTGATAGAGCAAATAGTCTTGGAAAACAAAATGGTATTAACCCTTAGAACAGGGTCACTTCTGTCTGCATTTGCCTGGGACTGTGGGGCTTGGCCTGCCAGAAGGTTTAACTCTTTCTTGGGGTTCCCTGATTGCCACTTCATAGCCCTGCCCTCAGATCCGTCCAACCATTCATCCACAGTCCACAGACTGGATGCCCATGAGAGCAGCTAAGGCCTTGGCCCCCTCGGGCAGACACAGGATATCCACTACTCCTCAAAATCTAGGCCAAAGTTTCTTTTCTTCTTTTTTTTTTTTTTTAAGATTTTATATATTTATTCGATAGAGAGCAGGAGCAAGAAAGGCAGAGGGAGAGGGAGAAGCAGACTCCCTGCTGAGGGTCTCGATCCCAAAACCCTGGGATCCTGACCTGAGTCGAAGGCAGACGCTTGACCTACTGAGCCACCCCAGCGCCCCTGGGTTAACATTTCTAGAGAGGAAAATGATTTCTAGATTTTTAAAAATCTAATCTGAGATTATATTTTTACTTGATTCTACTAAAACATATTGCTTCTTGCTCTACCTCCCCAGCCCCCAAATTATTATAAATTAATATAGATTAAATAGACCCTTGCCTCAAGAAATTCGGTCT
The DNA here is from genome assembly GCF_022355385.1 of Mustela nigripes. Taxonomy (NCBI): domain Eukaryota; kingdom Metazoa; phylum Chordata; class Mammalia; order Carnivora; family Mustelidae; genus Mustela; species Mustela nigripes. Next base: position 12,022,520 of record NC_081564.1, read on the forward strand.
GTGGGGCTAACAAAGTCAGCAACCCCTGAGAGCTTGTTGGAAACACAGGCTCTTGGGCTCTACCCCAGGCCAGCTGAGTCAGAACCTGGATATTAACAGGGTGCCTCGATAAGGGGTATGCACATTACAGTTAGAGAAGGACCCACAAAACCATCACCCAGCTCAAGAATTTTCTGCAAGAGAAAACCTTATAACTTAGCATGGTGATAGGTGTCAGCTCAGTTTATTGTGGGGCCCATTTTGCAATCCATACAAATATTGAATCAGTATGCGTATGCCTGAAACTAATACCATGTTTATGTCGATTATACCCTAATTTTAAAAAAAGAAAATAATTTCTCTCTTTAGAACATCTGTTTTAGCAGAAACTCTCTCTCTCTCACACACACATACACACACACACACTTCAAACACAACAATGACATTTTAACGGAGACAAATCACAAGGATTTACGATATTGTAGAAAGAGTCAAAGAACTCATCTTCCTCGGCCAAGTACATCAAGGAGAGCGAGTATTAAACATGGCGGTTTCCCCTGTGCCCCCTTTTCTTTGGGGCTCCTCCTCTTCACTCACTCCAAGTGGCTTTCACAGCAGTGCCACCTTTGGCCTGTGATTAGATGATGACCCTGGCCTTCCCGGGATTCTGTGTGCACTCTGGCCAAGTAGGCCAGAAGATAGTGTAGTAGGCCTAGTAGTACCTATAGCCACTCTCTCCTTTTCTGGACTACAAGGTCCATGGACGGGAAGAATGCCCCGCTTCTGATGGACAGACTAAGGCAAACACAGAAAAAGGCAAACCTAGATAAAGGGAGAGACAGGGAGAGAACGTGCACCATCATGAAGACTTACTGCTTCTCAAGTCAGTCCCACTTCTGGACTCCCAGATACATGTGTCAATAAATCCCCTTTGGCAGCGAACCCAGTTTGAGGGGATTAATATCTTCAGCATCTGAACTAGTCCAGACTCTCACTGAGCCATCAGCTGATTCTGTGACCATGAATTTGGGGGGACCTGAGACACTTCCCCCAAGGTCATTGAAGATCTGCCATAGTGCCCTCTTGTCCTGCACCACCAGTCACTGTTGGAGTGACTCCCCAGAGAAAGTTGCCTTTGGCACATAGACTCTCCTCCAAATGCCAGAGCCCGGATCGTCAACACCTCTCCCCTGGAAGACTTTCCCTGATTCTCAACCTTCAGATCCCCTGATGATTGCTCCCATGATATCACCATTTTCAACACTCATGATACCCCAAAACAATTTCCTACAAAGCTTCAGGCTTCATGAGACCACTGCTTGTGCCCTTCCTGGTCACCATTAAATTCCCAGAGTCCAGCACAGAAGAGATGTTCAACAGCCCATGCTCAAGTTGGTGACTTCTAGATGTGTAGCTGGCAACATGAGCAAGGGATGAAGAAGCCAGAGAGAAGTGGAGAGAAGAGAAAATCTCTATAAAATTCTTTCTTGGCAGAAATGATAAGCTAGATCTTTAATGACCAGTGAAGCATGGGAATTTAGAACTGGAACTGAATCTGGCCATATGCGACAAGCATGGCCAACAGAATGCTTCTGGGGGAATATGTCCCCTTGCCTGGCTTCCTATGTAGGCACCTTAGAGCACTTGTGGGGACTTTAGACCCTGAGGGGGAACCCCGACATTGTGTTGAGACCTCCCTCTGCCTATTTCCTCTCTGATGACCCTTTTCCGAAGCAGATTCTCCTTATCCGGTCCCCACAGGAATGCGATGTGCAAAATAAACAGTCCGTTGTTGGACACCAGAGATGGAAGGAATCCCCTTGTTATGTAATCCAAGTCCTTTATTTCACCATGTGCTAAGTAGGGTTGAAGGGCAACCTCAACCAAGTAAGGGTAAAGTCAGTAGAGGATCTGACTCCCCCAGCTCTTCTTTCTACTACACTACCCCAGGAAGGTGGTGGGGAAGAGCAAATCCATTCAACAGTGATGAAACCCAAGTCTAGAAGCAATGGGACTTGCTCACTGACTCATAGCTGCTAGGGTAGTGCCAGCATGTAGATCCAGGATCCCCACTCCAAAGGCCACGTAGAGTTTCCTCTCTTCTTTATCAACTGCCTTTTAGTTCATCTACCCTTTCATGATTTGCTGCTTCTCCCTTCATTTTTCTTCTTCAGACACTGCTCTTTGGGAATCCCATTCCCAAGGACCCTACCCACTTCTATCCAGAAACTAACATGGACTAATAATATTGATAATGACGAAGATGATGGTGATGCCAATGGTAGTTATTTATTGGACTCTTTCTCCGTACAAGACATTATGTTAAGGACTTCCATGGGTTAGCGCATGTAGCCAGCAAAGCAACCTTATGAAGTAATATCATAGTCACGAACAGCTACTTATTAGATGTCCCCCATATGGCCAACACTGGGTTAAGAGCTGATAACACATTATTGAATGAATTATCTGGGGGTGCAGAACAGATAACCCCAAGACTTAGTGGCTTACTACAACAATACCTTATATAATGTCTGTGTACAAGGCACCCAGGAGTGGCTCCACTGGTGGTTTGGGTTCAGGATCTTTTGGAGGTCCCAGTCAAGATGTCAGTGGGGTCTACAGTCATCAGATGGTTTGACTGGAGTTGGAGGATTGGCTTATAGTGTCACCACTCCCATGGTTGACAAGTTGATCCCAGCTGATGGTGCAAGGCCGCAGGTCCCCAGGCCTGCTTCAGTGCCCTTACAATACGACAGCTGACTCCCCCAAACCAGGTGAGCCAAGAGAGGATAAGGTAGAAGCCAATGTTTTCCATGACCCAGGCTCTGTAGCCAGAAACATCATTTCCACAATATCCTGTCAGTGATCCAGGTCAGCCCTACTCTGTATGGGAATGAACTACACAAAGGGCAGAACTACCAAAGATGGCGTCCTATACGGAGCCTCCTGGAGGCCGGCCACCAGAGCTGCTGAATCCAAAGACATGGAAACTACATTTATGATGCCTACCATCTATTGGACCATTGTGCCATTTTAACATTAAGGAGGATGAAGTCGGCAGACAGTAGGCAATTGATCCAAGGTCCACATTTTTAAGCATAAAGCAGAGAAATGAAATTGCCACCACATCATACCCCAGAGCAGGCTTCTCACACCTTCCCCAACACTGGGCACCCTAGATCCCAGGGTGAACCAAGTCCCTGAGGTGTCACGTTAGCAAGATCCAGTATCCAGGCTTGGCCAACTTCCAACAGCCTCACCCCTCCTGCCCCTTTGGTGGATTATTTATTCGGAGAGCCCAGCTATAAATATCCACTTGGAGAGATGCCTTACTCCTCAGGTCTCCTCTCTAGCAGCCCCCAGCTCCCTGCACCCCGTGGAAGCAATGCCAGCTCCCAATCAGTCTGCAATCTGAGTCTCTTTGCACACCCAGCCCGGACTGGCTGTCCAAGCTAGTCTGTAGGAGCATGCTGGCTGGCCCCCAAGACTGCTATTGTAAGTTAATGACACAGCAGTTGGTTGTTAAGAACACTAATTAACCTTAAATAGGTGATGTTATCCCGGTAACTTACAAGCTGCTCATTCTTTATTTTCCTCTTTTCCTTCTTCACTATTTTGAATGCCTGGGAGTTACCTGCTGTTGTCGACAGTCACCTGGGCGCGGGCTAAAGCTTAGGGCCAGAGGACAGGCACACAAGAACGGTCACTGGCTCCCCGAAAACAGAGAAGCCGAGGACGGAGGTCTCACCAGAACAGCAGGTCTGGGGCTGGACGCTGCTTCTCCTTTTGTGCTTCCTTAAGATGGTTCTCAACTGGAAAATAGCAGGAGATTCTGGGAGAGTCAGAGACGCAAAAGATGGGAGTTCTCGCCCCTCTGCGCAGTCTGGGATGTTTATTCCCTACACAGAAGGCAGCAGTGAAAAGAAAACCTGGTATTGCTTTAACACCGAGCACAGGTGAGGGTCGTTTTTCCTTTTCATGCTCTCTCGGCTCCATGGTTAATAATAAAATTAATTGCTAGCGAGTATAATAAAATGTAATTGCTTAGAATTACTGAACGTATACCACGGAGAGCAGACCCTGAACATACCCTTGCATTCATTATCTCAGGGACTCTTCATGACTCGCTGCAACCAGAAAACTCATGCTCAGAGAGGTGAGGCTATTCTCCCAAAGACACACAGCCAAGGGAATCCAGAGCAGAGATTTGCACACCGGCAGCCAGGCGCTCAGCTGTCCAAGGACATTTCCCCCGACCCGCCCTGGAGTCTCTGAGGTGGGGATCGAAGAGTGCCATGATGCCCATTTTCATTCATATCCCTTCTCCAGGACTGAATGGGAGAAAACCCTATGCCCTCTCGGGGATGTGAGGTTTGGCAACCATGACTGCCGTGGCAGTGAAGCTGGGGTTCTGAGGAGGCAGGGGCATTAAAACAAGCCCAGCTGGAATCTGAGCGGAAAAACCCAGGGTCACTGCTCGCTGCGTTCAGCCTAGACCATCCACAGCCCGTCTCTTCATTCCAGGCTGGAGGAAAACTCATAAAGGGCAGTGTTGGGATTAGATCCAAGGGTCGAATCCTGGAAAAGGCACCAGCGGCGTCCATGTCCAGACTTTCCGCTCTTAGGCCCCGCCCGGCACTCGACGAGGATGGATTGTGTTATGTCCAAGAAAGCTGAGCCTCCTTTCTGGACCTGCACTTTCAACCTGGGTGACATCGAGGGCTTGGGGATGTCACTGGGGTGGGCCTGGGGGCAGTGCCAGGCTCCCAGGTCCCCTAGCTGCCCTTCCTACTGAGCAATGCCCATGACATCTGCGGACCATTACCGACAAGACCGTTATGGATCAGAGCGTTCACGGCTAAAATTTAAAAACTAGAAAGCTCACTTAATCAGACCGTAGACCAGTACCTCCAACCCTGGGCAGAGAATGGCAGCCTTGATCAGCTTGCATTACCAACGCCGACCACTCACAAATGCCGGGCCCCTTCCCAGGGATTGTTTCAGCTGCCAGGGCCCAAGGAAGTCCCCTCACACAGCCCCACATTGGTAGAGGAAGCTGAATGAACCTCACAGAGACGAAGTTCTTGCTCCAAGTCACAGAGCTGGTGAGTGACAGAGCTCGGGTTTATCCAAGGCCATGGGAAATAGGCACAATTGTGACCACCCCAAAAATGACTGCCTCCTGATCCCTGTTACATAGCAAGGGGCTTTTGCAGATATGATTAAGGGCTTTGAGATGGGGCGGGGGGAGACCGTCCTGAATTATCACGCTTGTGATCCCATGGGTCCTTTATAAAAGTTAGAGAAGGGGGCACCTGTGTGGCTCGGTCAGTTAAGCATCTGCCTTCGGCTCAGGTTGTGATCTGAGGATCCTGGGATCGAGCCCCACATCAATTCCCTGCTCAGTCTGCTTCTCCCTCTCCCTCTGATGCTCTGGAGGTATGACATTAGAAGGAGAGTCACCAAGATTTGAAGATGCCGCGCTGCCAGCCTCGAGGACAGAGCCACAGGCTACGAGCCATCAGCCGAGGACTGCAGGCAGCCTCCAGATGCTGGAAAAGGCACAAGGAAACGGGAGTCTCTCCCTTGAGCCTCCAGAAGGGACACTGCCCGTCCCATATCTTGATTTCAGTCCGATGAGACCCATTTTGGATCTGTGTCCTCCAGAAGTGGAAGGCAATAAAGGTGAGTTGCAATTCATGGTTAAGCCTGGTGTGCCAAGCACGTGCTTTTTCTCCCTGCCAGAGTGAGATACTAGAAGGCATTTCTGTGGAAGGAAAGTAGGGTAAGTAGCCTGGAGAGCTCAGGATCTAGAAACCACTGGGGTGAGAAGGGCAATAAATCCCCATTTCAGCCTCCCTGAGTGGACCTGTTTCCTGGCCCGGCTATCAGAGGAGCAGATGGAACGGACGACCCCACCGTGACAGAGTCAGCTCCCAGGGCTCACTCCGAGGCTACCTGGGCTCTGCACCCACTCTGCGGAGTCTCCAGGATTGCAGGCGCCTGGCCACCCTGTCATCCGCGTCCCCTGGAGAAGGGAGACTGGCGTCAGGCCCTAATGGGGTGATGAGCTGAGCCGGAGGCGTCAGAAACGCGGAGTCTTAGCTCGTTAGGATGACGGCGCTGGCACCGTGGGGACAGAGGGGGCCACAGCTGGAGACGGGGAAATGGGTCTTCGGGGGCCTAGTGGAGCCTCTGCGGGCCCCGAGGGGGCAGGGTGGCCAGGCTGCCCCTGGTCCCCGGGCCTCTTAAAGCCCATTACTTGCTGCCGTTGGCTGGGAGCTGGAGGCAGAGCGTTTCATCAGCGCGGATTGGGCCCAGCGGATCAATGCGCAGTCTACGGGCCCCCCTCCGCTCCCCTCCGCCTGCCCCCCCTGCCTTAACTAGATGTGGGCGCCAGACCCACAACAGGTCCTCGGCAGCTGTCAGTCAGGGCCATGAAATATTCATCTCGTTTAATCTTCTTCGGGGACCTGCCCAGAGCCCTGATGGGGCCAGAACCGTCTTCATAAACTTGTAAAGGCTAAATGGAGGGGAGGGGAGGGGAGGGAAGAGGAGGGGGCAGAGACGGTGGAAAAGCAGCCAGAGTTCCCCTGCTAGCCCTTCCTCCAAAGGCAGCCATCAGTCAGCATTTCTGCAGCACCCACTGCATACCCAGGCCTGCTGAACACAGCATCGGCAGTCTGGGTGCTTCCTAAACCCAGGTGGCCGGACCCTACCTGGAGCACGAAGCCGGTCAGCTTTTCCCCTTACCCCCACATTAACTCAGAGCTTCTAGGAAATCCCAATGCTCGTTTTTAAAAAATGTATTAAAAAATGCATTACTATAGACATATATATGTATAAACTGTTGTCACCATATACATATACTGATAAAATGGACAACATATATATACATATATATGTATATATGAATGATTTTAAATGACCTAGACACATGTTCTACCCTTGGAGGCATCCTGGCGCATATGTTTTACTCACTTCCCACAACACTTCCGAGAAGAAGGCATTATTGCCCTCAATGACAAACGAGGAAACAGGCTCGGAGAAGCGCAGTGACTCATCTGAGGTCACACAGCAAGCACGGGTCAAATCCTGGGTTCAATGCCAGGCACCTGAACAAAATGCACAAAAACAGGTTTTGGGGTTTTGGGGGATTTTTTTGGCTTTTTTGTTTGTTTGTTTGTTTTGTTTTTTCATCACTAGTTTTCAGGACATTTTCGTAAACCTCACTGACTACAACTTTCACCTTCTGCTTTGCCCTTTTTAGTGAATTTCCATGTCAGACTGTACAGTGCTGAAAAGCGACGCACTTTCTGCCTCATTATCCCAGAGTCCTAGGAAAGGCAGGGCTCAATGATTGTTTCTTGGATGCACTTGTTTTTCCTCCCCTGCCCCTGTTGGATCCGTCACCCGTTCTGAAGAGTGTGATTCCTAAGGACCCTCCCTCGGCCTATTTTGCTGCATCTCGCCTCGCTCTTCCCAGAGGAGACCAGCACCCTCTCCCCTGGGTGCTGGCAGCAGCCTCCTGACTCCCACCCCCACTACTTCCCCAACTAGAAGTGGGCACCAAACCCCCAACGAAGCCTGCGTTGTTCCCGTGCATTCTCCCTCCACTGGCCAGAGTGACTTCAAAGTATCAGTCTACTCAGAACATCTTTCAGCTTAAAATAATCTTTTTTTTTTTTTTAAGATTTTATTTATTTATTTGACAGAGAGAGATCACAAGTAGATGGAGAGGCAGGCAGAGAGAGAGAGAGGGAAGCAGTCTCCCTGCTGAGCAGAGAGCCCGATGCGGGACTCGATCCCAGGATCCCGAGATCATGACCTGAGCCGAAGGCAGCGGCTTAACCCACTGAGCCACCCAGGCGCCCCATCAGCTTAAAATAATCTTAAAAAAAATTTTTTTAATTTGAATTCAATTAGGTTAACATGGAGTGTATTATTAGTTTCGGGGGTAGAATTTAGTGATATGTCACTTGCATGGAGCACCCAGGCTCATTCCATCAGGGGCTCCTTCATACCCAACACCCGCTTACCCCCCCCCCCCCCCCCCCCCCCCCCCCCCCCACACCCGCCTCCCCTCCGGCCACCTTCAGTTTGTTTCCTAGAGTTAAGAGTCTCTTACAGTTTGCCTCCCTCTGTTTTCATCTCATTTTATTTTTCCTTCCCTTCCCCCATGTTCCTGTTTTGTTCTTTAAATTCCACATAGGGGTAAGAGCGTACGGTATTGTCTTTCTCTGACTTATTTCGTCTAGCGGAATACCCCCTCGTTCCATTCATGTCCTTGCAAATGGCAAGACTGCATTCTTTTTGATGGCATTCCACTGCGTACCTATCCTACATCTCCTTACATCTTTCCAGGCCCACTGTGGACATCGCTGCTATAAATATTGGGGTACAGGTACCCTTTGAAGCACTATGTTTTTATCCTTTGGATAAATACCTCTAAGTATAATTGCTGGGTCATGGGCTATGGCTCCCCATCCCATGAGGTCCTGCCACCCCTCACTGGCATCATCCTAGAGCACAGGATGGGGAAAGAGACCCCTTTCTGTCTTTCATGCAGGGCAGGCTGACCAGTGCCCTGGGACTTCGTGCAGACCCTCCCTTCCCCCTGCCTGGGATGCTCTTCTGCCAGATTGTCCCATAGCTGGCCCCTCTGGGCCCCCTCCAAATGGCCTATCATCCTAAAAGTCTCTGCACTCTCAGCTCAAGATATCTCATGGGGAGGGAGTGAGAAGACCAAGATTCCGATCCCAGCTTGGCTGACCTTCCTTCCCTGAACTTGGGCAATCTTCCTGTCCTTGGGCCTGTTTCCTTCCCCATAAAAGGAGGTGAGAGTTTCTCAAAGACATTAAACAGAATATAGGGGTGTCTGCCTGGCTTAGTCGGTAGGGCGTGCAACTCTTGATCTCAGGGCTGTGAGTTCAAGCCTCACACTGGGTGTGGAAATGATTTAAAACTAAAGTCTTAGGAAAATAATAATAAGTAAGAGCAATAAAAATCAAATATCGAATTTAAAAATTCAACCATATGACCCCACATTTCCACTCCTAGGTCTATGCCCCAAAGAACTGAAAGCAGGAACTCAGAGAGATATTTGTACCGCCAAGTCCTGAACAGCTCCATTCACAACAGTCCAAAGGTAGAAGAAGCCCCAGAAATGTTCATCAGCAGATGGATGGGTAAACAGAATGTGGTAAATATATGAAAGTCAGCCTTATAAAGGAAGGAAACCCCGCCGCACACGACAACAGGGATGAGCCTTGAGAACATGACACTGAACGAAAGAAGCCAGTCACCAGAGGACAAACACTGTATGACTTCATCTGTACGAGGTTCCTAAAGGAGTCAGAGTCACAGAGACAGAAAAGTAGAAGGGTGGGTGCCAGGGGCTGGGAAAATGGGGATACCTTCAGTTGGGAAGATGGGAAAGTTCTGGAAACGGCTGGTGGTGATGGCTACAGTTACATGAATCTACTTATTGCCACTGAACTGTGTGCTTTAAAATGGTCAAAATAGCCATCTTTATGTTTTGGCTGTTTTACCACAATTAAAGAGTGAGTCTGCCTCTCTGCTCAAACGTCAGCCTCACCATTTCCTCTGGGCAGGTGGGAACCCAGGAGGCGGCCCTTCCTCACTGTGCGCCCATCCGCTCCTCTGTAAAATGGGAGAGAGATGTCCTGAGGGCTTAGCCTCATCCAGGCACCAACGCACCATCAGCAAATGTGTTGTATGTTGCTCGACCGAGGGGAGAAGCACACAGACCCTCCTAGATGTCCAGGAGCAAGGCTGTGGATGGCAGATGCTTGCTAACGTGCCCTCCATCCCCCACCCCTGCCCAAAGAGAGGCAGCTCCGGGGAGCCTGCATCTTCCCTTTAGGGCACAGACAGATCAGCCGGAGCTTCTGGGAAGTGGACCATTTCCAACTGCCAGAGCACTTCCTTCCCCAGGACTCCAAGAAAACAAGGTCTGGCCTGGCCCCACATGGCACATCTGCCCCCGAGGCTGGGCCGAGAGGTCAGCCTGACCCCATGTGATTACTCCCTGACACTTCCTCCCCGCCGCCCGGCCCCCCACCCACTAACCCTTTGCAGATCCCAGGAATAAGTGGGGCCCTGTTAGGCCGGGACCTTCAGGTGCCACCACCCCAGCTGCTGAGCCTGCCGGCCCTCCAGGCAGGTGGGCCCGAGTGCCGGAAAGCGCCAGCACTTCCTCCCGCCCTGATGGGGTCAGGGATGGCGGCTAATTGGAGGATGCCGGGCTGATGCCTGTCTCCGGCTTCCTGCCACCAGGCCTGGGGAGGTCACTGTGGGCACCAGCCCTCCACTACCCACCCCCCATCCTCTGCGACACGGGCAGAAGTTCATTTCCAATGGCAGAGTCTCACTTGCAACTTGCAGGGACTCTGGCATACGGCTCCTCACTCAACCCTGGCCGTGGAGGCCTAGCCTTTCAGCGTCCCCCTGGAACCCCCACACAGAACCCTCGAGGCAGGACGGAAGAGTGTGATAACCGCTGTAATAACGGGCCCCCACTTTGCCGTACCTGGTCTAAGCCAGTTACTAGAACAATCCTATTCATCGGGGCAGGCCAGCTGCTGTAACAAGCAGCCCCCAAGCTCGGGGACTTGCGGGTAGGTCAGCAGGGGTGGGCTCTGCTTCCTGAGGGACCCAGGTTCCCTCTCACTTGTGCCTTTGCCATCTCCCAGACTAGCGATTCTATAGTAAGAGTGTGCATCGCAATCCCCTGCAGGGGTTTTAAAAACACAGACTTTTGTACCCCACAGTCTCTGATTCAGTAGGCCTACAGTGGGTCCCCCAAGTTTTTATCTCTAACAAGTTCCTGGGAGATGTTGGCGCAGCTGGTCCAGGGAATCACTCAGAATCATGCCTCCTGCATGGGAAGATTTTTGCATCTAGCTGACAGGTGAGGGGAGAAAGCAGGTGGAGGACTATAGAGGAATTTCTGAGATCGAGTCTACCTTCCAATGGCCAGAACTCCATCACAGAACCCTAACTGCAAGGGAGGCTGGGAAATGTAGTCCAGACATGTGCCCAGAGAGAGTACTGAAGTATTTGGTGCCACAGACATGACCTCACAATATCCTGCTGACACCTAAGAAGAGAAGCAGCATTTTCACCCACCTACAACAGAGGCAAAAACAAGCTCAGAGAGGTCTTGTTATCCGCCCAAGGCCATACTAGCTAGTAGAAGGCAGAGCTGGGGTTCAAACCCAGGTCTGTCTGGTTCCAGGGCTTAAAAAAGAAGTACCAGTGTTTGGGCCCAAGGCTCGGTCCAGGATTTATGTCTGTTTCCAGTTCTCACAGTGTTGCGCACACTTTACAGATGGCCCAGCTAAAGCTCTGGGGCATGACTGAAGCTCTGTGCATGATCACAGAGCCAGAGACCAGATCCACATCCGTGCTCAGTAAGGCCCTCAGTAAGGAGGGCCTGCCTCCAAGGAGGGTGGATTCACACAATGGAGGTGCTGAGGGGCCTCCGGGCCTTGACCTCCACAAGGCGACAGGTGATGGCAAGATGACCAGGGATACAGCAGTCATTACCCGCCGTGGTCTTTTAGCTAGAGGCAGATGGGGTATTAAGTAGGGCCCAGAGTGAGGCTGTTTGTGACCCCAAGGGGGCCAGGACTGGAAAAGGAATAGAAAAGAGTCTTAGGAGACGGGTATCTGGGATGTGGCTTTGAGGAAGCCAGCTGGTTTCAGCAGACTGAGTAAAGTTAGACATTGGTGACTTAGGTACCATGATCATCATTGTTCAGATGAGAAAGCTGAGGCTTAACAAAGCAAGTACTTGGCCAAGGTCACACAGCCGTAAGCCACAGCCCTTGACCGTCACCTCAGCCGCACTTTGGTGTGACCGGCTTCTTCCTCTGGGCTGGGGTGGGCAACTGCTTTCCACCACCCACAGCGGGCGTGGCAGGCGGACAACACAGAGAGCCTGCACTGCCACCTCCTCGCTCTGCAGATTCGGACGATTGGCTCTCTTGCCTCTGGGCCTCAGTTTCCTGATCTATAAAATGGGGATTCATAATAGTGCCCACCTCATGAGGCAAATGTGAGGTTTCCATGCGCTAATACGTTTTAAATGATTTTTGTGGAGTGTCTACTATGGACCAGCTCTACTCCAGGCTGTGAATGAAACCACACCCCCACCCAGATGGGACTTCACCATCTAATGGGAGAAACGGACACTAAACAAAACATGTAAGTTGAGATCGAGGATGTTCAGTGAGGCTGGGTGGTATGCAGAAACCTAGAGCAGGTTGATGGAGTTTGGGGAGGTGATCAAGGAAAGATGCAGACAGGGGCAATGGGAGAGGAGAGGGTCTGGGCAACGTAGCAGGTCCACCAGGCTCCCTGACAGCGAAGGCAGCTCTTAAAGGTTATGGTTAGTCGAAAGCAGTGGGGGGTTATTGTATGAGCCGGGGATCTCCAGAGAAACCGAACCAACAAGGGATTTATTTTAGGGAACCAGTAGTGGAGCTGAAAATCTGGAATCTGCAGGGCAGGCTGGAGCTCAGGCAGGACCTATAGGCTTGAGTCAGAATTTCCATGTCTCTAGAAAGAAACCTGGTTTTGCTCTTATGACCTTTCAACAGATTGGACGAAACCCACCCACATTGTGGAGGGTGACCTCCCTGACTTAAAGTCGGAGGACTGGAGATGCTAACCTCATCAAAAGAAGGTCCTCAAGGCAGCACCCAGATCAGTGTGTGACTGGGCCCCTGGGTGCCATAGCCTGGTCTAGTGAACACTCCCCATTAAACTCGCCCTCCAGGCTGTTCTCCAGACACCTGCAGGATGGGGGATCATGTCCCTGCAGCAGAGGAAGCCGAGGCACTGAGCAGTGGTGCTGGGGCATTGTCAGCGTGGATATTGAGCTCACGGGGTATTGGCGGAAGGGCATGGAGTGAGCTCAAGGGAGCCAGGACCTTCCTGGCAGGAAGGGGAGGCACCACGGGGGTGTTAAGTGGAAGCAACCAGAAGGAGCACAAAGGGTTCCCGTGGCATGGGCTGGGCTTCCTACACTTCTCGTGGATAACCACAGTGCACCATGTCTGGAATGTAGTAGTTGCTTAATTAATGCTTGTTGTAGCTGCCATGTCCCACCTTTCCCAAGCAGGCAAAGGAGCGTGGTGGGTTTGAGTATGCAACAGGCCCTCCCTGGTGCCAGCCGCACCCCACCACTTACTTAACCAGCTGAATGATTTCTGGTGAGTAAGCTCACCTCTCTGAGCCCCAGCCCCCTGTCTATAACATGTGACCCATTGGCATACGCCCTCCTGGAATTGCTGGGAGCTCCCCCAGCCCCTGGCCCCTAGCAGGTGCATTTCAGGTTGGTTTTCTTTGTCCCTGCCCCTGACCTCTGAAAGAGCACAGCACACACTTCGTGCAAATGGACTTGCCATGTGATCTCAGAGAAGCCACTTTTCCTCGTTGGGCTTCAATTTGTCTGTTCTATGAAATGGGAGGCTGGTCAGAGCCCCCTAGTCTCGCGTGACAGCCGACAGAAACCACACAATTAAAAGCTGAGCGATCCAGCCTGGGGCCACTAGCTCACGTGGCTATGGAGTGCTTGGAATGTGTGAGCCCAGGTTGAGATGTGTTGTAGTTATAGCGTACGCACGAGACTTGGTGTAAAAAAAAAAAACCCCCAAAAGGGAAAATATCTCAATACTTCTATATCCATGATATGTGAAAAGCACAGTATATCATATACTATAGGATACATAAAATATATCATTAAGGACAATTTTATCTGGCTTTCTGTTTTTTGTTTTTAAATGCAGCCCCTAGAAAGTTGGCAATTACCTAGGTAGCTCATTATGTTTGTAAGCAGCAGCTCTGTTCTGATGTGGGGCTTGGCAAAGAGACCAGCACACTGCTTATTTTTCTATGATCCATGATTTTGGTATGGTGAATGGTTCAGAAATTGAAATAGAAAAATATTTCATGATATGTGAAAATGATACGAAATTTGACATTCAGTCTTCATAAATAAAGTTTTATTGGAAGGCAGCCTGGCCCGTTCGATGACAGACTGTGGCTGCTTTCTCCCTGCACCAGCAGAATGCCCGACAAAGCGGAAAACACCAACTCTTTGGATTTTCAGGGCACGAGTGTGCTGACTCTTGTTTCAGAGCATTATTTTGCCAAGTTCGCCATGCTTCCGGCCTAGCTACAGAACCCATAAATGCAGATTCCCTGGCTCTGGCCCCGATTTCTGGGTATGGCGGTAGGCCCAGGAAATCTGCATTTCAATCAGCAGCTGCTGGCATGGGTGGGCGCCCTGACCCTCCGCACATGTTCAGGCCTTCATGTGCACCATTCGGTTTAATGCGGCTGGGTCAGATCCTGGAACCATCCCTGCCGTACAGAGAAACTGAGGCTCAGAGAGGTGAAAGGCTCCACCACCGGCTGCCCAAAACAGGAGGTGCTCGTGATCCCCTTTGTTGTTGAGCAGAGGAATGTGCCCCCCGCCCGCCCTGCTGCTGACGCCGGGCCTTTGTGCTGGGCCGGAATGTCTTCCTGTCTTTCTCTGCCTGTGTTTTCCCCGGATGCTGTGGGCTGAGCTGAGTTGCATCCCAGGGGCCGCCTGGCCAAGAGCTGTGTCCGGCGTCCCAGGGGCGGGAGGAGGGGGGCAGCACCGGCTCCAGGCGAGCTGTGATTTAATAAGCAGACACTTAAGGCCCTGATGCAGGGCCCAGCCCATGCGGGACAGCCCTCTCCGCTAATTGTCCATTGGCTGCCGCCCGCCGTCCTGCCGGCGTCTCTGGGCTCATTAGGAAAGGGAAGAGGGGGGTCTGGGAAGAGCCTCCTGCAGCTCCAGCGGGCTTCCGAGATTTTTATCACACTGGACAGCACAGTTACATTCATTCTGCTAAAGGAGGATCAAAACAAGGTCAGTCCTGTCCTGGGCGTCTCCCCTCCAGTCCTGCCTTAGAAAGGACACAGGAGGGGCGCCTGGGTGGCTCAGTGGGTTAAGCCGCTGCCTTCGGCTCAGGTCATGATCTCAGGGTCCTGGGATCGAGTCCCACATTGGGCTCTCTGCTCAGCAGGGAGCCTGTTTCTTTTCCTCTCTCTCTCTGCCTGCCTCTCTGCCTACTTGTGATCTCTCTGTCAAATAAATAAATAAATAAATAAATAAATAAATAAATAAATAAATCTTTAAAAAAAGAAAGGACACAGGACCTGGGTTCAAATCTAACCTCTGGGCCAGACCAGGAGCAAGAAATTCAGACTCTCTGGGGGGCACCGGGGTGGCTCAGTGGGTTAAAGTCTCTGCCTTCAGCTCAGGTCATGATCCCAGGGTCCTGGGATCGAGCCCCGCATCAGGCTTTCTATTCAGTGGGGAGCCTGCTTCCCCCTCTCTCTCTGCCTGCGTCTCTGCCTACTTGTGATCCCTCTCTGTCAAGTAAGTAAATAAAATCTTGAAAAAAAAAAAAGAAAGAAATTCAGACTCTCTGGATTTCTGTCCTTGTCTCCAAAATGGTGACGATGACGGCATCCCCTGCCTTTCGGAGGCAGGACAATGTTGTGGGAGCAAGCAGAGTGCGACAGCCAGGCAGCCAGGTTGGAATCCCTTCTCCTCCACAGACAAGCTGTGTGACCTGAGCAAGTGCTCAGACCTCTCTGTGCCTCTCTTTCCTTATCTCTACACCACTGATTACGATAGCGCCCCCTAAGAGAGTTGCTGGGAAGCTGAAGTAAGTTACCAGTGCCCATGACCAGCGCCATATGCATTCACTTCTCTTAGAGTCTCAGAATGTTTTATGACTGAAATGAGGCAGAATGTGGAAAAGCACACTGGTAGAGAAGGTTGCGTTCAGTCATTGCCATTTCTCTGCGGGATGATTAGAAGACGTAACGGAGACTGGCTGGCTTCTCCCTAAATCCGCTTGGCTCTTCATGCCAGGCACCCAACTCGACCACAGTCGAGTCAGTCAGCGGGGGCGGGCACGGGATTGAATTTCGGAACAGGAACCCGAGCAGATGTAGGATGTGGCACTTCCAAGCCTACTGGCCCTTATAAAAAACTCTCTCTCGGGACCCTCATCAAAATGAGCAAGAAACATTTGTTTTGAGTCAAGCCACAGACATTCTGGAGTTGTTGTTGCTTTAGCTCCTGGTCCTCCCTAATACAGGGGACAGAATGTCCCAGGCCGGAAGGAAAGACAAACGGTCGGTTTCTATGGACCACTGTCATATTCTAGGAGGAGCACCAGGCCAAATGGCAGAAATGGCAGCTGCTTCAGCCAGTTAACTTGTATCTCCTGTGTGACCTTGGTCAAGCAACAGAAGCTCTCTGACTGGCTCTTTTGTCCCTGGGAAAGAGAGGCACATAGGAACTTTCCTCAAGAGGCGTTATAAGGAAGACCTTGGGTGTGCATTAGTGACAGTGCCTAAAAGGACATGGTCAGTGCCTCCTACCTGCTCTTTCCAGCCCTCCCATAGATGGGGAGCAGCTCTTTGCTCCTCCAGGGCAGCTTTTACCCTCAGAGTAGCTCATGGTCCAATCCCAAACTGCCTTCTGCATCAGAGATGTCACTGGGGGCCAGGGGTCATGGCCCCAGGGACAAGTTGTATGATGAGGTGTGGGAAGGACCATCACTGGTCAGCCTCAGAGGCTGCCCTGGGCTGTCAGCTTCACCTAGGGATCAATCCCCTGTGACCCGGTAGTTCTCAGCTGGGCCAGATGGGAAGTTGTGGAGTCTGGACTTAATGGAACACGTGGTTCCTTCTTCCTGGAATGCTTCCCCCACCACTCTTCAACTGCCAAAATCTTGCCATCCTCAAGGATCAGAATAAAAGTCACCACCTCCAGGAGGCCCTCCTAGCTAAAGTAGATCTTCCAGTTGGCCTGTCTTACAGGATCAGTCTTTTTCTTCCATAAGAGTACTTACTGCAGTTTGGAATGTCATATTTATCACCCCATCCTCCAGATCGTAAGTACCTGGAGGGCAGGATCAGTATTTGTATGACATATTTTATTGGCAGCTGTTCAGTATTTCATGTGTTGGAACCAGAACAGGGACTGATGGTTGGTTGAATAATTGCGTGAAGGCCAGGCTTTGACACTTGCTAGCAGAATGCCTTACTCAATCTTTGTGAGTTTGATTTAGAAACAATGACAAAAGTGCCTTATTATCATGCAAAATAAATAAATTTTAAAAAATTATCTACCCAGTGCCTGGCACACAGTAGGGACTCAATAGATATTCTTAGTATAGCTGCAGTGGTGCTGTTTGCTGTCTCTGGTCAGGCTTCCGCAAAGTAGACCCCAAGAGGAGGACGGTTTAGCTCGGACGTGATTCTGGGACGTGAGAGCAAAGGGAAAGTAATCAGTTTAAAACTGTTAAAGCCTAATTCCCTCTTCCTTGTGTGTGGGCAGGATCTAGTGGCTCACTTCTAATGAGAAGAGTAAAACAAAAGGGCTGGTGTGTGACTTCTGAGACTAATTCGTAAAAGGCATTTCCACTCCCAGCTTGGTCTCTGTCTCTTTTGGATAGCTTGCTCTTGGGAATCTGGCAACCATGTCAAGAGACACTTAAATTGTCCTATGGAAAGCCCTGAGTAGTGAGCAGTGAGTAGTGAGTGAGTTGAGTAGTACCTCCTGCCAACAGGCATGGGAGTGAGCATGGTCCAGTCAAGCTTCAGATGACTGCGGCCTTGGCCAACAACTTGAGTGCACCCCTTGTAAGAGAATCTGAGCTCTCTCGCAAAGGATCTGCAGAGCCACCCACATCTGAAAGTTTGCCCCACAGAAACCGTGAGATAGTAGGCAGTTGTTGCTTTAAGCTACTGCGTTTTGGGACCATCTGTTACGCAGCAATGGATAACTGATACATTGCATTATGGAATAGCTTCCCCAAAGGCCAAGTGGGAGCTCAGTCCTATAGGGAGCTCTGGGAGACAAAACACACTTTAGAGTTGTGCTCCATGAGGGGTGAAGAAGCTGGGACCCCCTCTTCAATGTCCTGCCATCATCTGTAGAGGGCTGCTCCCGAGAAACTAACACCCCAACATTGTAGCTGGCCCCCCACTGTGGCCAAAAGAAAGCCCTCAGGTGGAGAATCTTGGATGCTTCAAGTTGGCACCAGAGGAATGTACTAGAATAGTTGAGAGGATATTGGTGGGGTCCTGACAGGGTCTGTTGTAGTGGTATACATCCCAGATTTTTCATAGGTTCTCAAATTCCCAAATTTCTTCTTTTCCCATAAAGGTGAGCCATTAACAGTGTTTAAAGTGGCTTCATGGGTATACCTTTGAAAATGTTTTATAAAAAATAAATCCACAAATCAGAAGAATTTGGGGTTGAGGAAAGTAGAATTTTTTGTTTGTTTGCTTGCATCTTTAATCAACATAGTGATTCATGGCATGAAAACCAAATGCAAAGTAGCACCTTATTCTGACATTGAACGTAACACGGTACAATTAGGCAATGGGAGTCTCGGAAAATGGCATTTTTATAATACCTCGTAAAATATCTAATATCGAACTTCGTAAATTACATCAATGCCTTTGAACAAACATCGAGTTCTTTTTAATAAATAAAATGTTCAAAATTATTTCCTGGAAGTGCATTTTGGACATTAATAACTGGCTTCAAATGAAATTCTGTTTCACAGCGATAAGCAAATGTAATTGCTGCAAACTAAAACAATCTGTAAGGTTTACCTGCTCTAGAAAGGGAAGGAAATATTGAGCTAATGTAGCCATCAAGATATATAACCTGCTACTTCTTGAATAAACCAAATTCCATCCCTAAACACAGAGAGCTCAGAAATTCAGACCCAAGGACATAAATATAAGGTATTTCCTGGAATTAGTTTCATATGTTTTATACATTGCAGTTATCAATTGATCTGACACAACATCCTAGCCAGTTTTAAAATTACATATCGTGCATCAGAAAAATATACATTTTCATGGCATCTGGTACTTTGTGTTATCAAAAGCATAGAGTTATTTAGGTAGAAAAAAAATCAGTATTTCCACATCATTAAAAATATTAATTCCAATGGTATAAATCTCTGTCCTATTCTTTACACCAGAGGTCAGCAAACTATGGCCCATGGATCCAGTGCGGCCCACCACCTACTTTCACAGAGTGCAGAGGGTAAGAATGGCTTTACATTTTAAATGGTTGGGGGGAAAAAGCGGAAGAATGTTTTGCGGCATGTGAAAATTATATGAAATTCAAATTTCAGTGTCTGTAGGTAACGTCTGATTGAAAGTCAGCCACACCCATTCATTTGTATATTGTCTATGGTTGCTTTCACTGCAGTAACAAAGCTGAACTGTTGTGACAGAGAACTTAAGATCTCAAAATCTAAAATATTTACTATCAGGCCTTTTAGAGAACACATTTGCCAATCCCCGCTTGACACCATCCGCATCTCCACTCTCTACTTCACTAGGGACCATTTATTGCTCCGGCGTATTCCTGAGTATCTGCACCAGCCTAGCAAAGACTGATGTGGCCGCAGGGTGAACTATATTCATGGAAATCCCCAACCTGAGTTATTTATGGTCAGACAAGCAGAGTATGTTTTCTCTTCCTTCCCTGCCCCTGCCCCCAAATGTGTCTGAGTGAGTGAACGCCATAAATTACTTTCACTGTCTACTTCATATTAACCTCTGGAGGCACATATATGAATAAGCAGGAAGAACATACACTGTAGTAGGTAGGATGCGAAGCTAATAAAATGCAAATCTTTTGGCCTTCCATGTCTATTACGATCACTTTACTAAGCTTGGTAGATCTAGCCTGGACCTCATTTACTCTACGTCACTTTAAATAGTGCTTCTATTATTTCAACTTTCTTTTCGAAAACTTTACTTTTAAAATTACAACACCTATATAAGTTTTTTGGTAGGAGAATTTTAAACAACACAAATAGGTTAAAATGATATGTTCCCCAAGATAAATTACTGTTAATATTTTGCTGCCTTGTCTTCTGTGTATCTTTCCACGCATTTACGAGCCCTTGAACCTGATGAGGACATTCTCCGTCCATCTACTGATGGACCATTTACAGCTTTGCAGTAATGCTTATATATGGAGTCCTTCAATTTATTTAACCATTCCCCAATTGCTGGACATTTCAGTTATTTTCCGGTTCTTTTGTTGGTTGTTTTTTTGTTGGTTTTTTTTTGCCATGATAAATAATGCATAGATGAGCAAGTATCTTTAAAGCTAATTGTTAGATGCATCCATGAAAACGTTCCTGGGATACATTTGAAAGACGATACTGTTGTCCCCTAGCAGATACGTATTGTAAAGACTGATATATATTATAAAACTGCCTTGAGAAAAGTCCTTCCCTTCAGCATTATGTGATAGTGCCTGTTACACACACACACACACACACACACACACACACACACACACACACGTTCATTCAATATTTTTGAGGACCTACTATGTTTGAAGCACTTTCAAGCTACTAGAAATGTGGCCAAGAAAAAACACACACAATACCATCTGTAATACCTTTCAACATGTCTATCCATCCATCCATCTTCCCTTCCTTCCTTCTTTCCTCAGTCTATCACTCATCCATCCACCTATCCGCGTATGTATGCATATGTGGATCCACCTGGCTGCTATGTGTCCAAAAAAAAAAAAAAAAATCACTTACCCCTTTCACTGCTCTCGCCTGCGACAGTCACCGGCACTGTCCCTCAGACTATTCCAGTGCCTTCTAACTAATTTTCTGTTCCCATCTGTGTTCCCCTTCTGTTCTATTCTTAACACAGAGGTCAGATTTATTCTGCTAAAACGTAAAATCCTGGGGCGCCTGGGTGGATCAGTGGGTTAAAACCTCTGCCTTCAACTCAGGTCATGATCCCAGGGTATTGGGATCGAGCCCCGCATTAGGTTCTCTGCTCAGCAGGGAGCCTGCTTCCCCCTCTCTCTCTGCCTGCCTCTCTGCCTACTTGTGATCTCTGTCTGTCAAATAAATAAATAAAATTAAAAACAAAAACAAAAACATAAAACCCTCTCATTTTCTACTCCAATCCTTCCAGTTGTTTTCACCACAGTCTTAGTAAAAGCCAAGTTTTTATTATGGCCCAATACCCCATATCTCAGACCTCATCTCATACTTCTCTCTGCTCCAGCCACACTGGCCCCACATTGCTCCTTGAACCTTCCAGGCACATTCATGCCTCGAGGACTTTGTACTTGTTATTCCTTTGTCTGGAATGTCCTTCTGTCAGATTTCCTTAGAGATTCCTCACTCCCTTAGGTCTTTGCTTTAATGTCCCTTTTTCAGGGAGGTCTTCTCTGATGATCCTGTTTAATAGATCCATTTTCTTCCCCAACATTTCTTTTTTTTTTTATTAACATGTACTGTATTATTTGTTTCAGGGATACAGGTCTGTGATTCATCAGGCTTGCACAATTCACAGCACTCACCACAGCACATACCCTCCCCAATGACCATCACCCAGCCACCCCATCTCTCTCACCCTCCTCCACGCCAGCAACCTTCAGTTTGTTTCTTGAGATTAAAAGTCTCTTATGGTTTGTGTCCCTCTCTGGTTTCATTTTGTTTCATTTTTCCCTCTACCCCAACATTTCTTATGTCACTTCTTTACCTTTTTTATTTCCTCTTTAGCACTTATCACCATTTAACATGTTATATATTTTATCTATTGTCTCTTTCCTTCACCTGGATATAAACACCAACTGGTCAGGAGTTACCGGATGGGCGGATGGATGGACGGATGGATGGGGAATGTGTGGATGGAAAATGGCGGATGAATGGATGGATGGATGAATGAAGGATGAATAGACAGATGGAGAGATGGGTGGAGGGATACTGGGAGGGTAGATGGATGACAGTTGAACGGATAGGATAGAATATCCCTAATATGTAAGTAAATATATCAAAATCTTGGGAAGGATCAATACATTCTTGGTTTCACCTAGAGAGGGTTGACACAGCATGCTCCCTTTTCTCATTAAATTCAGCATTTGGAGTGACTCATTCTCTCCTCTCAAGAATCCAGGAGACAGACATTAATACATCCAATTTATAGAGGAAGAAACTGAAATTTAGAGAAGTTGCTACTCACCCAAGGTCAAATAGCTAGGAAGTAGCGGCACCAGTATTCCAAAATCCTATCTCATTTGAAATCTTCAGCATAAACACTGTAACCTGAGAATTGGAAAGAGTGTCTTCCAACTTCAAAGAAAATTCAGGGAAGAGGAAGGAAAATCTAAGTGAAAAGGAGGGCTGGACAAGGAAAGGAAAGGGAGGAAGAAAAGAAGGAGAAAACAAACAGCTTCTTCCTAATTACAAGGAATAGAAGCGGGGAAAGGAGATAATAAAGAGAACCACTGGCAAAGAGACAAAGATCTTTTTCTATAAGATGACTCTTCTATGACAAAATGGAAACTGTGCCTCCACAGACGTCATGTCCTTTCTCCAAGGCTGCGGTCATTTATCTGCTTGAGCTCTTGTTTTTTCCCTTGCTTTAAAGTGAAGTGCGCAAACACTCTCACTTCAAAGGGAAAAATCCCCATAAATGTCATTTTACTGCTGGCCCAGAAGAATAGCATCAGCAGACCCTGAGAGTGGGGCGGGGTGTGGGGACCCCAGGCATGTCCATGATTAAGACGGAGAGCAATCTCTGGCTGCCCCTTATAGAAAAAAGGGCAACTTCCAGTGAACCCAGCCAAGCACAGCCCCGCAGAAGCTAAGCTCATGGCACTGCCTGAATTCAAATCCCAAATATGCCTCCTGTTAGCTAGACAAGTCTCTCAACAATGCTGAGCCTTGGTTTCTGCATCTGTACGATGGGACTGATTTAACAGAGCCGCTGTAAGGGGTCATTGTGAGGATTTTTTAAATTAGCAAATGGGAAGTGCCTAGTGCAGTGCCTGGCACACAAGTCCCTAGCAGCGAGAAGCTGTCGTCTTTGGGCATGTCCTGCGTGGAAGGAGGTGGGTTTTATTGCCTGGTGTCTTCTTCCTTCTTCCTCTTCTTTTTTTTTTTTTTTTTCAATTGTTTTTTTTTCAGAAAAACAGTATTCATTATTTTTTCACCACACCCAGTGCTCCATGCAATCCGTGCCCTCTATAATACCCACCACCTGGTACCCCAACCTCCCACACCCCCGCCACTTCAAACCCCTCAGATTGTTTTTCAGAGTCCATAGTCTCTCATGATTCACCTCCCCTTCCAATTTACCCCAATTCCCTTCTCCTCTCTAACACCCCTTGTCCTCCATGATATTTGTTATGCTCCACAAATAAGTGAAACCATATGATAATGGACTCTCTCTGCTTGACTTATCCTTCTTCCTCTTCTGGCAATGCAGGAAGTTAGTGTCTTTCCCATGAGGAAAGCCCAAGAGAATCACAGCAGCTCCCAAAAGAATCCTATTGGCTTACTAAGCCAACCTCCTACTAACAGACCTCTTGTGGGTGGGTTAAGCCACTGGATTCAGGTTTTCAATCATGTACAGTGTTTGCATTCCTAGCTAATACAGACTTGAGACTGAGAAGTTCTTCTCCTTGGACCTGGAATCTCAACTCCAGCCAGCCTAGATGTATTTGAGAGTACTTCCAGACTGTGGAAAAATGCTGATTCCTGCTTTACCAATAGCGAGAAACTAGGCAAAACGACAGCCCAATGGTGCTTGAAACCAAGATGAATGCAACAAAGATAGAGCAGATTGTCTATCTGTTCTTGATGCCACTTCAGTTGATCTTGCTTGTGTTATCCCAGAGACTTCAGTGATATGGCCTGGCCTGGTCTCTAACTTGCTCTAAGGAATTAGGAGAGTTGTAGATCTGCCTAAGCAAGATTGTTCAATGGAGACATCATTGAATGGATAGGTCATGGAGTGGATAGTGGTGACTGGCCAAGGGAAATTGGTATCATGGGGGAAAGGAAATCATGACTTCTCCCTTCCTCAACACCATGGTGGAATGGAGATTGATTTTATTCAGGGGCCTGACAAGACCCTAACAGACTCAGCAGGATTGTCCAAACAATTTCCTTCTTCAACTAGCTCAGCTATAACAGGAAGTTCACAGATCTTTGGGTACCTCAACCCCATTTACATTGCTTGTCCAATTTCCCCCAAAGCTGAAGCACATATATATTTCAGATGAGTTTCTTTATACTCATGCTGTAGAGAAAATTCTTTCCACCATTACTGTCCTTAATCATTCACTCGTGAATGCATGGGGCGACTGACTGACTGATTCATTCCATTAACGTTTCTCGAGCACCTATTATAGGCCAGATTCTACATGGAATGGAATTTCAAGAATGACAAGTTTCTGCTTCAGTAAGGACACAACACTCTGGATTCCATTCTTTTCCTACACTAAACCTTCCTCAACATTCATCAGGGGAAACATCTTTTCAATCTTTCTAGTCCACAATTTATCACCTGGTTGAGATGTTTATTGCTTTTGCTTCAGGAGAATCTGATTGCTATTGTTCCAACAGTTTTTCTAAGTCACTCTACAAATGCATTAAAAAAAAAATACCTTGGAAAGTGTACAGTTTTCATTGGAGAATTCTACAGAACTTCATTATGTTTTTACAGAGAGGAGAATGTATGGCATGGGATATATCACAAAACTTTTACAGTAGCTTTGGAAGATGGGGGACAAATTGCCTTGCTTAGGACATATGACCACACTACCACCTTGTGGTAATGTTGCATCTGAAGCCATTGAATAAAGATGGCAGAGTTACCCCAAACCTGAATTTCTGGCAAAACTCAGGAATTGGAAAGAGATTTTTCACAGATGAATCTAAACGGGCGAAAGAGCCCAGGTGGGACCATGTCTTGAGAATCTGTACAAATGCAGTTCAATACTCTTTAATTATCATCTCCAACTGCCATATTTATGGCCAATAATAACTGTTCACAGTTGTGAAGTTTACATATGAAAGCTTCTCATATACCTGACTTGAGATATGCATTACTTTTGCCCCCATTCCGCAGCTAAAAAAAATGAGGCTCAAAGAGTTTATGGAACTGCTTAGGGTAGAGTCAGCAATGTAGAGAAACCAGGGTTCAAATCCACACCGTCTAATGCTTCAGTGCATACTCTCTGTATTTAGGAAGGGTGTCATTATTTTGTCGGGAGCCATATAAATTTGGAAATCAGCTGCAAGTGTCAATGTTATATCTGAGCACACTGCTATCAAGACAAGTACATAGATAAAGAACGAAATAAGTAGTATGTCACCATCATGTGAACATGTAGACTCCTACTGGTTGAGTATACACAGGACAAGATGGCCTTGGCTTAGGTCAGCTCAGATTCCACAGAAGCAGAGCCTGAGACAAGGATTCAGGTCAAGTGATTTATCAAGAGTATTCTCCAGAGAAACCTAGGCCAGGCTCAGAGAAGCAAGACAGGGAAGTGGAGGAAGTCAAACAAGAATGTGGTTTCTGGTGAAGCTAAGCTTCAACTTGATCTTATGGGCACTCTAATCTGTTAACAGCATTGCAGAATTGTCCCACCTCGAGAACAAACAGGCTTAACTTTCATACCCTAGGACAAGGTGGTCACTGGCTATGGGGACATTAACTCTGGAAAGGAACATAAACTCTCAGACCCCTTCAGGTAAGGTGGTTCCAGTTACCTAAAAGCAATTCTCTGAAGGTTTGAAAATATGAGCCATTAACAACAACACATACAACAGCTGGGAGATGGGCATATTTAACTGGCAAAAGGGACCCCAGGATATCTGGTAGGGTAAACCAAGAGCATCCCTTTTTCATTCTCTTTCTGCCACAAGGCTCTCACAAGATTCTTCAAATGTACCCACATATGTCTTCAAATGTACCTGCCCCAGGACCTTTGCACTTGTGGTTCCCTGTCTGGATGTTCATTTTGCTCACCTCCTTTAGTTCTTGGCCCACATGTTATTTTCTCAGTAAAGCCTTCTCCAACCATCCTATTTAAAACTTAAACACACACACACACACACACACACACACACACACCTTTTTCCACTTTTTCCTTGTGGCATTTATTACCATCTCACACATCCAAAATTTATGTATTTGTTTTGTATACTATTTCCCTGAACTTGAATGGAGGATCTGAGAGGGCAGGTGTTTTGGCTCATGTTGCTCACTGCTGGGTCCCTGGCCCCGAATACCACTACTGGGTATGTAGTACATGCTTCCAAAATACTTGTTGACTGAATGAATGAAGACGTGAATATTTATTGAAAACACTGCCCTTGTTCAATGAGAAAATACATTTGTTATAAAAACATAGTGTATATATATATATATATATATACCCAATATGAGTTCAACTACACAAAATAAGTATGTGGCTATGCATAAGAGACTGGGAGGTAATTCAGCAAATTTAGTGGCAGTGGCATTAATGGCTATTATCTTCTCAGTACTTTTCTGCATGGCCCAGTTTTCCAACGTGGCTATGTATATATAATAATATGCTTTGGCAGGGAAGATGCTTCATTTCACTTTGTTGTAAAAAATAAGATTTGAGGGGCACTGGGGTGGCTCATTTGGTTGAGCGCCTGACTTTTAATTTTGGTTCAGGTCGTGACATCGGGGTCATGGGATCGAGCCCACCATGGGCTGTCTTCGCTCAATGTGGGGTCTGCTTGAGGATTCCCTTCCTCTCCTTCTGCCCCTCCCCCTGTCCGTGCTCTCTCTCTCTAATAAATAAATCTTTTAAAGAAAAGTTTAAAGAAATAAGAATTGAAACATGAAGGACTTTTGATGGATTAATCATCTGGGTGATGATTCCCACAAGAGAAGAGACAGACGACATATAAATGACGAGTGTGATGTCACACTGTGGTGTGGCATGAAGGTAGACACACTCACGTTCCACCGGGTTCAGGCACAATGTCTGGCTGAGACAGGTGCTCATGTATGGGAAGAGGAGAGGAAGGGAGGAAGCGAGAGACGGAGGAAGGCAGAGAAGCGGGGGAAGGATGGGGGTAAGGGGAGGAGGAAGGAAGCCCATCAATCAAAATCCCACCCTCTATCAGGGATGAGTTCTGAAGGCTTTTGCCCCAGTTCCTACGTAGGGGGGCTGCCAAGGGCGGCCAGTCATTGGGTAGAGAGAGGAGAAGCGATCATCCATTGAGCTCTGGCTGTCAGATCCCCGAGGAAGCAACCAGGAGCCCCACAGTGTGGAGTCCTCTTGCCCAGTGGGACAGTCACATCAGCGCCATCCATAGCACCTACCCATCCACACAATAAACTCATGGGACAGACGTTATTCACCCCAACTTGAAGATGCAAACACTGAGGCAATGAGAGAGGATACACCACCTGTCCAAAGTCATACACTTTGGGCAAAGACCGATTTCACCTGATTCTCCCTCACCTGTTCTTGCCCACTCCTTCTGGGAGGGCATTTGGGTCTGAAAGCAGACCCTGGAAAGAGGGGGAGAGTCCAAGGCTGAGACATAGACAATCCAGACCAGAGGCCACGGACCTGGTTCTCTGGGCTCGGATGGCTAGCAGACGGCTTTGCATCTCCGGACCCCCAGGGAGTGAAATCGTCCATGTTCAAGAGACTGCAGTTCACCCAAGGTCAGAGTAATTGCGCATGATTAATGGTTGATCCTTCGTGAAAGCCCTGCACAAAAGCTCCAAACGGACTTAGTCGTAATTTCATACTTCTCCCAGTCCATTTAGAAGAGCAAGGCTTTATTTCCTCTCTGCACAGCTAAGAAATCAGAATCTTAGCTCTGGAAAAGAGCTTTTAAACCCCTGACTACCGGCCGTGGTTTCCCAGGGCCAGTAGCAGACATCACGGATGGACGTGTCTGGCTGTCTAGGCAACAGCGAAAGGAGGGGTCGTATTTGAAAGAGGGAACATTGGCGGAGTGCTCGCCTGCCTGCGACGTAGATGAGTTCCCTCAGTCCCCAGCCAGTCTGTGATGATCATCTCCATTTTTACAGGCACGGAAACTGAGGCAGGATGGGATAAGTAGTTTCAGGCCATGCAGCTGGTAAGTGGGGGCAGCTGGGGTCTGAATCCTGGCAGTCTGGCTCCAGAAGCAGAGGTTAAGGAAGAGCCATCTGGCTTCATGTTTCAAGACAACTCCAGCGGTTATCAAGCCCATCAACCCACTCTTCACCTGGTTGGTGAAATGTCTCCTTTGCAAGTAATGACCAACCCTCACCCACATGTCACCGCCCCAGCTGACTCCCCTCTGACAGCTCGCGTCACATTACCCACCTGTCCCCAACCCCAAGATGCGCACGAGGCACTCTCTCTTGCATTCCATGTCCCAGGTGCAACAGGCTTTTCTGCCCTCCGTGCCTGGCATGTTGGGTGTGCCCTGCCTTTGCCCACTGCCCAAGCCCTCCTCACCCTTCTCGAACTAGGCTGAGCATGTCCCCCCACAAACGGGCAACGAACAGCTGAAGCCAAGTGATAAATCCGAGCTTCTTAATGGACCTCCCGAGCCCAGATGTGGCCCTCAGCCAGGCTTTTGCTTGACCACCTGATGCTTTAAAACAATTGAATGAGTCGCCCATATTTTCAAAGGCAGCAGATTTCACACTAAATCATGTGGAGTAGCTCTTAAAATTTAAGCCAGAAGATCTGGAAACATGGACCTAAGATCCTACCCAGCAACAGTTAGTGGGCACGTGCCCTTCGAAGTGGACATGGGTTCCTCAGATCATCAGAGTCCCCTCCACTCCCTGCCCCTGTCTGCTTCACTCCCGTAGCACACTCTGGCTCCCGTAGGTCTGGGAGTTTCAAGCCCCGCTCTGAAGATTCTGCAAAACGGGAGCTTGGGAGCAAGGAAAGGGCAGATTTGGGAAAGTGTTCTGAATCCAAATCTTCCTTCCCATTCTGCGGCCAGCTGCCTGCCTTTTCCACTGCAGGATAGATTACAGAATCAGATCATCAGTTCAGGAAATGCACTGATAAGAAAGCCATACTGCATTCCTCCACTTATTTCCCAAATAACTGTGTATCCCCTCCACATACAAGGAATTTTGTCTAAGTGACATACGGTTTGAGGAAGCTCGCAGAAGGCTGTCACTTCTAATTATTTAACTCTTCATCTTTTCTACAGAAGCCTTGAAAATGGAACTTCTCCATAATGCCTGCATCTCCACTCCTCCTGGTAAGGAATTTCGTGAATGGAGGGGTAAAGACATCTTTTGCTGGCTCTGGGTCTCCGCTAACACACACACCTCACTTTCATGTGTCCTCAGAGCAGGGGGCTCAGCAACAGGCCCCAGCCGCGGGTCTGGGCCTTCTGGCAAAGCCTAATTACAGCCTCCCAGGACTGTGCAGAAGGTGTGGGTCCCCCATCCCAAACCCAGCCTGACAACTTTTATTGGGGCTCAGGCTTTAACTGGAGATTTGAAAGAGCTGGGGGTTTTATTCAAGACAGCTGGAATGCTGATCCCCATGGGTAATCAGAGCCCAAGTCTCCAAAAGGAAAACAGTGGGTTCTCCAGACAGACCAGCTCGGGTCCTAGTGCCCCTGAGAGGGAGGGAGGAAGGAGGTGCTTCCCGGTTGCCCTCTGAGCTTTGAGCCCAGGCCTGTCATCTCCACAAAGAAGCAATAGCGAATCCATCAAGCCGAGGTGACCTGTCCATGCCACCACAGATCCCCCAGCCAGCCAGGTCCCCACAGCCCCAAGTGTGAACAGCCCAGGCCCTCGCCTGTCTATTCTCACTGGCAGACTGAGGCAGCCTCTGACCGTGAACCAAGGAGTGGCAGTAACCTTTCTGCACTGGGAATAAGGCCTGTCCTCCAATATGGGTGGCAGGGCGCCTTCCAGATTCTTCCCTGGTTGGTCACTCGAGTCATCCAGAACTTAGATGGTTGCCTTGGCAACCTGCCCTATATGGTTGATTTTGATTTTAGTGTTTATAACCTTGTTCTCTACCCAAGAGGACGTGGGTGTGTTTGGAAGGGGTGAAGCTGGCCAAGGGAGCCACTTTAGCTTACCATCTTGATTCCCACCTTTTACTTTGGTCTCACAGCACAGTCTTGGTGAGAGTCCTATCATGGAGAGGACACGGCACAAGCTACTCAGAGGGCCTTTGAGGGTTTCTGAGACTTCCCTCCCATGTCCTCCTCACGAATGCCCTACCACGTTTAGCCTGTGGGAGCTTCAAATTCCTGCTTACCTTCCCCTTTCCTCAAGCGCACTAACCCCTGCGAGTGGAAAGACAGAAGGGCAGCCCGCCGGAAAGCTGGGGCCTTGGCTCCATGACTGTGCGGCCCTGGGAAATACATGTTCTTTTCCCGGGCCTCGGTTTACCTATCTTACAGTGAAGCAGGTGGACCAGAAGAAGACATGGCAATGAGAGACCACCTGAAACATTCACTGAGAAGGGAATTAACAAATGAAAAATGCCACCCCCTCCCCCCACCCCCCCAACCCCTACTTCCCTGCATGCCTGGTTGCCATCTTGCATAAAACACACGACAAGGTCTTATCTGCAGGTCCAGTTGGGGTTTCTTTGAGGTTAGTGAGATGTTAAAGTCACTGCAAAACACCTTCAAGGAAGACTCTTTCTAGTATTATTTAGATTATCTGCCTCCACCAGTCTCACCCATGCTGAACTGCTTTGTCTTCAACATCTCACATCTGACCAGATGTTTCCACAGCATGCCATTTCATTTTCATGCATGTGATTCTTTCTTTGCACTCTCCGTTTTCACTGGCTTCCATGAAATGTTTTTAAATTGTGTAATTACAGTCATAAGAAGGAGGAGATCCTAGTTTGAGGGGTCTGCAAGCTCCCCCAAGTTCGGGCCCCTTTGAAAAAAAACCAAGTTACAGATAGAAAATGACACACAAAAATAGATACTGATCTCAAACAGGAGAAACTGCAAGTTTCCACCTTTACAAAAGGGGAAAAGATGGCAAATATTATGAAACCCAGAGAAAAAGATCATGTTTTTATTCATTAACTACCTCTCGTAAGGCTGAAATACTTTTCTCTTGTAACTTCTGGCCACAAATTCTTAATCACTTCTTTATATGACAGCCTTTTTGCAATGATATCTTCTATGGAAGGATTAGAGTAATTCATCATTTTCCTTAGCAGCGTTGATCAAGGTTTTAAAAAATATTTGGAATATATTACACGTGCAACTTCTCACCATTTATGGGGGTCTGCACATGGCCACAGAAATGGATAAATCCTATTTTATATGATTTACTCAAATAAAAAAGAAGATCCAGGATATGTATATCTGTTAAAGCTACACTTTCTTTTTTTTTTTTTTTTTTAAGATTTTATTTATTTATTTGACAGACAGAGATCACACGTAGGCAGAGAAGCAGGCAGAGAGAGAGGAAGAGAAGCAGGCTCCCTGCCAAGCAGAGAGCCCGATGCGGGGCTTGATCCCAGGACCCTGAGATCATGACCCGAGCTGAAGGCAGAGGCTTAATCCACTGAGCCACCCAGGTCCCCCAAGAAATTGAAATTTTAAAAAAATTTAAAAAGAAATCGTGATCTTTAAAAAGAAATCTGAACCTGCTGATCGTCTTTCTCTCAGGGCTTTGGAAGGAGTCTGAGCGGCGAGGGATTCTGAAGCTTAAGATGTAGAAGGCAGCCAGGTCTGGGACCCAACCTGACTGAAGTTTACTGAATACGGGCCTCAGGTGAGGAAGGCAGGAATGTTCGAGCATCTGAGACCTGTAAACTGCAAAGAGCCTTGGAGAACAGTATGTTTGTAGAGACAGCGGAAAAGGCCAGTTATTTGTTGGACCAATTAACCAGAGGATGGTAGAAAGTTCCTACTGTATTGCTAACATCTGATGAGCTGCTACTAGGTATCTAAGTTCTTTATGTAACAACACTTCCGAGACAGAGAAATTGAGGCTCAGAGGAGTGAAATATGTTCCAGAAATCTTTCAGATATTCTGTGAAGCTGAGATTCCAAAAAATGGTGCCTTTGTCTCCCCTGAAACATATGACCTTGATACGGGACTTTGGGCAATATAGCATTCCCTCTCTCTTTTTTACCGTTTGCAGCATGGTGTAATATGACCCACCTTGAAGTCTTCCCTGAGGTTGTGCACATAAAAATAAGAATGAGACCAGGGAACAGAGAGTTCCTTTTCATTGTGAGACGCTCTACATATCTATCTGGGTCCAATCAGAAAACTGAAACCACTTAAAGGTCTTTCAAGCTGAGGGAGTTTGATAGAGGGACAGAGTTTGATAGACGGCCAAGAGGAGGGAGGGACTGTGAAGCAACCCAGAGCAGAAAAGGAAGCTCTTGCTCTCCTTGGCTGGAGGCAGAGCCAGACAAGGTCTCTTTGCCGGAGCCAGAAGCTGGGGCACCTGGGAGGTGGGAGAGCCCTGGCCAGGGCTGCCCCTGGGGCTGAGACAGCTGAGGAGGGGGTGCGAGCGGGGCAGGAAGGAGAGGCAGCAGCCACAGGAGATGCCTTGGAGGCAGGGACAGGGTAGAAATACCCCAGTTGCTCCCCTTCTCTGACTCTCCCGCCGTTGGGCAACCGTAACTGGGAGGGTAGGAAGCCACACCACACCGATGCAAGATACTATTATTACAGGAGACAACTGCAGGCTCCCTATGAAGGAGAAGAGGCGGGCCAGACAGGATTCCAGAATCTGACGCCATCTTCCCTCACCCAAGTGGCTAGAACAAACAGGTGAGAACAGAGTCCACCAGCACACCTTACATTGCTGGATAAAATCTCCAGACTCCATGAAAACCATGCGGTGGAGGAGTAGATAAGAAAAGGAGTAGTGGGTAGTACAATCTGCTCTGCCTGAAACCGAGCATCAAAGGGACAGCTCCCCAAGGGCAGGATTTAGTTCCATCTTAAAATAGAGAGAAGCCTCAGGACAGGTGGGAATGGTCTGCTCCCATCCACAGGGGCCTCCGGTGAGAAGGCCTGTAGAGCTCACTCCCAGAGACCAGGAAGGACATTGTCCTTCTGGCTGCCTTGATCCATCAGAAACTGACAGTGCCTTATCCAGCAGTCAGCTGTCTCCTGCTTAAGGGCGTCTGTGGGAGGAAGCAAGCAGCCCCAGCCAGAAGCCACTATTCCCACTTCTCCTTTCCTCTGTGCCCTGACCTGGACTCTGTCTCAAGATGCAAGTGCAGCTCTAGAGATGCACTCTTGGCCTCTGAGCACCACTGCTCTTCCAGACCCGTGCTCATAAATGGCCTCTGAGTCTGGGACCGTCTGTCCCCTTCTGCCTCAGGGGACCCCCACACTTCCTGCTGTAGCCGCGTGGACCACATTCGGCTCCTTGGGCTGAATGCCTTCTCCTCCCTGGGGTTGGAGCACCCTACAACTCCCTTTTGTCAGCTTAGCACCTCTCCACCGCTCTGTAAATGTCACCTCCTCAGGGAAGTCCTCTCTGACCACCTTCCTAAAGAGGTCTGTGTTTCATAGTACCTTGCACTGGTCCTACCTGTTATCTGCTGTTTTTACTACTCATGGAACTACCTAGACCAGGGGTGAGCAAACAACCACCAGTAAGCCAATCCAATCCACTGTCACTTTCTATAAATAAAGTTTTATTGGGACACAGGCATGTCCACTCATTTGCATACTGCCTCTGGCGGCGCTCACACTGCAAGGGCGGGGATGAGTTGTCGCAACCCAGACGTAAGGGCCAGTGATTGTTCTAAATGCACATCCCCTAAAATTAGAATCTCTAGTCTTCTTTGTGTCTCTCGCTTGCCTTCAGAATAGCGTCCAAACACGTTAACGTTACATAATAAGCCCTGCCAGACCTGGTTGCTGCCCAGTTTGCAAAGCTGCAGATGTGGAAGTTTCAGGAGATGGGAATGAAGGACTCTGATACTTGCCAATCACTGGGTCATGTGAAGCACTGTGCTGGGTGCTTCATGCTTATACTGGTCCTGGCAGGTCCCCTATAAATGACTTGCTTATCTATTCACCCTAGATTTGGGGTTTATAGTGTTTATTGGTGTTCTCTGATATATATATATATATATATATATATATATATATATATATACATACATATATGTGTATATATATATATATTTTAAAGATTTCATTTGCTTATTTATTTGACAGAGAGAGGAGAGAGCAGGTGTACAAGCAGGGGGAGAGCAAGCAGAGGAAGGAGGTGGCTCCCTGCTGACCAAGGAGCCCGATATGGGACTTGACCCCAGGACCCCGAGGTCATGACCTGAGCCGAAAACCGACTGAGCCACCCAGCTGCCCTGTTCTCTGATTAATTTTCAGAAAATAGGGTCCACCATTTCTGTTCTATCAAAGGTTCAAACTAATTTCTTTTTAACTGATCACATTTTTTGTTGCTCCATCAGCAGACTGTGTGCCATTTTTACTGTGGCCACTACATGCTGGTGTCTTATCTTGAAGACATTTTAAACTGAGGCAGCTGACTATATTAATGGGTGAAACTCCAGATCCTCAAAACATGTTAAATTCTTTAAAATTAGGCTGAGGAACATGTGGTGAAAAACCGAAAATACGGCTTGAACAAACTAGAAATTTACTTTGTCACAAAATTTAGTCCAGAGGCAAGCAGTCCAGACTGATACGTCAGCTTTACAATCAACAGAGACCCAAGGTACTTTTCTCTTACTGCCTTACCTTTCTCGCTTCCCACCTCATCGTCCAAGACAGCTGCTTGACTCCATCCGTTATATCTGCATTCCACCCATACTGAAGGAGGAAGGGAAGAAAAAGAGACAAATTTCTTATTTCTGCTGTTTTTTTAGGACAGTAATCATATAATATTACCTCTCAAATCTCAATGGCCAGAGCCTCCATGGCCATACTTCAATGTAAGGGAAGCTGGGAAGCGGATTCTTTATTTCAGAGATCCAGTGCCCAGCTAAACATGGAGTTCTGTTACTAGCACAGACAGAGCGAGACATTTTATATGAAAACAAATCAAGACCAAACCTAGGCTAAAAACTTTGCGATGCACAATTGGGTTATTCTGTTTGATATTCCATTCACTTGTTCATTCATTCAACAAACATCTATGTATACAGGAACTGGGCAAGACTCAGGATGCAAGAATTGAACAGAAATGGGAGAACAGATTGAGCCATTCCTGAGCTTCTTCTTAAGGGTTTTTTTTTTTTAATGATTTTTTTCTTCCTAAGGTTATTTTAAATAAGGGGTATTTTAATGAACAATGCCATTTATCATGAGAGTGCATAGACAGGATTACAATAAAAACCAGCACCCCAACTAAAGGATGCTTAAAGCACAAAGTTCCCAGTCAACTGTAACATTCTAAACTCTTCAGGAGTCTCCAGGCTGGGCTGTCTAGAGCTCTTCCCCATGAGGAAACTCTACAGTGACCTGCTCAGACCCCTCCCACTGCATGTCCAAGGACAGAATCCAGCCCCAGGGCCTCAGAAAGGCAGAGATATATATGCCACGTCCAGAAGACCAAATCTAAGGGACAGAGCTGATGCCACTTGAAAGGAATCAGAGTAGACTCTCCAGAGATTAAGGAAATGACACTGACCAAGTTGCAAAGGGGAAAAGGGTGAGAAGTAGTACAGATTAAAGCAGCTGGGCCATCCATTATTTTGATTTGCCCTTTTTTTTTTTTAAATTTCAAAGAGAATTACAGGAGATGAATTAAGACTTCATTAGTCCCTGACAACTTCAGGAATATTCATCCGTCTTGCACTGGCAATGACACCAGTCTCTGTAGGGTTGGGGTAAAGAGAAGAGAAAGCTCTGGATGTGCTTCTGTGCCTCCCTGACCAGTGCCCCTGCCTCTCGCCTCTGGCCACTTTCCCTTTCATGCCTTTGTTTGACATAGAGGAAAGAATCATGAGGTGCTGAGTATCATTAACTTCCAAACACCTAGGAAATCAGTAGGAAAGTGCAAACACTGCGGACCCCGACCGTCTCCGCAAATGATCTGTCCAAAAGTCCTCCCCTCTCGAGATGAAAAGAAGGAATTTGGCAGGCTGACAGTCTCAGGGAGAGAGGACTGAGCGAACGGGAGGGGACAGGCAGAATAAATGAAAATATGATTGACTTCTTACCTCGGCCCAGCTCACACATGGTTCTGAGCATTTAATAAACAGGTTGACACTCCGAGTTCCCCTCATTAGGGGAACACGCAGACCTGGACTATCATAAATCAGAAAGCCAGGTTATCAAATCTTGTGATCTTTAACTGTGTCAGGGCGCCCTCCTGTCTGCTCCAATGGAGGCAGCAACCAGCAAGCTGCAAAGAATTAGCCGCTGTGCCATGATTTAATACACACACCCCCGAAGGAGGAGGCGGGAGGCTAGGCCGGGCAGGGGAAGGTTGCCCAGGTACCCAGCATGAGCACAGCTGGTTTGGAGGTGCATGGTACTTGGAGGTCATGATGAACCAAGAAACAGACCTATGGGTTTGGTGAGACTGGCAGTGATCAGGGGAAATTGCTATGTGTTTTCGGATTTCCAAGCTGGAAGGGGTATTTAATCCTCTGGTTTGCCAGTTTAGATTCATGTCAGAATCAAAAAGAAAATGGGTAATTTCTAGGAAAGAGACATATCTCCTGCCCCCAACCCCGCAAATTGCATCCAAGAGCAATGAACGCACATGTCCATAAAAAAAGCTTACAAGAAAATGTTTGTGGGAGCTTCATTCATAATAGCCCCAAACTGGAACCAACCCAAATATCCTTTCAGCAGGAGAATGGATAAACACACTGTGGTACGTCCATACAGTGGAGTACTATTCAGTAATAAAAAGAAGTGAACTCCTGATACATACGACATGAATGGATTCATGTAGACCCAAAGCTGAGCAAAAGAGGCCAGGCACAGGGAAGTAGACACTGGGTGACTCCATTTATATGAACTTCAAGGACAGGTAACACCAATCTATGGCAACAGAAGTAACAGTCATAGGATAGGGGGACCCAATTTGGGGAATACAGGAATTTTCTGGGGAGATGGAATATTCTATACCTTAATCTGGATTATGGTTATGGGATTGATTACATATACAAAAATTCATTAACCAGTACACTTATTACTTGCTTATTTCACTATGTATAAATTACATCCCAATAAAGTGCTGCAAAAACAAACACATGAACGAATGAATGAATGAATGCAGACATTAGGACCTTTGCACATGCTATTCCCTTTGCCAGGAGTATACCCACCCCCTACAATATTTATGACATTGGCTCCATAACATCATTCAGGTCTTCACTTAATGTTCACATGTTCAGAGAGCTCAGGCATTCACTGTTGCACTGCTGTTTTTTTTTTTTTTTAATTTGACTATGTATTCCTAATCATGCTCAGAAATTATCTTGTATATGTAATTGTTTATTGTCTGCCTCATCTTCCAGACCCATCACAATGAGCTGTAGGCTCCTAAAGAACGTCCTATCTGCTGTACTGACTACTTTTGCCATGTCTGTGTTTCCACCTGCCACCCACAATTCTATGCCCTGCTATTGACTCACAGTCACCTTGTTGGAGTACATCACCTTCCAACTTCTGGTTGAGTTTTAGCCAATGGGAAACTCTACTAGGAAACTGAAAGGAAAGGGAAGTGGGGCATTAGGGTGTCATCTCTATTCCAGGAGGTCACTAAAAGCTGGCTGCATCTCCAGATCAGTGGCTCTCAATTCGGGGTGGTGACATTACCTCCCAAGGGACATTTGGCAAAGTCTAGAGGATGTTGCTGGCCTCCCAGAGGTAGAGGCCAGGATTGCTGCTAATGCATAGAATCCTAAAGCCCCCCTCCACTCAACACAGAAGGATGCAGCTCTGAATATTACGAGCAATGAGGTTAGGGAAGTCTGTTCTCAAGAAAGGTCCCAGCTCTCCTAAGGAGGTCCTCCCTCCATAGCTGTCTTCCTCAAATTCAGGCAATGCAGGTAACATTCCCCCTTCCTTCATGTCTAGAGGTTGGAAAAGCCTCAGTGCTGTTTTGCAGGTGCCACACTGTCCTATATGCTTCTCTAATATCTTACCCACATCCTCGTCTTACCCCTTTTATGAAACTACTTAAAGGACCCTAAACAGAGTGGGCTATTCTGTTTCCTGATGGAACCCTGACAAATGCACCCTTTCCTCTCCAGCAGCCAAGTGTCCAATAGCAATAAGCATCTGCTAAATCAGTTAATGAGTAACTGATTAATTAAATGATTAATGAGCTCTCCCCAGGAGACCTGGATTTAGAAAGTCAAAGATAAATCAATGCCTTTATGTATTAGTGGAGAAATCAGCCCGGGATGGGGAACTACTTTTGGGGGTCACATTATTGTGAGTAGTAGACTGTGGTCCAGTTAAGTACCCAGGTCTGGACACTGATCGTCAATACCACCAGTCTGTTACTTTTCCTTGAATTTTTTTTTTCCCAGACCATTGGCAATGCCTTTGCCGTAATGCACATTCTGACGTCCACAGTCCCTGGATATCTAAGAGGATCATTTAATCTGTGAGGTTCTAATTCATCTACATATAGTTCTGAACATCCAGAGATGAAGATACAGCACCACAAAGGGGACAACAGCCCAAGGACAGATATTTCTTTTTTTTTTTTTAAGGATTTTATTTATTTATTTGACAGAGATCTTAAGTAGGCAGAGAGGCAGGCAGAGAGAGAGAGGAGGAAGCAGGCTCCCTGGTGAACAGAGAGCCTGATGTGGGGCTCGATCCCAGGACCCTGGGATCATGACCTAAGCCAAAGGCAAAGGCTTTAACCCACTGAGCCACCCAGGCACCCTGAGGACAGATGCTTCTGGCTCAGTCCAAGATTGTGCCACATCCAAGCTCCTTGACCAATTAAGATGCAGTTCCCTCACCTGGAAAACGGAGATGAGAATGCTCACTGCTCAGGTTTGTCCTGGGACAATGCCGAAGCATGTGGCCAGGTGCTGGGCGCAGGCTGAGATTTCAGACAGTGTGTGGTCCTGGCTAAGATGTGCTCCAGGCCAGTTTTCTGCAGTGTGTGTTCTAGAACTCTCAGAGTTCTCAATGGGACTCAATCAGGATGAATTGAATCTAAAAAAATAAGAGATTCGGTCCTTTACATTCTCAGCTAAAATGTGGACACTAAAAAAGCCAGTCCCAAGCCCCCAAGACTTAGGCTATAGGTTTTAATTGCTTACGATAGCTTTAAACCTGTGAAAAATACCCATTCTTTTGTGAGCTTAAGAGAACAAGGTTTCCTCTAGGTTTTCTCAAAAGAGTAGAATGAGGATCTTACGTTTGCTCTTCTCTCTTCATATGCTCAGATTAGAGTCTTCAACACCAGGGAACTATCAGATTTTCCACTCAGAGAGAATGGGTTGCAGGAAAAAAAGAAAAAAAAAAAAAGGAAGAAAGCAAGCTTACTTCTGTCCCTCTGTCCCTCCATAACTTGGACTTGGACTTTGAAGATTTGATCATTGACTAGTCTAAGGAAAAACAAAAATGTGTGGTTCTAGTATGCCTTGTAATTTAGACTCAAGGAAGGACCAAAGGGATGGTGAGGATAAGGGAATATTCTCTTCAGTGGAGACTTGACTACAACGGCCCAGTACTCTCTAACTCAAGACTCAGAATGTTCATCTGCAGAATGGGGATATAGCAGCACCTAGCTTTTGAGTCCAAGGTAAGGACAGACTGATATAATTGCAGTAATAATTTTCCACCTACAAGTTTGCAGGCAACTTTCTTCAGTTAACACTCCACGTTGCCAATGTACATTGCCCTCAGGGACAATTCCTTAAATTTTTTCTTCCAATTATATAGTCAATATTGTTTACTATAGAAAATGTGAAAAGTATATTAAAAAAGAAACAATAAAGAAAGCCAGCGTTGTGTGAAACTCCTCCCCCTGCCCTGCATCTCCACCCCAGCATCCTGAGATAGTTACCATTAACATTAGGGGAGCTGTTCATGCTTCTCCCTATCCATTTTAAACTATTTTTAAAAATCCAACCTGCTGTTGAGATCAGCTATGAATCTGCAAATTTTAACCCAGCTCTAGCACGTTGGACTATAGGGATAGATAAGTGATTAAGCCTTTCTGGGTCTTGGACCCTTAATCTATAAAATGGTGTATTGGTTTCCTAGGGCTGCTGGAACAGATTTCACAAACTGAGGGGCCTTAAGAGAAGAGAAATCCATTCTCTCTGCATTCTGGAGGACAGACCCAAAATCAAGGTGCTAGCAGGGGTGTTCCTTCTGGAGGCTCTGAAGGAGAACCTGCTCAGTGCCTCCTCTGAGCTTCTGGTGGCTGCCACCAATCCATGTCGACATGTCCCTTGAATCTATCCTCTTTCTTCTCATGACCTTCACTCTAATGTCTGTTCTTGTGTTCTTATGAAGGGCCTTTGTCATTAGATGTAGGGCCCACCCAGATAATTTAAGATGATTTTATGTCAAGATCCCTACTGTAATTATATCTGCAAGATTCCCTTTTCAAATAAGTTCACACACACCGGTTCCAGGTGGACCACCTCTTAGGGGGCCACCGTTTAACTCACTACAATTTGGACTGAGAACCCTTGTCTCCCAAAGTAACTGTGATAAACATGTTGAATGAGATCGTGTTTATGCAGTTCTTGGCACATGATAATGGTCGATAAATGCTGTGTATTAATAATCTTTTCTGAAAGGCACTATTTCTCCTCCTTCTTTCTGGAGGAGTAAAGATATAAATAAACCTAAATGAATAATTTTGAGGTGCAAGTGGGTGCCAAAAAGGTGGTTTTCTTTCATTCTCTGTGAACTCTCTCTACTATCTTAAAGAAGAGAGTTTTGATATATTTATGCTCTGATTTCTCTCTCTCTCTCTCTTTTCCCTGGGGCCTCTCTCTTTTCTCTAGCTTTCTTTCCTCCAGACATAGCTCAGCAGGTTGACCATTTTATTGGAAAACACAAAGCTTCAGAAGGCAGAGATTCAACCAAATCAATTAGGTGAATTACATTTTATTTAGAGTGAAAAATCCACCATTCATTGTGACATGTAGCTTTTCATGCTTCTGTGACATTGAGGTTGAATAGAAAGTCTTTAGTCTTCATTATTTTAAAACATGGAGTTGTTCTTTTTTCTTTTTTTTTTTTAATTTGGTAGATGAAAATCAAGACCAATGAAAATGCTGAACGAGGAAGCTACTGCTCACTTCACAAAAAGATTTGTCCTTGACCAGATGATGCTCCTGGTGCATTTCTGACAACAGTTGATTTATAAGAGGTGGATAATAATAGAGCAAGAAAAACAATGGAGTGGGGATGGAAAGAAGTGAGTTTTATTCTGGGCTGCGTTATCCTCAAGCTGTGTGGCATCGTATGGTAAAGTAATTTCTCCATGTCTTCATTTTCCTACTGTCAAAGGAGGGAGAGGCTTGGAAGAAATGGCTTCCCAGGTGTAGCCCCGCTCTGACCCTTCTAAAGCTCATCCACCAAATGCCAATATTTCTCCATGCACCCTTCTAAAGATTTAAATTCAGTCTCTTCACCAGTGGCCAAGAGGACCCTGGAGATAAGTGCAGCAACTTTTCTACAGGTGAAACACACAATGTTTCATGCATTGCATTGACTTGGAAACTTCCGTGTTTTTCATCTAAGAACGGGGAGTTCTGAAGCAAATGAGCACAACAGGGAATAAGCCATCCCACACAGGAAGCTGGGCAATGGTCTCAAGACAATACATTCACACAAGTCCCGAGGCTGTGCGTCCACTTGTCCAGTGGTACAATCTGAGGTGAAGTCCATGAAGGACCTTTGTGAACAGAAGATTTGGCTTTCCTCATGAAGGAGGAGTCGCTCAGAAAAGGGCCACATGTTATAATTTCTTGTCCCTCCTACCCTACTTTATACAAAATTGGTGCTTGAGGGGCACCTGGGTGGCTCAGTAGTTTAGGCCTCTGCCTTCAACTCAGATAATGATCTCAGGATCCTGGGATTGAGCCCCGCATCGGGCTCTCTGCTCGGCAGGGAGCCTGCTTCCCTCTTTCTCTGTCTGACTCTCTGCCTACATGTGATGTCTCTCTCCCTCTCTGTCAAACAAATAAATAAGATCTTTTAAAAAAAAAAAAAAAAAAAAAGAATTGGTGCTTAGCTAGGGCTCACTGACTCATTGGCTGTCAACTGCTCAGGGGGAACCAGGGGACAGATTATTTCCCAGAGTACACTGACCACAGGGAGGAAACTCCATGAAATCAGGTGGTAGGAGAAACTGTGTTTGGGGCTGACTCCCTTATAGGACTGGTTGGGCTGAGCAGCTGCCCCAGGTCCCCCTGACCTGTCAATCTACTACTCGCCACTTAGCTCTTCCCTTTCGGGTCTTAGTTTCTTCATAGTCATCGGCCTCTCCTTCTTCCCTCCCTCTCTTCCTCCACTTCTTCCTCCTCCTCTCCGTCCGCATTGCCCTCCCCCCTCTTCCTCTCCTCCTCCTCCTCCTCTTCTCCTTCCTACTCCCCGTCATCATCTTCTTTGCCTCTGTCATCATCATCATTGTCCTCCTCCTCCTCATCACCTTCATCAGCAGTGTCATGGGGCCATTTTTTCACTGTTTGCCATGTATGTGACAATACGCTAAATACTTCACATTCGCTTTCTCATAACCATCACGACAATCTTAAGGAGGTCCGGTGTGGTCCCCCCCAAACAGATCCTGAGATGCACACAAAATGGTTTATTTGGGAGATGATCCCAGGCAGCATGGGGAGGGAGGAAGAGACGGGGAAGAAAGCAGAAATAAAGCTGTGTTAGTGAGTGGTCAGTGCTGAGGGTAACTGGGGCAGAGTCAAGCTATGGACCTCCTGAGAGGTCCCATAAGGAAGTAGGACCTTTATCTACTACACATCATTCTCTGTTGGTTGAGGTTATCTCTGGGGATATCACCTCTTGGCACTGCTGATCTGCCCCATCCTGAGCTGGGACAGGTGAGCAATCAAAGAAAGCCTCTGGAGGTGAACGTCAGAATATTGGGAACTGCCCACGTGAGCTTGGATGGTAGGAGGGGGCCAGGAGATATGGGTGGGACACCATTATTATTACTCCAGTCTTGGGGATGAGGAAATTGAAGTTCAGGGCGGTGAAGTAAATGACTCAGATCTCAGAGTCCTGCGTGGGTGGATTTGAACTGGTCTGTAGATGACAGAGCCTGAGCTATTAACTCCATGCTTCCAGCCACTAAAGGCGGGGGTTAGCTCTACGCTGCCCTGTGCCCGCAGCTCACCTGTCTCCAACGTCCCGTGATGAGTCCCAGGACATGGAGGGGGCAGTTTGGGACACGGAACTGGGCTCCCAGGCAATCATGAAGTTTCCATATTCCACATCGGTCAGCTGCATATCCTTCTCAGACACCTCTCAGTCAGTGAGGTTCGAGGCCCTGCAACTTCAGAGAAGTCTCTCCGGCCCTCTGATCTCAGCATCCTCATTTGGACTGGGAGGAAAACAACGAGACAGGAACCTTCCTCACAGGGTTGTGGCCTGAATTCAAGAACATAATGCTTGAAAGGAGGATAGCACAGCCTCTGGCAAATAACAAGAGCATAGAAGCTCGGTTAGCTTATTTCTATCATACATGATTAGTAATTATAATTACCTAAGCCTTTGGTCTTCCACCTGGCACATACTGTTTCTAAAATGAAAATCAGGATGTTATCCAGGACAGAGTCTAACAAGAAAAGGTGTCGGAGAAACCAGGCAAATTCACTGTCCAGTCTTTCCGACACGCTCTATCATGTTGAGCACCTACAACCACCACTGTGTGCATCTTTACTGGAAGGGCAGATGATGTCTGGAGAGGCTGACAGATGTCTAGCCAGGCCCAGTGACACTCCTCTTTAAGTTGCCTGGAGTCACAGTTTGACTCACTAGGATCCTACTTCTGTCCTTATCCCCCATAGTCTGTTCGCAACCCAACGGCAGCCAGAGGAGAAGAGAAGAGAAGAGAAGAGAAGAGAAGAGAAGAGAAGAGAAGAGAAAAGAAGAGAGAGAGGGAGGGAGGGAGAGAGAGAGAGAGAGAAAGAAAGAAAGAAAGAAAGAGAGAGAGAGAGACTATCTCATGCCGCTGTTTGAAATGGGACTATGATTTTCCCTTCCTCTTGGAGAAAAGCAAAGTCTTGACAGTGGCCACAGGGGCCCCATGCTGCACAGTCTGGATGCTCCCTCCCTTGAACTCTCTGCCTCATCTCTGAGCACTCTCCCTTCGCTCCCCCTACAGATGCCCTAGGTGATTCTGAGGCTAGCGTGCATGCGCAGGGCATTGCACTGGCTGTCCCCTCCATGGCCCTGTGGCTCGCTTCACTGCTTCCATCACGTCTTTATCAAATGTCACCTTCTCCAGTAGGACTTCCCCAACTACATTTATATGACAACAATCTTGCACCCCCACCCCACTACTGAGACTTGACCCTCCTGTCTTGATCGACCTCCTTAACTGACCTGTCTTGATTGACTCTATTTCTTTGTTACCTACTTATACCTTCACAGTGTATAGTCTGTCTCCCTCCCATATAACCGTGTTTCTCAACCAAGAGTGGTGGCCCCCCAGACATTTAGCAACATCTGAAGATATTTTGGGTTGTTATGATTGGGGAGGGGTGCTCATGACTTCTATTGGGTTAAGGTCAGGGATGCTGTCAAACACCCCATGATGCACAGGATAGCCCCCCACTACACCAAACTCTCCAGCTTGAAATGTCAGTAGCCCAGAGGTTGAAGAACTGGGCCATGGAATGAAGCCTGACAAAGATGGGGCTTTGGGGCTATTTTTTTTTCCTCTATTGATAGATCCTGACCTCAAGAACAGTTATCTGGCACACAGCAATCACTCAATAGATGGGGGTAAATAATGCCTAGAAATGGTCCCCAGAGTGAAGACTTTCAGGTTCATGGATAACTCAAAATT
Source organism: Mustela nigripes (assembly GCF_022355385.1). Classification (NCBI taxonomy): domain Eukaryota; kingdom Metazoa; phylum Chordata; class Mammalia; order Carnivora; family Mustelidae; genus Mustela; species Mustela nigripes. Next base: position 12,067,365 of record NC_081564.1, read on the forward strand.
CCTCTTCAAACCAGCAGCAGAACAAAAGTACCCAGACACTGGCCAGACCCCAAGAAAGATCCAGGTCCTTGTTTGGAAAAGGAATCATTTTCACCGGAAAGAAAGAAAGATGTCCCTCCAACAGCCCCACCCGGAACTCGCACATTGTGTTCTAAGTTTAACACATCTTGTGTTCTCTCTGCTTAAACCCTTGGCCCCAGCCCATAATATCCCTGAATCCAGGAAGCCATTATGACTGATCAGGGTCAAAGGTTTCTCCTATTGTAACCCACTTCCCCCATCAGAGTTTTAAATTTGGAAAACGTTCTTATTGCTATTGTGTGGAATGGCAGGTCTCAGATAACCTCAGAATGATTTTTATTTGTCTACCATGACCCACCACCACTAAAAAAAAAAAAAAAAAAGTTTTAAGAAATTGCAGAGCAGGAGGGGGCTTTCCTCAGAACATAATGTTAATAGACAAGGAATCAGATAAGAGTCAGCCTGATATTTTCAGCCTTTAACTGAATAAAAGGAAGGAGAAGTTGTCAGATTCCCAGAGGGACCCCTACATGAAATTCCATTTCTTTTTTTTAAGATGACCAGAAGAGGAAAAAAAAAATCAGAATCCTCAAAGAGTAGCAATTTTAGGTGATAGTAGGCAGATAAGACATTAAGGAGATTATTCTTATACCTTGGAAATTTCTGGAACATTCTGCCCAACCTCGACATGAAGAAGAGTCATGGTACCCACAGATATGTCTGCCTTGTAACACTGGGGCATCAAAGAAATCTCTAGTTTTGACCAGGACGAGAAGAGGAGGCAAGGGGCAGGTGAAGAGAGATGCCAAATCTCGGAACTGCAGAGAGTAATTAAATGGCAAGAAGAGGTTGTGTCGGTCGATAGTGCAGAACAATGGGGCATATGGCCATTTTGGGACAGAAGGCTTGAGAGAAGAGGGAGTAGATGGAAGGTCTCTGAGGTACTTATGAAGTCCAAAAAAGTTACTCCGGTCAATTCTGCAAATACTCATGGAGCCCCACTCTGTTTAGGGCTTGGCTAGAGGCTAGCAGATCAAAGACAGGAGACACAGATGCCTGGTGCCAAATGCACGGGCACTGGCATGGGTTTAAATCCTCGAGCCACCACTTACTTGCTAGAGGAGCCTGAGCAGCTTGACTTAATCTCGCTCAGACTTGGTTTCCCCATCTGTAAAACAGGGTGGAAAAGAGCTGTCACCTACCTCAGGGGGCTGCTGGGGGAATGCTATTTGGCACAATGCCCAGCCCATGGAAAGTATTCAATGGTAGATGTCAGTATTATTAGAAGTAAGACAAGGTCCTCCCCCTTAAATTGTTCCTAATCTAGCAGGGTGTACATAGTCCTAATTTAAAGGGCAACCAACTTTTGTCATGCATTCACTCTCTGCTGGTTTCTACATTATATGCTTAATAAATATGATTTCATTGAATCCCACACAACCTGTGATAGACGTAAGTGCTGTTCAGTAATACACCTGGTTCTTTTCCCATTTAGGGTGATTGAACTTCCCCAGGTGTCTTGCATTTGGGTTGGGCCATGTCACTAATTCTGGCCAACTGAGTATGGGAGAAAATTACACCTATTGCTGGCCTGGCTGGAGGATTTCCCTGCCAGTGCATGGCCCAGACGCATGCGATCTTCCCCTTGCCACCACGAGAAGAGCCACTCCAGGTGGTGGGGCCTTCGTTACCAGAAGGGAACTGAGTCCAGGTGCCCACAGTAGCCCACTAACACATCCATCCTGCACCGGCTCCCTTCGCTTCCTTTCTCATCTTGTCACTTCCCTGCCAGTGCTTCCTGAAACACTCCCTCCAATCCCCCCCAAAAAATCTTCTTGCACTTAAATTCCAGTTGCTTTGGGGATTACCCACTCCCAAACAGCAATCTCAATCCATGATCTTGCAAATCCCATTTAGAATTATTTAGAGGTGAGCTAAACTCGCTATCAGATCAACAAAGTGGGTGTTGACCTAACTCATTACTCCCACCTATCTTGAAATATCTTCCATTTTTGTAAATGATCTTTGGTTTTTCTTGGTCCAAGGATAAGGATGATAGCAGCAGATGTGCAAAGAACATGTAGCATAAATAAATAAGCTTGTGTTGTCTGAGCTCTAAGTCCACTGAGATTTAGAGACTGGTAATTATTGGAGCATGACTTTGCCTCTCTTGACTCTTATACAACACTGTATGGGTAAATACCATTCTCATCCCCATGCCTTAGTCATGGAACTTGAGTACAGAAAGGTTAAATGATCTGCCTGGTTTCCAGTCTCATACCTGGCAGGTGTTGGGGGCTAGACTCCCACCCAGTTCTAAGTCTCAAGTTCATGATCCAAACCATTACACCATATAGATAAAGAGATAAAAGTAAGCAAAGATAAAGAAGATACAAGAGGACTCTAAACAACTTGAAAAATCTGTTGATAGCGCAGCATGTTAGAAAGCATTGAACACTACATCAAAAATGATGTACTATATGGTAGCTAATTGGTTTTAAATTTTTTTTAAAAGGTTGCATTAAAAAAAAAAAGAAAGAAAGAAAGAAAGAAAAGAAAAGAAATAAAAAAGCCTACCCAAGGAAAAACCATGCCATCTGAAACTGAAACCCTCGGTCGCCTAAAACAGACTGCATGCCGCCCCCCGCCCCTACACATACATTGCTGTAGATAAAATTACCCCCGTAGCATCCAGAGCCAAGAAGATACTCAGTGCATGTTGGTATGTGAACAGCAGGGTGGAGAAAGACAGGAGTGAAGGAGAGGTCATATTTCTCACCTCCACACACCATGCAGGGCAGATGGAGAGAAGCGCTGCTCATTGAGGTTGGGCAAGCTCCCCTTCCTCATGTCCCTCTCCATCAGTTCAGACCGACCTCAACTGTATCATCTCTTCCAAGAAAAAAAACAAATGAACAAAAGAAGGCAGCCCCAAAGAGCTGCCAGTCTAGCTTGCTGGGCTAGGTGATTATTACATGATTATTATTCAAGAGATGTGATGTGCTTGATAACTGGGCCATAGAAAAGGAACATGAAGGAAAACATATAAGCAAGGAGTAGAGAGAACTAGGTGCTCAGTGGCCAGAGTGAGTCTTTCTTTCTCATGTATGAAACAGGCAGGTCTTTATAAATGTTGGGAATCTGCACTAAAGGAAAATCGAAAGCTCTGGGAGGGCAACAGGATTTCCTACTTGGCGCCCTCTATACCGTGATCCTTACAGATGCTCTGCCGCCAAAGACCTCTGCCTATGAGCCAGGGCCAGGCCAGCGTGCACAGAATGAGGCTGACTCTGTCTTTGCATGTCCCTGCTTGAATGAGAAGCTCCTTAAATTTTGTAGCCCAGGCACCTTGCTCCCCTCACCCTAGTCCCAAGGGAGCAAGCACCTGTGTCTTCCTGTCTGGGGCTCTCTCTACTTGAAGGAATGAGTCCAGCCTTCTGCAAAGCAGACCCGAGGTGCCAAGGAGCTGACGTACCCAGAGTAGCCCTTGACCAATGACAAATGTTAAGATAGAAGGTAAACAGCCCTGCTTCCCTGCTTTTCCAGTGTGCGCCACACCTTCTCCCAGAAGCCCCTAGTGCAAGGTGTCAGATACAAGAAGTGAAAATATAGTGAGCCCAGTTAGCTTGGAATTCCAGAGAGACAATGAATAACAGTACAGGAGTGTCCCATGTAAAATGGGACATACAAACACTGAAAATTAGTTGTTGTTTCTCTGACAAATGTAACTGGGTGTCTTTTATCTGGCAGCCCTACCTCAGGGCTGTCACTTGCTTATTAATGTACTCTTTTCACTTTCTTATTTCTTTACCAGGGCTTCCGGGAATCACTTCCCTGTTAAACGATCTGTCCTCAAATTGTAAGTTACATGTGGAAAAACCCACCCTAAGACAGAGACTTTAAGCCACCGAGGGTAAAGGTGTGGGAGTTTCTCTATCAAATATCCTCCGCATTTTATCTGGGCACGAGCTGAACTCATCACCAGGTCACCAAAGTGGGTGTCGATCCAACTCGTTATTTCATCTGGCATTGAAAGTCTTCTATTCTCTGGACAGTGGGAAAAGAGATCTCACTCGCTAGCGTCACCAGTGGGTCTCAGGATATAGAAAATGTCACTGTGGGCCTTCATGTCTCTCCTTCCTTTACTGGCCCCCAAGCTCCTCGTCGTTCAGGGAATAATTCATTCCACAGCAAGAGACACCAATGGATAGAAGTGAGCATGGCAGGGTAGAGACCCACCTCCAGTCCCCACTCTAGATGAAGACCAAATGACATAATAAAGAGAAGCTCTAGAATTCTGTCTTAGTCTCTAAAGACATTTCATGATGGTCAAGAACACGGGCTCTGGGCTTTGAGACTGAGTGGGAGGCTTTATTTGCCACTTCTTGAGCAGGCGGCTTCACCTTGCCGAGCCTCAGTTTCCCCATCTTTCAAACACCACACAGGACAGCTGGAAGTATTCAGGGACATGATGTAGACAAGATCACTGTTGGCTGTGATAATGGCAACTCCATTGCTACCTTGGGATTGAGTTTGTTTTGTACAACCCTAGGTCACCAGAGCTTAAGGGTTCTGCTTCCAAGACAGAAATTGGAAGCTATGCCTATAACATGTCAAAGGGTTTAAAATTACTCCTCCTGTGGGTGCCTGGCTGGCTCAGTCAAGAAGACCATGCGAGGGGCGCCTGGGTGGCTCAGTGGGTTAAAGCCTCTGCCTTCAGCTCAGGTCATGATCCCACAGTCCTGGGATCGAGCCCCACATCGGGCTCTCTGCTCAGCGGGAAGCCTGCTTCCCTTCCTCTCTCTCTGTCTGTCTCTCTGCCTACTTGTGATCTCTATCTGTCAAATAAATAAATAAAAATCTTAAAAAAAAATAAAAAGAAGACCATGTGACTCTTGATCTCAGGGCTGTGAGTTCAAGCCCCACACTGGGTGTAGAGATTACATAAATAAAAAACATTTTAAAGAAAAATGTAATAAAATAACTTCTCCTGGCATGAGGCTGTGGTTCTGAACATTTTGCACAGAGTTCTCCTTCAACAGTAAGTCCCAACACCAGGAAAAACAGGGAACACCTAACAATTCATGCAACAGCATTTACTGAGCCTGTAGCTGAGCCCTGAGCTCTTTAAATGGAAATGGGCTCCTCACTTTACCCAACGCGTGCCCAGTGAGGCTAATTCACTCATTCTCCCACCTGCTTGTTCCTTGGGGGCATCTGAGTTTATGACTTCTCATCCAACACTGTAGTGGTTTTTTCCTCCCTTTTCTTTCCCAGTACCTTTAAAACTATGTTTTCCCCCCAAGTCCTTGAATAACGTACAGGCATGATGTTTCATGGTTTTATGTAGCCCCAGTATCTTTTATAAACCCAATGGGAGTCCATGTTCTGCAGTTCAAAGACACAGCTAAAGGCAATTTCTGTGTGTACGATGGGCTCCTATAAGGGGTGAATTGCATTCTTCCTTCTAGTAAATAAAAGGGAATCCTGACTTTTGAACAACCAAAAACAAATCAAGGATCTGTCTTGCCCCAGCTCTCTGTAAGAGAGTTTTAAAACTATAAAGCTAATCCTCATGCAAATAATCTCAGATCAGGTGTTTTGTTCTTTTGTCTTTTCTTTTTAAACCTGTCCTAAAAATAGATCAACAGTTTAGTATCAGGTTATTTCTAAATTATGGCAAAGTAAGGCTTTCAACTCCTAGTGGCTTTTTGCTTTCAATTTTTTTGTTGTCTGTTTTTAACCAAGTCACATCTTGCTTGGCAAAGACTTTTTATTTTTATTTCCCTGATTCATAGGTCCTTAATGAAAGCAAACTTCAACCTTACATCGGTCTTGTATGAATTAGGGACCGTGTAAACAGTACTTAACAGTTCTAATTGAAGGTCAGTAAATCCCCAAGAGATTAAATGAATCCTGCAGGGAGCCGTGTAAATCTCCCTCCCTTTTATGGCAGACCAGTCAAGTCCCCAGCCTGCTTTGTGCAAGGCTTAATAAACATGGTATGCATCTAATCAAAACCATTTTGCACCCAAATGGGTTAGGGGCGTAAATCACAATTACTCTTGGCACTAAACCCTTGGCCCAAAGAGGCCCAATGTTGCCAAATACCATCATCAGAAGTGGACTTCTAGTGCTTAGACGTCTGGCATGGGTTTCCAGGTCTGAGTGTCCAGCCTGCTTCTCAGCAGGAGAATCCAGATGGGGGTATAAAATCTGAAAATTTCAAACGAACCCCTCTTGCGCTCCCTCTTGTTTTCTCTACTCTTTGCCAGCCATTGCCTGATATAAAAAACAAAAACACTAATTTAAAAACCCATTGTCCTCATCCTAAGATTCAGATCGAGGTGCCAAGGCATACTTCTTGACATTCCTGAGTTTAATTTCATTCTTCACTTTGGGTTACTCTCAGTGTCATCACTTGGATCTGCCCTTGAAATACCATGATTTCAGTTATCATGTCCAAATGTGCACCATTTAAAAGAAGATCATAAAAAGCCCCCAGAACCTGGCTAAAGTGAACTCAAGTGAAGAGCAAAATTAAACTCAGTAGTGTCAAGAAGAATGCCTTTGGACCCGCGTCTGAATGTCAAGATGGGGGCAAAGCTATTCCCCAGCACAGATGTAAGTTGTCATCGCAGATGAGTAATGAATGAATGAAATCAGAAGAACAGAAAGTGGTCTGTGATCTTGAGGACTGGAGCAACCAGGGCAAGAAACTTTTTGTGATTTCCCCCAAAATGGAGAGTGAGCACCACTCTGGACTTACTATATCCATTAAAGCTGATCCTTGGATCATGCATCTCAAGTTGATACTATTCTTTTTATTTCAAATGAAATAAACGAAACTGGGTGAGAAACCTGATGTCCAAACCCTGAATTCACCCCAACTCTAGAGACCATCCTCTGTCCTTTTGACACGCTGCTCCTTAGAGGAACAAGACAAGGAAAATGCTCGGGCCATCAGTAGGAAGACTCATAAAAAAAGGGAAGAGGCATCCACACCACTAAGGATAGTTCTTCAAAGGCAGAGAGCAAAGCTGAGAAAGAAAGTTCTGGATGTCACTCATCGGGATTCTGAATTCTTCTGAAGGTTTGCTCCAAGGGCCACTAGAAGTCACACTGGCCTTGGAGTGATACCTGTGTGTCATCCTGAACGTAGCCATCAACTAGGGTATCAACTGGATGCTCTTATCCAATACTGGCAAGTTGTTGCCCTACTCACGCTCTTTCTGGCCATGCAGAGCAGGAGTTTTCCAGTCCCCCTTTTCATGTCTCATCATAGAGATTTTTCTCCAAAGTGGCTTCCCATGTGTCTTCTCTCCATCACACTAATTGTCTTGAATGACCTTAAAGGTTACAGGCAACAGAGTCTTCCTTCAATATTTTGGAAGCTCACCAGCACATACGCCCACATCTCTCCTCCTATCCTTTCCTCCCCCGCTTCCTCCTTTAGCTCCTTTGGAGCATCTTGCCTTTGAAGCTTTTATTGGTGCATTAATTAAGCATTCTGGTTTCAGGGGTAAGACACTCTCAGGCCACCCTGGAGAAGGGAGTTTATTGTAGGGTGAATGGAAGCTTTACAGTTCCCAACAGAAACCTAACAGAACTCTGATTTTAGCCAAGTCTCCAGATACGGAAGCTGCTGAGTCTAAGTTAATAAGCATCTTCTGTTATGCAGGGAGAGAATATTACCTAAACAGGTCCAATGTAACTGACTGGAAGGAATTTTTTGAGCCTGAGCGTACAACAGTTTCTCTCTCTCTCTCAATGTCTGCTACCAGGTAGGACCAAGGCAGCCTCTCGCCTTCGCCTGTCAGTTACCGTGTCGTGACAATGAGTAGAACCAGCCAGCCTGAGGACTAAGCCACAGATGAAGAGGACAGATTGAAGAATGACTCCAGGTCATTGAGCCATTAGAACTGTCCATAATCCATGCCTGAACCCACCCTACCTCTGAACCCCCATGACATGAACTATGCACTTTTAAATTACTAAATTTCAATCTGAGTCTTCCGTTCTTCCCAGCCCAAAGCATCCAACACTTAAATTGAGAACTGAGACCTGAGATGGATTTCACAGCTCAACAGCTGACCATTCTCTCTCAGAACCCGCCTACTCCACTCCTCTCTCTTTCTTAAAGGCCTAATCTTTCCAGCAGTCTCCCTCCAAACTTAGTCTGTAATGAGCCACGTCACGGCCTTGCCCAGCCTCTGCTTGGGTCACCCCCCAACTGCCATCCCTCCATACTCCTTCTTTAGTAACAGAATCCATAAAGTTTAACTGGGCACATGGCCACCTAGATAAGGACTGTATTTTTCAGCTTCCCTTGAACCTAAACCATGACCATGGGACTAAGTTCTATCCAACAGGAAGGCAACAGATGCAATGGGTCTTATCCTTAAATGGAAGGCTCCCTCTTCCATGCCCCCTTTCTTCTACCCCACTGAACAGAATGTAGATTTTATGGCAGGAATGGAAGCACTCACCTTGGATCCCAAGGGCTAATGCAGAGAAATGAACGAGAAGAAATTTGGGACTGGGACTTCATCCCTGCGGGATAACCATAGCAAAAGGACTCTGGAGGTTTAGACCTTTGCAAGAGAAATAAACTACTCAGTTCTCTTAGGTCACTGTTAGATTGGCTTTTATTGTAGTGGCTGGGCCTTATCCTAATTAACACGTCACCTTCGACTGATGAGTGCTGACCCCAGTGCAAGGAGCAGTCTGTGCTCCCAGAGGCCTGCAGGCAGAGCGGTTTCAAGGAAAGGATGCTGAGTTCTGTTAATCCAGCTGAAGTACCCAGTGCTGCAGGAACCCATCTTTCTTGCTCTGGTTTCATCCTGTTTCTCTTTCCTTCGGTTCAACTCTTCTCCAAGTCATGGGGAGGTTTTCTCTTCCGTATTTTCCTAGCCCTCTCACTAATTCACAGCTCTGCTCTTTCTTTCAACTGCCTCGAACCCCCTTTCCACTGGGTCCTCCTGGTAACCCAGAGAGGCCCTGCCTCACATGGAGTCCAGTCTCTAAAGTCAGAAAACCAAGTAAAAGTGTTCCGCATCTCTGTTCACTCCTTCCTCAGACTCCAAGGGAGCAGAGGGTGGTTCACTGCAAATGTTTAGTAAACACCCTTAAAATTCTACTCTCATCAGGACCCTCCATTCAGAGCTGGAAATACCCTCTCTCTCCCCTTTGTAAGTGTCGACCCCTGAAACTCCATCTTCATGGGTTTTCTGACTTCTCCCACTCCCTAGACTCTGGGGATTTTTGTTATGGAGACGCAGAAGCCTCTGTGACTCTTTCTTTTTCTCTCCATCTCGCCCATTAGCCGGATTCTTCACAACAAAGAGAGCTCAGGGTTTGCCTCGGAAAGGGACCAGTGAACACCGTGAACAGCCAAGCCCTGATGATTGTTGTTGCTAAAGGTATTTGCCCGAGGTGGGGTTTTCCGAGGCCGAGATGGGCAGGCAGATGGGACACTGGGGACTGCTCATGGGAACACCACCTGTCCTGGGGGGCAAGGGCTGCACAGAGAGGAGCACGTGGGCTGTGATGCATTACAACAAAGGTCTCACAGCCCTCCAGGGAGCTCGGGAGCTAGGATGGCTCCTTAGCATGATTTTAAATCAACACAAAGGGGCTGGGCCTTTCCCCACCCATGGGGCTCAGCCATGGGGTAGAGGCTCCCATGGACAGCGGGCAAGCAGCTCCCTTCAGCCACAGGCAGGTCCCGCAGAGGGCCTCCGCTGGGAGCCAGAGACGTGGACTGTCTCCGGAGCTGGAGCAAGGAGTCCGTGGGTTCTGAAGGGCTGGCCCTGGATGGCACGTGGCACTCCAAACGGCATTTATGCACTCAACAAACACTTCCGGTGTACCTACTGTGTGCCAGAACACGGGCGCCTTCCCCTGACTTGCCCTGCTCCCCCCGCCCCTGCTACCGTCCCTCCCGTCGCCTCCCTCCCCATCTCCTTCTCCGACCCCCACAGTTTGCCCGGAGCCAGAGCTGAGAAAACCGGCCGCTCTTTAATTGCTTCACTCTCCTCTGTGACATGGATTGGAGGTGACATTTCCCGGGCACGGAGCTGCATCCCTGTGGCTGCATATTCCCCCTGTCACAGGAGATCATCGAAGCTGTCACCAGCAGAAAGCTAGAAGCCATCGGAGGGGCAGGGGGTGCAGAGATCCCGGGTAGCATTCAAAGGGTTGGTGAGACACACTTCCCAGAGCGGGTTCCAGAGGCACTTTCTGCCGCGCTCATCTCTGCCTCGGGAGAGCTGACAGGATCTGACATTTCAGGGGTTACCCGACTGAGCTGCACCAACTAGGTCTCTCACCCAAGCAAGGGGAAAGGCTGGATCCTGGGTGGAAGCCGGTCCCTGAGGAAGGAACAGAGCCACACGAACGAGGAGAGAGGAAGCCAAGCAGAGAGGATTCCAGGTGGCCTCGAAGGGCAAACAGATCTGGATCTGAGCTCAAGTTCTGACCTTTAGAGATGCCTCAGTTTCCCTGGCCATAATATGGGGATAACAATATCACTTCCAGGGGTGGTTGTGTGGATTCAATGTAAATAATATATATATTTATGGGGATTAAATTTGTGGGGATTGAATATAAAGATATATGTAAATCTATATTTGCACGTGTATATGCACACATATGTATTATGTGTGCATACAGGTAAATATATATTTCTGTTCGTGGAAATTAAATTTAAGCATGCATCTATAAATAAATAGGGGTATTATTTGATATAGGGGTATTATTTGATTTCTTCCCCCTTCCCTGGTTACCTGTTGCCAATCCATAGCACGCTGTGCCAGCTTTATTCCCAAAAGATGTCATGGGTGTGACCCCTTGGCCCGTCTCCACTGCCACCAAGCCACCACCATCTCCTGCCCTGATAACTTCAACAGGCTCCCAACGGGACCCTCAGCTTCCGCTCCTGCCGCTCCCCACAGCAGTCAAGCTTCTCTCATGCGACATCCATCAGCACATCTCACTCTCCTACTTAACACCTCTCAGGAGGCTGTCGCTGTGCTTGGAAAGAAAAGCTCCTCCCTGCTCTGGCCCTGACCCCTCTCCAACTTCTCCCTTGCTCACCAAGCTGCAGCACTCCACTGCCTTTCCTCTTTGAACACGCCAAGCTTGTTCCCACCTCAGGGCCTTTGCACTTGCTGTTTCCCCATGCCCTTCCCCTTCCCTCACTGGACTGTTGTCAGGTCTCCATGCAGAAGTCAGCTTCTCAAGGTGGTCATCTGTGACGGTACAACCTTAGGTACTACCCTTCATTCGCTGGTCTCTCTCTCCCCTTACTTCTCTGTCTCTTTATCTCCTTCTGTCTCCCTCTCTCCCTCCTGCTCTCTCGTGCATATGAGATAGTGCATACACGCTATTTCATTTTATCATCTTACTCCATGTGAGCTCTGTGTCAGTCTGGAATCTCCCCATCTCACTGACTGCATCCCCAGTGCCCAGCCCAGCCTGGGACTTGCTAAACATTTGTTTTGTGATTGAAGGACACACGAGCTTGGCACATGGTGCACACACTATAGTCCCTTTGAGACTCACCAGGAGGAAGAGGAAACCTAGCCTGGACTCACATCTCGAGGTACATTGAGCGGAGGGTCAGTGCCACCAGAGATGAAGCCAGCAGGTGGAAAAGTCTCGCTCCACCCCCAACAGCTTCCATGGGTTCTCTTCAAATTATTATTCAGACTGACAAAGGCCAAATAGTGCTACGGAAATGTCCCTGTCTGACTCATCTCAGCATGTCACCAAAGAGTCATGTGCTCACAGAGCTCAAAGGGCCCAGGAGACTGTCCAGACCAGAACCTCTCCCTTCCCTTCTGGGAATACGGATGCCCAGGGAGGTAGCCACATCACTGGGTCTTCAACCCCAGAACTCCCACCCTGGATCCACTGTCCTTGGCTGGCCTCCGGCTCTCGCGTGCATGCTCCTTGCACAGCTGACTTTCTGCACGTCCTTCTGGGGAGAACTTAAGTATCAGTCCTCATGGGGATCCTTCGCTGACCCCTCCCAGAGATCCCCCCGCAAGCTCTGCCCAGTTCCTGTCTTTTGCAAACTCTGAGGGATTCTTCCTCTCATTAGCCCCCTTCCCCTCCTAGAGACTCAACTCCAAGATGGCAGGAAAGAGTCTGACTCATGCCCGCTTGTATCTTCAGCATCCACACGGCGCTTGACATATAGTGTCCTTAAACACGTGATGGGTGAAAACAAACATAAACCATTTTCCCAAGGAAAATGCCGGACGCTCAAACCATTTGCTTATGGGGTCGAGACAGGTCTCCACCAACTTTCAAGCCTTGCTTTCTCCCATGTCACGTTTCCTTAGCACCTTCGGCATTGGCTGGATTTTATTAATAATAAGAACAGCCTATGATTTATGGGGCACCACGGAGCCCAGGCTGACTAGTGGGCTTCAGCTTTGCACATAAAAAATCAAGCATGCTACCTGAAACCCAGAAGCTCAGCCAGAAAGGTAAAATGAACCATCGGACACTTGTGGACCAATCCCCTTGGGTTTTCTTCTGCCAGTGGGTCCTGTCTAGCTCCAAAGCAGTGTGTTGCCAGGTTCGTCCTGTACCAGGGTTCTCCTCCTCCGCATTCTACTCTCCCGCGCTTGCCAAGGACAGGGCTCTGGAACCCAAGGCTGTTCCCATAAGTCAGAAACTCACAGCACCGGGGGCTAGAGAGAGAGAGCCTGCAGATCTAGATTAGAGATCGTGGTTGGCTCATAGGATTGCTTTGCTTGGCCCATGTCATGCTCGTAAGAATTTCGAATTAATTGCAGACATTCAAAAATCAGATTTTTACATAAAAATCTTTATTTCTCTCTTCCCTTGAGAAATAAGGAGCTCGGGCAACATCAGGCCAGCATTCCTGCCTGGCACCAGTTTGCAGACCTGAGGGAAGGCTGTGCCCTTTAGAGGGGCAAGGGCCCCCGGTCCACCCGGTTCTCATTTCTCCCTAGGATGCTACCACCCCTGGCCCACTTCACACACTTGCATAAGCCTCCTGGTTCGGAAGAGCTTACACACATGAATAAGCCAACTCCCTAAGTCACAGATGGAGACAGTGAGCACTAAAGGGAAACACTGAGATATCCGAGATCAACCAGAGGCAAAGGCCAGACCCAAGCCTAGAACCCAGTCTGCTGGCCTTCAAACCACAGGCCTCCTTCTCCTAGTTTGTGGTGCTGCTGGCCCCTATTAATTTTTAATTATGAATTTTAAAAGATTTTATGTGTTTATTTGACAGAGAGAGAGAGAGAAAGAGCACAAGCAGGGAGAGCAGCAAGCTCTCTCCCTCTTAGGGAGAGGGAGAAGCACGCTCCTCGCTGAGCAGGGAGCCTGAGCAGGGAGCAGGGGCTCGATCTCAGGGCCCCAGAATCATGACCTGAGTTGAAGGCGGTTGCTTATCCGACTGAACCAACCAGGTGCCCCTAATTATTAATCTTTAAGTATTAATTTTCTTTAAGTATAATTTTCTGGGGCTGGTGTAACAAATTACTACAAACTACATGGTTTAAAGCAACAGAGATTTCTTCTATTAGTTCTGGAAGCCCGAAGTCCACAAGGAAAGTGTCAATGGGGCTTGCCCACTTTTCCCAGCTGCCAGCCTAGGATGTGTTAATTGGCTGAGAGGCCTGAGGTAGGCCAGTCTGACGGTCTCTGAGAAAGAAAACACAAGAACAACTACAAGCATTGACATTTACCACTAACAAGTATGGTGATCAGGGTAATAATGAGAACGGACAATACAACAGCTAGGCATAGGCATCATTTCATTTAAGCTTCCCAAAAATACAGTGAGAAGAGCAGTATGGTTACATGTAGTATAAATGATGTATGATGAGGAAACTGGAGCCTCAGAGAGGTTAAGCCACTTGGCCAAGGTCACACAGCAAGTAAGTGATAGAACCAGGATCTGACCCAGGTTTATCTGACTTTAAACCCATGGTTTGCACTCGTACCCCACCTGAGTGCGGACGTTAGCAGGGAGCAACTGTGCACATGCGGAGTCCACCCCACCACCCTTGGAGCAACCTCTACAAATGTTCCCACATCAGGCTCCTCTCATTCAAAAATAGTTCCTGCCCAGGAGGAGCTACTGGTACAGGGTCTGAACTCCACTGGCAGTCAGGCAATCCTACAAGCACTTGCTGTTCCTTCAAGAATCTAGATCAGGTGACATTATCAATGTCTTGCCTGCCTGACGTCTTCCATTCTCAAGGAGAGGCCAGAGGCCATTCTTAAATGTGCTGGCAATATTTCCACTCATCAGTTCTTTATTAGAGTTTCTGTAGATGTGATAAAAAAGGAGACTTGTTTACAAAAATACATAAATGAAAGGATAAAATCAGCCAGTGGGGCAGGGGGGGGTCGGCACCTGGGTGGCTCAATGGGTTAAAGCCTCTGCCTTCGGCTCAGGTCATGATCCCAGAGTCCTGGGATCAAGCCCCACATCAGACTCTCTGCTCAGCAGGGAGCCTGCTTCCCCTCCTCTCTCTCTCTGCCTGCCTCTCTGCCTACTTGTGATTTCTGTCAAATAAATAAATAAAATCTTTAAAAAACAAATTAAAAAACAGCCAAGGGATTTGAAGCCAAACTAAGAGCTGGGTATGGGAACGCTTGTGTCATCACATGTTAGAGAGCAGTTTAAAGCTACAAAAATATAAACTGTGGTACTAATATAAAGAAAATAGACAAATCAATAAATAAATTAGAAAGCCAGATGGTTCGATAAATGCCGTTAGGATACTTGATTTTTTTACTTGGTTCCAGTATTGGGAAAAATTAATCACACCCTTAATAGAAAGTTCTCACATGTATAGGCTTTCTTTGTGTGAGGAACGAAGCATTAAATGAATTAGCTCAACCATGTCTCTCACCTTACAAACTGGTACTATTATATTCCGAGGTGAGAGAGGAAGAAACTGAGGCACAGAGAGGTTAAGTGACTTGCCCAGAGTCAAACAGCTAAAGAAATTAAACAGGTCATGTGAAGAATCTAAATATGAATGAGATTCCAATCTATGAATGGAGAAGACCTTCCCAAGCACAAAGGTACTGGCAGGAAATAATGCAGAAAGTTAATGGATGGGACTTCATGAAGAAATCAAAATCCACGGACTCACCCACAAAAATAAAAACACCTGGAGGGGCAGTGACAATTGACGAAATTGAGGGAAAGTATTTCTAAGTTATGAGAGCAAGGTTTAACTTATAATGGTTAATGTATAATGTAAAAGTAATAATAATAATTAGTAATAATATGTAAAATATATAGAAATAATAAGTAGTAATAATAATGTATAAGTGGTATAGATTAATCGAAAAGGTAGATGCTCTAATAGAAAAATCAGAAAAGCATGTCAACAACCAATTCATAAAAGCAAAACTACAAAAAACTAGAAATATATATATATATATATATATATAGAGAGAGAGAGAGAGAGAGAGAGAGAGAGAGATAGAATTTGGCCAAGTTTGGCCTCTCTAGCAAGTAAAGAAATGCAAAGAAAACAGAGACCGAACTTATTTTCTTCCCAAGGTTGAGATAGGTTTAAAGAGGTGATGGTATTGGCTAACAATGGGGAGAGGCAGGGAGTAGGGCATTCTCACAGACTACTTGTAGAAACATAAACTGGTATAACCTCATGGAAGCAATTTATCACATTTATTCAAAATATTTATATTAATCAGGTAATGAATTCCTCTCCTGACACACAGAGATTTATGTCTAAAGTGATCATTGCACCGTTATAAGATAACCAAGAATGACTTTAATATCCAACAATGGAGAACCAATTAAATCAAGTTGGGGATAGTCTTACAACACTGTACTTTTCAATTCTGAAGATCATGTGTTTGAAAACTAGTTGAGAGTATGTTGCTAAATGAAAAAGCAGTGTGTACAGTATAATCTCAGTTCCACTGTGTGTGTGTGTGTGTGTGTGTGTGTGTGTGTTTACAAAGAAAGAAAAATGAAAAGGATACAAAGCAAAATGTTAACAATGTAACAGTGCTTATCCAGTAAGAGAAGGAATTAGGGGTTATCTAGTCTTTCCTGGCGGGTGTGACATAATATCACGGACTGAGTGGCTTATACAACATTTACTTCTTACAGTTCTAGAAGCTGAAAGTCCAAGGTCAAGGTGCCAACAGATTCTACATCTGGTGACAGCCCACTTTCTGGTTCACAGATGACCACCTGCTTGCTGTGCCCTCCCGTGGCAGAAGCAGGCAAGGGAGCTTGTGGAGGTGTCTTTTATAAGGACATTAGTCCCATCATGAAGCCTCCACCCTCATGACTGTCACCTTCCAAAGGCTCCACTTCCAAATGCCATCACCTTGGAGGGTTAGGTTTCAACATATGAATTTGAGGGGACACACAAACATCCCAATCATAGCAAGTATTTGATCTTCTTTATGGCTTTCTGCACTTCCTGAATTTTCTTCGATAAACATGTAGGTGGCTGTCATCTCTGCTGTTTACCTTGTGTTCCTAGCTCTCTAGCCTCAAGGCATATAACAAGGTGTTCTTTTCTGGCCTTTTCTGTTCTGGTAGTGCCACGTGACCAATTCTGGCCAATGAGCTATGAGCGCAGTGGCGTGTGTCACTCCCAGGCTGCAGCATTGAAATGCCCAGTGTGAGACCAGGCGTGCCTGGGATTGAGCCTGCTCTGCCAGCCAGGGTCACACGCGGAGTGACCAGGACAAGCAGAGCCCCCACTTTCGGATCCAAGATGGACAGATAGCATAAAAGAGAAATAGAAGTATTCTATTTGTTTGTTTGTTTTTAAACCCACTGAGGCTTGGGGATCGTTACCACGGCACAAGCTAGCTTACACTAATTGAAAAAACAGTGTGTTGCTTTTACATACCAAAAAACAAGGATATTCCAGAAAGGAAGACATATGCATGTGCTTATCTCAAAGACCCTTTAGGATCTTGAAAAATGGGTATGTTGTCATTACACAAGAAAAATGGCCCTTATCACAGGCCAAGTCTTCATAAAGACTCATCTGCTTCATACACTCTGGATCCCCTCCACGGAGGCTGGCTTGAGAGACGGTAGAGCCCAGGATTCACCAGGTCTCAGCTCTAGGGTGAGACCAGATCTAGGTTCGAATTCTAACTCCACCATTTACAAGTTGTGCCATGTTGAACCAACTATTTCATCTCTGTGGGTCTCAGCTCTCTGCAGGCATATCTGGGGATAACGGCTCTACCTATCTGTAAGAATCGGTCAGCTTTCATGAGATATAGGATGCGTGACTGCATAACCTATTGTCCAAACCAGAGCCCACTGAGCAGTACATGTTACACTCATTCTAGGACAGCAGGTATAAACAGTAAATGTCCCAGGCAAACCAGAGCACAGGTTCTTTAGCGTGGCTCTACATTGGAATCCCCTGGGGGGCTCTAGAAATACTTGTGCTGGTACCCCACCCCCAGGGAGCCTGATGTCATTGAACTGGGGTGCTCCAGGGAATTACAAATTCTATTTAATTAATTATTTATTTTATACTACTTTACTGTTTTTTTAAAGGTTTATTTATTTGAGAGGGAGAGCAAGTAGGAGCAGGGGAAGAGGGGGAGGGAGAGGAAGAGGGAAAGAATCCCATGAAGACTTTGCACTGAGCACAGAGCCTGACACCCATGAAATCACGACCTGAGCTGAATCCAAGAGTCGGATGCTCAACCGACTGGGCTATCCAGGGCTCCGTGGGCATGGTGAGCTTTCAAACTCTCTGGGTGATTCTGATCTACAGCATGGGTGAGAACTGCTATCTGATATAAACCAGTGTCTGATATAAATGCAAGGCCAAGCATATGCTGAGAGCCATTAGTAGTATCATCAATGGTATCATTATTATCGTTACGACATCGTTACTATTTTCACTAGAGAGGACCCCGTGTCTAATGCTGATCCTATTGTAATGATTCTGGAAACTATTGCTGTGATTAGTAATCATTCGCAAAGAAAGAGAACGTCCCAGTGGGTGACACCTTGCCAAATACCATGAACTTGCTTTAAAACAGTGGGTCTCAACCAGGGGCAATTTTCTCTCTGAAAGAAAGATGAAGACCCCCAGAGACATTTTGGGGTGTCACAACTTGAGAGGGAGGGTGCTGTTGATATATCCAGGGGACAGATCAGGGGTGCTGCTTAACATTCTACAATGCACAGGACAGTCACCCCCGCCCCCCAACACACACACACAACAAAGAATTATCTGATCTGAAGTAGCAATAGGGCTAAGGGTAACAAACTCTGCTGTAGAAGTTGGGAAGGGGACAGACTTTTGAAGGAGAAGGTCAGGTCAGAAGCTCAGGAACAGCCTTTGGGGTCCGGCCCTTGCACTGCTGTGGTGTGTGCCAGCTGTGGGAGGGGAGGAAGCCCCTGGGGCCAGCCCTGGGCTGCACGCTCAGCGCCTCACTTAAACCTCCCTCTGGATCCAGATCATCGCACACCAGGTATGCACTGGAGATTGCCTTTCGACTTGGAGGAGCCATTCAAAAGTCTTGGCATCCGTCCGTGCTGAAAGTGTTTATAAGAGACTTCCTCGGGAAAGAAAGGTCATCCAGGGAAAACCAGAAACAGATTCTTTTCTCTCTCTGGCTCACTTCCGCCCAGGCACCTCCAAGTTCACTAGCACCTTAGTCATGGAAGAGAAACATTTAGGAGAAGAAGAGAGGAAGAAGCTCTTTATGCTGCAAGAAAAACTGCTTTGAGGGTCAGCCCAGGCTGTAGTCTTGGGGGGTGGGGAAGAGCAGAATTAAAGAGGAAGAAAGGAAGGAGGGAAAAAAATATGGAAAGAGGGAAGGAAGAACAAAAGAAGAGGCAGAGGAAGGGAGAATAGGTGACAGATGGATGAGTGGGCAGGTAAATGGGCAAGGTAGAGGTGCGTTAGTGGGTAAGTACATGAATGGGGGGGGTTCGCAGATGAATGGATGACTGCACGGATGGATGGATGGATGGATAGGTGGGTGGGTGGAAAGGGGGTTGGGGAACGGGTAGATGGATGGATGGATGGATGGTTAGGTGGACAGATGGAAGGGGGGATGGGTGGATGGGTGGTTGGATTGGTGGATGCATAGATGGACAGAAGGAATGAAGAGGAGATAATTGAGAGCATGGATATATAGGAGGGTAAATGGGCAGGTGGGTGTGTAGGTGAGTAGATGGCGGTTGAATGAGTGGATAGATGGATTGATTCATCTCAATCAAAGACACTGTGTCTTCATATAAGGTTGCAGATTGGTGGTTCCTTAGCTGAATATGGCAGCTGGCATGTTTTATTTGGCTCACTCAGTGCTCTTGAACAGTGTCTTTCAATCCTGGCTACACATTAGAATCAACTGAGGAACTTCAAAATCTTGCCATTCAGGTGTCAATGCCTACATCAATTATGTTACAATCTCTGGGGATGACACCCCACATCACTATTTTTTTTTTCAATCCTTACATGATTCAAATGGTAGCAAAGCTTGAGAACCAGTGTAAACTTCAAAGACAATGTAACTTGGCTAGAATTATGCCTGACCAAAACCCCCATGGTGGCTCATCTCTTGTTTAGGCCAGGTCTTTCAGCCACTGGAGTTACTTGCCTAGCCTTGGTGAATTCTGAGTAGGCAGAATTCGATGTCAAACTTAGGTTGATATCTGCCACCTTATCAAGATGTTATGGGACTTTAATCAAGTGGCTTAACCTCTATTTCTCCATCTGCAAAATGGAACCCATGAAAGCAAAGGTAAATACCTTACAGAATATGGCAAAGAGCGAAGGGAAGAATGCCTTGCATATTATAAACACCTGACTAGTATGATTGCTCTTTTGAATATAATATGAATACAATACCTCCCAATTTGTAGATACAAATGGTAATCATATACAACAAGTGTTACTCGTGTACTTTATGCCAGGCATTGTTCTAAGACCTCTACATTTCATATGTATTATTTCATTTAATCCTTGTGGAACCTCAATGAGTAACTACTCCCATTCCCAGGTGGAGAAAGGTTGAGTCACTTGCATTTTGGTCACACAACTAGTCCCGGTGAAGCAGTGACCTGAGCCCAGGAGGTCTTGCTGCTGTGCCCAAATACAGTGCTCTTCCCTTCGTGGCACCACCCAGCCTCACCACTGAGAACTCATACAGATCACCCCTAATTTTTCCAGATGGGAAGACAGAGGCTCAGTGGGAAGGAATGACTTCCCAAAGTCTCACAGCTAGTTATGGAGGGAGACACCCATTTGTCCAACCCCAAGTCCCCAGATCTCGCCTGCTATGCTTGATGTGGGCATCCTTTGAAATGTACCCTGGACCATTAGGTCTTTCAGGACATTGCTGACTTTCAGAATTTCCATGAACATTCACATGCTTCTAAGAGGTGGTCCCTGGTGAGAGGTCATTTATCTCCTTATTCGTCTACACCATGAATATTTATGAAGCACCTTCTTGGAGCCAGGAAATATGCTAGATGCTGGGGACTCATTGTGAGGGCACCAGACACATCTCTGGCCTGAGAAGAAGTTGCCATGTTTCACAGGTCTTAGCAGGCACTGCAAGGCTGAGGTCTAGGCCACAGGGTGGGCTGCTGAAGTGGATGAAAGTCAGGGAGCATGGAGACAACCCTTCCAAGCACCCATCCTCTGTTCTTGCCCAGCTGCCCCACACTGCGATTTCCCCACTGCCCACCCCACTCTGACATGTGGCCATCCCCACGTTGGCCTCATGGCCAGTCCACTTGCAGAGGGGAAGAAATCCTCTAGCATCTCCATGTTTCCTTTCTGCAATGTATGAAGTTTCCTTTATAAAACTGTCAAAACAGCACACAAGAAAGAGGGGAAAGCATCACCCTTTACTGAGCTACCAAACAGGACGCTGCCTTTGGAGACGTTCCTGGCCAACTGCTGTTTGTAGCAGTTGCGATGGGCGAGCTGGGGAAGAGCCAGCCACGACGGGTGTCAGAGTCTGACTTCTGATGTATTTGCTGTAGATTGAGCACGTCACTCCCCTCCCCATGCGTCTGCTTTCTCACTTACAGGATGGAGCTGGTGTGCCCTCCCCACCTTGCAGAACTGTTGGATATGGGGTGAGAAGTATGTATGTATCCAGTAGCCAGTGTCTAGAAGACACACTCATTATGATCCCAATGACTCCCACTCTTAGAGGGTTAGAGGAAAGAAGGGTCCAAGTCCCAGGTCCCCCACTTACTAACCATAGGACCCTGGGCTAAACACTTAACCTCCCTAAGCTCCCAACTCCTCATCCATACATATCCTGGTGAGATAAGGCCTTTGTCAAGGTCATCGTGAAAACTCAATGAGAGTCTGCTTTGCAGTACCCACTCTGAGAGTACTAGTTGCCATTATGCTTGCTGCTAGTATTAATACTACTGTTATTCTTTTAAGCAATATTTACATTGGAATATACTCCCAGCAGAAGAGCCATATGTAATTCCAATCACCACAAAGAGGAGCAGATCTAAGTTTAGGGGGACCTGTAGCCCATTCAGTTGGGTGGGGGGACCTGTAAGAGAAAGCCCACAAAAATGCCTGGCTGTTGCAAATTTTATAAGAATCCATGACCCTGGGCACATTTTGTTGGATCCCCCACTGGGAGCCCTGGGAGCCTGAGAAAGGGGTCTTACAGATGCAGACTCTTGAAGCATTCTCTTTGTTAGTTTCATGGGAAGTCTGCTTCTGCCTCGGTCTTCGGGGGGTGCAGAGGGCATCACAGGGATGAGGGAGTAAAGAGGCTTTTCCTTTAGAGCTTTGCCAGCCTGTTGCTAAACAGCCTGCCAAGACATCCTCGCATCCACCCGGCTGGTTTTTGCTGGTCTCAGGCAAGTGGTACCCGCCCGGCCTCCGCACCCGCCCCCCCCCCCCCCCCCCCCCCCCCCCCCCCCCCCCCCCCCCCCGTTCTCCTCTCCCCCCCCCCCCGGGGCCCCCCCCCCCCCCCCCCCCCCCCCCCCCCCCCCCCCCCCCGCCTCCTTTTCCATTCCCAGAGACTTGGCTGGCTCCGAAGCTTCCAGACAGAGGAGCTAAACACGTTAGCCGACAGACTAGCAAGACACAAAAGGCGGCAGGAATCAAATAAAACCAAAACGCAGCAGTCACACAGGTCAGTCCTGTATAAATATTTATGCTGGAGGAAAAGTTGGTGCCTGAGTAATGACCTTGTGGCTGGTATTAATAGAGATAATGTGTGTCTCTAGAACATGCCGCCAGAGAGAGAAAGGGGGCGGGCATGGGGTGGGGGCCGGAGCAAGCGCTGGAAGGTTATAAATCTTCATGCCAAGCTGAAGCCCTGGTTGACCTTTCTACCTTTCTCTCCCGTCCCCTCCAGCGACCCCCTCCTTCCCGCGTCTACGTCTTCAAATCTATTTTCTCTCCGCCTTGGCCCTCGCGTCTCCACAGGGAGGCCCTCGCTCAGGCATCCGCCATCTTGGGGCTGATTCCTGTCGTCCAAGCGGGTGGCTGGGTACACCGTTGGTGTTTAATAGAGGTTCAAGTGAGCTGACTGAGCCTCACCTCTGTTGCTGGCTACAGGCCCAGAAGGGACTGGTTTTAACTTCGGTGGTTTCCCGGTCTCCTCCCTTCTCCAATCCAGCCAGGCGTCGGCCGCACTCTGTGGCAGCTGAGGGGAACCTTCCGAAGCGAATCGGACTGTGCCTCTCTCTCTTCTGCCAATATTCTCTCCGTAGCTCCCATGGTCTTGAGATCAAAGCCAAACTCCTTAACACAGCGTGGAGGAGCCTTCCCGGCCTGGCTGCTGCTCACCTCCTCAGCTTCGTGTCTCGCAACCCCCATCCCTCCCTGGCTCCCCTCCTCAGCAATACTGAATCGCTTGAATTGGCTTACAGTTCCCAAGAAGCCCTGCTTCTGTTTCAGATGCAGGCCCGTGCACTTTCTGTTCCTTCCACTGGGCGTGTCTTCTCCGCATTTCTTAGTTGGGCTCCATCTTCTGTATCCTTGAACAGTTCTGGCCAAACCCCTTCCTCCAGGAAGCCTTCCCTGCATTCAATGCCCCTTTTAACCTGCTCCCATGACACCCTGTGCCTCTCCCTGTCATACCCCTTATCCCGTTGAAGGGCCAGTCATTTGCCTTGTCTCTCTCATTCCTTCAACCCTCTGACTGCTGTGAGAAAGTAAGCCTAGAACACGGCAGGCACTCAGCAAGGTTTTGTCCGTGAGTCACAGGAACGGGCCCACAGTCTCTGTCGGCTTAAAAAATGAAAGGGGCTCCAATTCCGGCACCTGGGATGCAGAAAGCAGAGGACTTCAGATCTGGAAAAGTCCCACCTTCGCTGAAGGCACAAAAGCTCAGGGCTCTGTCCTCCCCGCATCTGCTGCAATGGACTCGCCTTCGCAAGTTTCCCCGTGTCGGGCGGAGAGATCCTGCTGCCGAACAGCAGGGAAAGGAGAGGGAGACCAGAGTGGAGGCAGATCTGCTCTGCTCAAGGGCATCCTTGCAGCCTGAAGATGCCGCGATCTGAATGTGAAAGTGGAGAAAAACGTGGCTTTCCAGCCACAGCCTCCTGGGCCCCAGCAAGCTCTCCCGGGGCAGGGAGCCACACAGGGAGATGTTCCTGGAGGAGACGGGAGGCCTGAGGCCACTGTCAGCTCTGGCCCCTCCGAGGCAGGCCCTGATTTCAGACGTTAGTGTTTCTCTGCCCGGAACCATAATGGAAGAAGCAACCTTTTGAACTCCCGATCCTGACAGTCCTGGGCTGTATAAGGTCTGTGCTACAGGAGCAAAGAAGGAGCCAAGAGCCGTGCACCATCCCGGGGCACCTGACCTTCACTGTGGGTGGCTCCTCCTTCATCTTTGCTGTGGCCCCGGAGTGTGGAAAGCATCAGCCCCATGCTCCAGCTGAGGCACCCGAGGCTGGGAAGGGCCTAGATTTGATCCAGCTCGTGTGACGCCACACCCAGGCTTTCCTCTATAGCCTCCTGCCCCGCTGGGGAGCACTTCTGACTGCCACTTCTTAGAAGGGACTGTGTCTTTTCCTTATCCGATCGCCCATGTCCCACCCCCACAGGTAGCAAGCCGAGGGACCGTAGCATGTTCACATACAGCCGCCATGATTGCCACTGAGTGGGATGAGAACCCAAGCCAATTGGGCTACATCTTCTGTATCCTTGAACAGTTCTGGCCAAACCCCTTCCTCCAGGAAGCCTTGGAGGCCGCTGAGTGAGTCTGGAAGGAAGGACACCGGCCAATCGTGTCAGGGTCTCTGGAGAAGGAAGCTAAGGTAGAGAGAGACGCTGTCCATGTGTGTCCAGCAGCACACCCACGACAGCGAAGAAATGAAAACAACCTAAATGCCCATCAACAGATGAGTGGATATGCAAGAAGTAGTCTCTCCAAACCACCGAACACGGTTCCACCTGCTGACCCTTGAGAACATCATGACCCGCATGGAACAAAAAGGCGGAGGAAAGGGGGGCTTTGTTCTCTCTCCCTGACTGTGACACAGGGACAGCCTTCGCCTGCTCTCACCAGAACTGGTCCTCGGGCCTTCGGCCTCCACACGGAACCACATGGCCAGTGCCTGTTCTCCAGCCCGCTGACTGCAGTTAGCAAGACCCCTCAGGGCCCACGACGGCGTGAGCAGATTCCCTACAGTGAGTCATACAAGGCATGGGGGGATGGGCACTTGGTGTTTAATGGGTGCGGAGCTCCAGTCTGGATGACGAAAACGTTCTAGAGATGGGTGCTGGTGTGGGCTGCATGCCAATGTCGGGATCATGCCGCTGAATGACACCCTCAACAATGGCAAAGGGGGGATTTTTTTTTTTTTTTTAAGATAGAGAAAGAGAGAGAGTTTGAGCGGAGGGAAGGGCAGAGGGAGAGAGAGAATCCCAAGCAGATTCCGCACTGAGCGCAGAGCCCCACTTGGGGCTCAATCCCCTGACCCTGAGATCATGACCAGAGCTGAAATCAAGAGTCAGGGGCTCAACTGACCGAGCCATCCAGATGCCCCAAGATGGGAAATTTTATGTGTGTGTAGGTTAGCACAATAAAAATAAATAAGTAAATAACTAAGTAAATAAAAAGCAGAAAGAGAGAGGAGCAAGTGGCAAAGCAGAACAGAAGAAAAGGAAGGGAGGGGCGGATGGGAAGTGGAGTCGGGCAGAAGGAAACTAGACAGGCGCTTACTTGGGGAGGCAGCAAGGCAGGACCACCAAGTTCTGGAACCCTCTGTCTTCCCTTCTTCGAGACGGGACTCTCAGTACATTCCTGCCCAGAAAGCCCTCTCTAGAAGGCTCCCTCCCCCCACCCACACCGGACACCTGAGAGGAAAGTTACCACCCCACCACAAGCATCCAAACATCCGAGCTCAATTACTACTCCAAATGCCTTCACTAATTTAGGACTCAAAAAAAGGAAAAGGTAATAAGAGTAATTTTGTGGTTTCAAAAGCGCTTTCCCCTTGAAAACAGCCCTTCTAAAGGACAAAAACCACAGCACATTTTTGCAAAATGAAATTTAGCCACCACGGGTCCTTAATGTAGATTTATTTTCCATGTTAATAAAACTCAAAGCATCCAAGAACACATTATTAACGTGTCACAGTTGCAACTCCTGGGACGTAAGATTTTCATTCCCCCCAGAATTCTTAGCGGAAATTGTGCGTAATGGCCTAGCTGTCCAGCGTGGGGAACACGAGGAAGCCTGACTTCTGATTCCTTGATTACGGATTCACACAGCAACCCCCCAAAAGTCCCCGCAATACGTGACGCCAGCCACTGTGCCACCACCCCAGTTAGGGGTTTGCTTCCTCGCAATGCTTTCTGGTGCCTGGCCCAGGGAGATGTCCGATCCCAGGGACGTGGTGGGTAGCGTGAGCAGCAATGGTATTCAGGTCCCACAGTACATCATCGGCACAGGTGCAACAGGCAAGGGCCTCTGCAGATGCTTAGCTCACAAGGACACTTGACCCCACGTGATGTGGCCTGGCATCCACTTCTGAGGGGCTGGGGAGCATCTCACACCCGTCGGGTCCTCCACTCACCATGGTGCAATCTACCCAGCTCCCCTCTGTCGCTAGAATGCTTCCCTGTGAGGCTAGCCAGCAAAAGGCATGAGTTCACGGTTCATTTCCATCCACGTGGGGGTTTGGAAGACAGCAGGTCAACCCACTTAGGTTCCCTGAAATTATACATGCCCCCCTTGCCCTCAGGGCTGCCAAAGATACACCAGGCAGGGCTCAGAAAGCCCAACATTCTGACCTGGAAAATTGCCATATCAGGTCCTCTCCTACCAGTGCGCAACAAAAGGGAAGGTGAGGATCCAGAGGCTACAGATGGAAGCAGAATCTCTTAGGGCCCAAAGCAGTTTCTCAATTCCAGACTCCTCTCCCATTCCCATGGGAGAATTCTTATTCTCCTTTTTTGTACATCTCTTCCTTCCTCCTCTTCCTCCTTCCTCTCTCCTTTCCTGTGTCTCCTCGTCCTGTCCCCCTGCCATATCCATTCTGCTATATCCGATCTGCTCCATCCCCCTCCGCTCTGTAACCTTTCTGTCCTTTACCAGGTGGCCTGTGTTGGCTTCCGTCCGCCCCCAGCCCTCCTTGGCCTCTGCCCTTCCCCACACTTGGTGCCATTCCTAAGGGATGACCTGATTGACTAGGCTCAAGCCTGCTCATAGGCAAACCTACTGACTGGCTGCCTCTGCCTTTGATCAGGTGCCGCCTTTCATCCAACAGCAACGGCAGGGCGAACGCAGAGAGTGGGGTCACGTGATGCACAACATGGCCACCTACCGTGGGAAGACTCGGGCCAGGATAGCTTCCCTTAGAAGGGCTTGCAGGCAGACCAGCCGTGCCCCATATATATCTATTTTATAACCAAGGACTGTGTCCCAGAAAATGGAAGTGAGCTGATACGAACATGTTCTACAAGCTGTAAAATAATATGTATATAATTTATATAATATATATAATATGTATTATTCATCTGTAATTAATTTATATTTCACATTATATGTATAAATGTCTATTATTTATGTATAGTACATATATTATGTTATTTATATGTAATGATATTTATATTTGATATATGTAATAAATATGTATTATATGTTGTTTCTATGTAACAAATATATATAATGTTACTTATACATCATAAATACATACATATAGACAATAATATATAACATATAAATATATTTGTATATAAATAATATGTAATGTATTGCTTATGCATAATAAATACACTTTATTTTTTATAATAAATATATGACATATTTTATATAATAAATATGTACATTACGTGTACATAATGTCATGATTGTCCAAGGTCACCTGGCTACTTATTTTTATTTTTATTTTTTTAAAGATTTTATTTATTTATTTGTCAGAGAGAGAGTGAGTGAGAGCGATCACAGGCAGACAGAGTGGAAGGAAGAGTCAGAGGGAGAAGCAGGCTCCCTGCGGAGCAAGGAGCCCGATGTGGGACTCGATCCCAGGACGCTGGGATCATGACCTGAGCCGAAGGCAGCTGCTTAACCAACTGAGCCACCCAGGCGTCCCTCACCTGGCTACTTATTAAAAGGATTTTATACAACTTGATCCCACTACTCTGTGCATCACTCATGCTCAGGGAGCTTACTTGATTCCACTAGGAATTAAGCATGGTTTGTCTTTACCGAGTGGCCCCAGCAGGCAGAGTGACTAATCTTCGGTTCTGAGCTCTAAAAGACAAAGCTTCCAAAAGGAGAGGGAAGAGAGAGGATACTTTTTGAGTGCAGAATATGTGGCAGGCCCTTACGACAGGGTGTCTCACCTACTCCTCAGAGCCCTGTGAGAGTGCTGTTACCAGTCCTTGTCTTAAGAGCCACACGATTAGTAAGCAGATACATTAGGTTCCAGCCCAGGCGGTCAGCCTGCGTCCCACTGATTTCCCCTCCCAGCCGCAGGCCTGCACAGAGGCATCTTCACTGCCTCCCTCCCGTGCTGGCTTTTGCTCCCCCCACCACCCTTCATCCTCTCGGCCCTTCCTGGGCCATCAATACTTAATGCTTTGTGCTGTCACAATCGTAGCTGTGAAGGATCCAATTGTGCGGTTGATCTATAATGTAAGGTTAATGCCTAATTAGCTCCTTTAACATTTCTTTTGTGGATAATTCATGATAGGTCATTAACAAAAGCCAGGGCAAACGGAGGGGCATGTTCATCGCCATAAATCAGAGGCCTAAAAACATCATAGAAACAGGAAAATGCATGTATTTTTCAGGTCAAACAAAGAGCCAGATCTGCATAAGTCTCCTCAATTGCTCTTCTGACCTTGGGGTCAAGGGACCAAGTGCAAAACTGGAGGGATATCTGCAAATAGCAGGAATGGGCTGCACAGGGCCTAGTGGGCAGGCACACCACCTGGTCAGCTTAAGGCTCCACATCTTATTGTTCAACTTATTGTTCAAGTCCCCAGGACTTGTCTACCAGGTAGTGCATATCTACCACGTCAATAAAAACTACCATTTATAGAGCATCTACAAAGGGCCAAGTTGTGTGAGTGTGTGTATCCCATGTATAAGTTAGCTACGGCCGCCTGACAAACTGCCCCTAAACCTAGTGGCTTTTTATGAGTCTCTGTCTTAGCTGGTTGGTGCTGCTGATGTAGGCAGAGTCTGCCTGATCTCAGCTGGGTCCTCTCTTGCATCTGTGTGCCTCTGGTAGGCTGGTTTAAAGGCTGCTACCATCTCTTGACCTCACATGTCTGGCTACCGATTGGTTGTTAAGGTACTAGGGGTAACAGGACCATATGACTCAGAGTGAGGTCAGTGTTCCAAGAGTTAGATTAGAAGCATGCAAGAGTTAGATTAGAAGTTCCAAGAGTTAGATTAGAAGCACGCAAGACCTCTTGGGGCCTAGACCTGGAAAAGGATGCTGTCATATCTACAGCCTGCATGGGTTGTAAGTCACAAGCCCGGTTAGATTCAGGGGTGGGGCAAGTACCTCCACCTTTTGATAGAAGGAGCAGCAAAATACCTGCAAAAGGTAAAGAAAGACAGAGAACTGCAGTTGTTTCTGCCATTATGCTACCAAAAACCCAGTTTTTCCTTAACATAAACCATTTATGCATTCTTCCAGCAAATATTTGCTGAGTACCTATTGCATGCCACGCACTGTCCAAGGTGCTTAGGACACAAGGAGCGAACAAAAGCAAGGATCTATTCCTATGGAACTTAATTTTTGTGGAGAATAGGAGACAAACAAGTGAATAAATACATGTGTAAGATACTTGGAGATGCTGTTCAAGGCTATAGTGAAAATACAACATAGTGACTGCTTATTAGCTGTCTAGAGGCAATTTCCAATAGACTGGTCAGGGAGGACTTCTCTGAGGAGGTGACATTTCATCTGAGATCTCAATGATGAGAAGGAATCAGCTGTGCGGGACTGGGAGCAGAACATTCTAGCCGGGAGAAGAACTAGTGCAAAGGTCCTGAGGCAGGATGGCCTCAAGGGATAGAAAGGAAGCCAGGGTGGCTGGCGCACAGTGACCAAGAGAAGAGAAGTTCCACATGAAGTCCAGGAGGAAAGTGCATCCTTGGAGAGAAGTACAATGACTTCTGAGGAAAATAAATCTCAAAGAGGTGATGCGACTTGCCTGAAGAGGTCATGGAAACAGCTAGTGAGTGGTAGAGCTGGGATTCGAACCAGCGACCATCTGAACTCAAAGTCACACTCTATCTACTGCCCCGTCCTGCCTCTTAGGGTAAATACCAAGTGGGGACTTTTTCACATAGGCAAACAAGGCCTCAACCCTCAGGGAATCTAATGAAAGAATCCCTCATGGAATCTGCTGAAGGCTAAAACTCACTTTAGCTCAGCCTGAGCTAAGCTCACCACTGGCTGGCTGTGCCCTACACTGTTCCCCCAGCAGCTGACTGACAAGCTTGCACACCACAGAGCATCATGACAAGCTGACCCATGGCAGCATCCCAAGCTATCTACCCAGACATGAGCACCGCTCATTGGTTCCATTTTTTTTTCCAGATGATTCTATTCTTCTCCCCATCTTGGGTTTTTCTTGGAGAGAGCCTACCTGCCTCCTAACCATACTCCACCAGAAATCTCTAAGACCTTCACTGTAAAAGCTTTGCCCAGAAAAAAAAAAAAAAAAAAAAGACAAGATGCATAGATATCTAATGATAAATCCTTTACAAGATCAAAAAGGCCCCTCAAAAATTTATATTGTCCAAGCAAAGAGCTTCATTGTTTAAAATACGGTCCTTCATTTATGTCAAATATTTACAGAGTACCTACTATGTGTCGGGGACTGGTCTAGCAGTGGAGACAGAGCAGTATGCTTGACCCGCATGCTTTGCCAAAGACCACAATGTAGAACATGTGAAGTGTCATAAAAGGGAGTGAACAGTTTCTGGCGATGGGTGTCCGTGATCAGGGAGGGCCTCTCGGTTAAGATGCTCTTTGAGTAGAAACTGGACAATGAGAAAGAGAGCCCCACAGCTACTTTTGAGAGACGCAGGAATGTGATCAGACTCTTCTAGAACCTTGACAGACCAGAGTGGCCAAAACAGAGTAGCAAGAGGGGAGTGACCAGAAATGAGGTCAAAGAGGTCATGGGAGCCAGATCTTGTGGAGCCCGGCTGGCCCTGGTAAGGACTTTGGCTTTCATTCACGATGAGACAAAAGTCCCAGGGAGGTTCTGTGCAGAGGAGGGACACAATGTGGCTTATGTTTTCAAAGCATCCTCTGGATGCTGCGGTAAGCAGAGACTTGAGGGGCAGAGGCCAAGGAGAGCCGAGAGCACTCAGGAGGGAAGATTTTGCATTTGCTCAGGTGCAAGATGACGGGGAGCAGGCAGGAGGTGATGTGTGTCTGAGCAAGACAGGTAAATCAGCAAATCCTACCCAGGGAATAATCTGCTTGAATTGGTGGGCAGAACTACAAGAGAGGCCCAAGATGCTATAAAAATGAACAACAAATAACAAAAACATAGTCTGTTTCTTTGGAGGGGACCTATATTAGTCCAGGAAGGCTGCCCAGAAGAAGTGGCGTACTGGCCGCTTTTTGAAGGAGGAAGCAAGTGAGTTAGATGAAGAGGAGGAGAAGGGCATCCGATGCAGAAGGGAGAGCACGAGCCAGAGTCCAGGCGCAGGAAGGAAGGAGACGGGCAAGTGCGGCCATTGGGATGCTCCTAGCAACACGTTCTCCTGTGACGCGCCGCCCTGTTTGCTGGCCTGTGAAATAATTAATGCTTCAGACACTTCATAGCAGGAGGCTCACACTGGCTCCACGTTGCTCTTACCACTGGTTTTTTTTTTTTTTTTTTTTTTTTTCACTCCTCTGGAAGCCGTTAAGGACGACCCAGACCTTCCCACCTAGTAAATGAATAATGAGGACAGATCCGACCGGCGCTAGGCTGGGGCGAGATTAATGATGACGGTGTGACTTTGACCTGGCCAGAGCTCAGTCCCCTCATTGGGGAGGACCCAGCAAACATGTCTTTGTCCCCGATCCCTGCCCCTATAGATGGCCATGGTGCTTTATTGAGCTAAGCAGGTGTGGGGAGATGGCAGGATGGGCCCTCAAAGGCGAATCAAGATTAAGCACATAAGCTGGCCTTTTAAAAGCTTAGCGGGCCTTTCCGATTGGATCTCAAATGGACCACACTTGAGAAATTAAATAAACAGCATTTGTCAAGGGCTTTTGTGGGCTCCCAGCTGTATTTATTTATAGGTTGGCCTGTTATTTATGGGTGCTTGTACTCCGTATAAAAGCTTTGTCAGAGAGAAGTGGTGGGGAGGAGGTAGAGTGCTTTAATGCTTACTGGGATACTTAAGTGTTCGCTCCAAGGAGCTCAAACAATGAGCATTTGCTGCTTTTGTCCCACAGAAGCTGGGTGCTCGAACACATCAGGATGGCCTTCCTGGAAATGCTGGACCACTGGGCACTCCCCCGAACAGTCAGAGGTCCCCTCAAAGACCCGTGAGGGCCAGTTCCCAGAGAAAAGTTGCCAATCTGAGGTCAGTCCCATCTTTGCTCCATCGCGACTTCTGACTCATCATTAGGAAGACCCAAGGATGAAGCCTTGAAAAACACCAGCAAAGCCCTTGCATGAAGTAAGCCGTCAACAGACGTTGCTCCTTGAGTGCTGAATGACTATATGGTGTCCCTCTGTCGTCCCCATGGTTACGAAACTGAAAAATGAGAGGGACCTCAAGAGGGTACAAGGGATCTCCCCCCAGGGGGAAAAGTTGGCAACACCCATCTAGGTCTTAACTGTTCACAGCTTGATCTTGGTATTTTTCTTCTAAGAATTCATCCAAAGGAGAATTCCAAGCAGTATGGGAAAAAAAGGCAGGAAGGGAAGAAGGAAGAAAGGGAGGGGAGAGACGAAAGGAAAAATCTTCATGCAAAAAAAGACCTTCGTTGGCACATTGTTGGGGTAGTATCAACCCTGGGGAAATGATTAACTTCGGCGTGTCCCTCCTTGGCTGACTTACTACACGTTGGTTCAGGAAAACCTAGGCAATAATACGGAAATGGCCATGTGAAAATACTGCAGGAAAAGGCACAAGGCAATATTACCTTTATAGTATTATTAAAATCATGTGGGTTTTTTTAACTGTTAGAGAAAAAACACTCAAATGAAAACACACTAAAATGTTAAGAGTGGTTATGTTTGGATATGAGCACTGTGAGTCATTTTTAAAGATTTCCTCTCTCTTTCTATATTTCCAAATTTTTGTGAAAATTATGTGTTAATTTGATGATTAAAAAAATCACACCCAATCAGTTCATCATTTGCTAAACAAACAGTATTCTCTCACCTTTTTTAAAGGCATCCAAGGAAAGATAATCAGATAATCCGCAAGGTGTTTTTTGTTGGTACAGTTACAAAAAGTGTCGACGTGTCGCTTCCCTCCGTAATTGTTTTATCATCGTGGAAGTGAAAGAAACGTCAGCAAAAAAATGGAAATAATCAGAATCATGAATTTATCGTTGTGGTTTCTTCTCAGTGCAATAAACAAAAATATGTGTGCTTTTTCCCATGTGTCTCTTTCCTCTTTGCCCTTGTATGTATCACCCTCCTGCTCACAAAATCTTCACGCCCCTAATATTTCCAGGAATGGTGCTCTTTCTTTGTGCATTTTGCCTCTTTTCTTGTGACTGAGCCCCTGGGAACTTCCCTCATGACCCTCGCTTGCCCACAGCCTCAGCCCCTTCTACGTGAATGTGAGAGAATGACTGGACACGAAGCAGGGGCCACTGATTCAGAATCACGTGGCCCTGGATCCCAGTCCCAGCTCTGCCACTTCCTGGCTGCACCAGCTTGAGCAAGTCATTTAATTCCCCCGTGCAGCAATTTCGGAGCCTGCTCGTGGTCAAAATATTTAAGCAAGAAGATGATAATAGGAGAGGAAGAGTTGTCAAAGTAATGATTAACATAGTATGTGAGACACTATGCTAAATGCTTTACACACAAATTATTTAAGCTCCCCCCCACATCCAGTGAAGTCTTCAGATGAGAAGACAGACCAGGAAGACTTCATGACCACTCATGGAACACTCACCTGGGAGCCAGACCCTGGCTCATTTCATCCTTCCAATGACTCCCTCGCTGGCCCTTTATCATACCCATTTTCTAGATAAGAACCCTGAGGCACAGAAGGATAAAAGGTTGGACCAAGCTCACCCAGCTCAAAGGTAGAGAAAGGTCTCTCATTTAATGCTTCCCCCCATAAGCCTCCAAGTTTATAGGCACTGGGTAGATGCTTGGTAACTGGTGCCCTCCCCCCCACACACACACACCCTTACAATCAGGGAGCATCTTCTAATCCAGACCATGACTGCTTCTTGCTGTCACCCAGGCCCCTGCTCTGGCCTCCCAGAGAACAGACAAGGACAAGGAAGAGCAGATCATCTCAAGTGCCCCGAGAATGACCTCAAGGAGACGAAGCAGAGTGTCTGCTGCTCACATCAGCATGCCTCGGGTCCATGGGGCCCAGCCCTTCCCAGGCCTGGGCAACCCCGGCTCCTAAAAATCACCTCACTGCCGAGCCAGGGGTCTGGTTACAGGGAAAAGCTTTGAAGCGGGAACGAGCTCAGGGGACGTGGACGTTGCTCATTTTTCTGCCACATCTCTGAAATAATGGCTACTGTCTGACCAGATGCAATCGATCTACTTCTGCCCTTTGCACACGGATGGGAACTCATAAAAAGAAATCTCCTAGGAGGAAGATAAAAGTTGGTGCCCAAAATCATGTCTGGGATGAAAAGTTGTTTTTACCCAGAACAAACAGAACATCATCTCCGTCCTTCGAGGCATCAGCGGGGAGGAAAGCGAGGTGTGCAGGGCAGGCGGTGTTGAAGCCTTGACCATGGGTTCACCTAGGAGGTTGCCCACATCTCGGGGACTGCCGTGACTCTCAGAGGAGATGTTCTTACAGCAAGGGCAGAACCCTAGCAAGCCGGGCTATTTGGGGGGAAAAGGAAAGTGGGGAGCCAGAGACACATCTGTGAGTCATTTGAGTTGAAATGAGCACATTCTCTGGGCATGGAGGGTGGAGGAGGGGTTGGGGCAGTTGGTTCCCATTAAGCTTGGTAGCTCGAAAATTCCCTGCGTGCGGATGCGCGCCGGCCTCAGCCCCGTCCAGGGGGCCACAGCGTCGCAGCCCCTGGTGCAGCCTGAGAACATCCCTCCTCCGCTGGCCATTGACGCAGGGGACCCCAGTGTCTCCCGCAGGGCCTGGAGAGGGAGAAGTAGCCAGGAGGCCTCGGGACAGCGGGTCCTCCCATCCGCCCCATTTTCCAAGACCCCTAATTAGGTATTTACATGACAGGCCAATTAGGGCCCTGAAAGAGTGGTTACAGGCCACGGGGTAATTAGTGACATTTTTAAAATACATTTTCGACCGCACAAAACCATGTTTACACAATGTTAAGGAACTGGCTTCAGACCACAGAAGTGAAAAGAACTTTGCAAAGGCAGAACAAAACCTTGCCCATGGCGTCTGAAGGGCAGTCGTGTTCTCTCTGATGCTCAGGCTACGGGTGAGGCTTGATCTGTGCTGGGGCTGATGGCAGTTTTCCTGACTTCTGGAATCCCAGGACCCCACTGCCTACCTGGGAGCTGGGCACACAGGACGGATCACACACCGGTCTCTTGACCAGAGGAGCCCACAGTTCTAATGTATGGCTGTCCTCGTCCAGGCACACAGTCAGTAATTCATTCAATTACCCTGCATGCACAGGTGTGGAGAAAAGAGCCTTTTGAGGACCTCCTTGTTCTGGATGATCCTGGGAGTCTTACCGTTCTCAGCTTCTCCCTGCAACCATGTCTACCTTCAGGGAATGTGCCAAGAGCTGCTGGGGCCCCGAGAACCCAGAGCGAGGTGCTGATCTGGATCCTTCCTCAGTTCACAGTCTCTCAGTGGCTTTGGCGGTATTATCTTCAATTCATTCAAGTGTTCATTCATTCATTCACTTTGGGTTGTTTACAAACAACCCAAGTTCCTACTCTGTAACAGATAATAAGGCTGCATCCACGGAGGATGCCAAAATAGACGAACAAGGTCTGGTCCCCGCCCTGGGTTCAGAGAAAGACTCGTGGGTCCATGACGTCAGCAGAGTGCATGAGTCCTAAGCTGGGGAGGCCTGAGGAGAGAACTAAGCTCTGCCTGGGAGGCAGCGCTGCATGGGGCCGACCGAGTCCTAAAGAGCGATTAGTAGGTGGACAGGCAAAGACCAGGGTAGGGTTCACCAGTCCCTGGGCAGGGCGTGAGCAAAGGCGCAGAGACAAGAAAAGGCAAGGGACCTGGTAAGAATGGCAAGAGATGAGCTGGGAAGGTGAGCCCTTCCAGGCCATGGGGAGGGCCGAGCAGCAGCTGCCTCCTACAGGGGATGGGAAGAGCCCGGCACTGGGCTACAAAGTGGCATGAAAGGGAGGTAGAGTCACTCCTGAAATCTCCCAAAGGAATGGGGGAGGAGTTGGGGCATTGCCAAGAGAGATAAAAAAAAAGTCATGGGTCACCTCCCAAACGGAGGAGTGTCTGGGCAAGGCGAAGAGATCCAATAACAACTAGGGATGGCCACGCCAGGAGTGGAGACAAGAACTCCACGAGAGGCAAGGTCCGGAGCCGTGGGCAAGAGTCCAGATGGAGACAGGGAGAAGGGGAGGGCCGGGGAGGTTCAAATCCCTGCCATTTAACAAGCCCGAGGCGTTGGGTGAGCCACGGGTTGCTTTTGCCCTTAGTTTTTCCATCTGTAAAGTGGGGAGCTCACCACCTACTACATAGATCTGTAATTATGGTAGCGGTCGTTATAATACCCTATTTAGGTAGTATTATTGACGTTAACTATGATCACTGACATTTTGGGGCCCTATTCATCCCATTCTAAGCAATTTATGTGTATTACTCATCGAATCCATATAGAACCTCTATGAGGTATTCTATATGACTGAGCCCCAGTTTTCCAGGTGAGCCCCAGAAAGGATAAGTAACTTGGGCACAGTTACTTTACATAACATACATAAGGACACAGACAGAAACCTCAGTTCCATCTAACTCCAGATGGGTCGTGTTCTTAAATTCCTCATGATGCACCATTCAAATCCTCCCATGAGACTCAAGTCCCCAAACCCACCCAACACACATACGGAGCGTCGCGTGTCATCTGTTGGTAGTCTGTGTCTTTGACCAGACCACCGTGCGTCCGTCTCCAGAGCAAACCTCAGCCTTTCCCCAGGACCCCAGCCAATCCCTGGCCTGAAATACTCCCCCCACTCCTTCCCACCCATGTAAACTCTGCATTCTGGAAGGTTCCATTCAAATGCCATCTCCTGCAGGGAAACTCCCCAGGGTCCCCAGGTCCCTCCTCAGAAGGGTCATAGCACCTCCTGCATTCAGCACCCCCCAGGATTTGCTTTCTTGTGGGTGTTTTATGTGTCATATTTTATTTCCCTTCTTTGATTATCCCTCCCTGCTGTCTCACATGGAGTAATCCCTCCTGAGCTACCAGCTGACGAGGAGCTGTTACATGCTAGTTGTCCCGGCTACCAGAAATAAGTCTGCAAACCAGACAGGCAAGGTTCCCAACCTCAGGAAAGAGACCATGTCACGCACAAGTAAACATGTAAGGACATTTCACATAGCGAGCATAAAAACGAGGCGAATTAATTCCATACGATAAAGTGTGACTAGGGTAGGAGCAAACTTCCTTAAAGGAAGGCCTCTCGGAGATGGTGGTGTATGAGCAGAAGCCTCTAAAAATCAGAAGAGTCAGCTGTGGGAAGCAGAGGGAAACAGCAACTGCAAAGGCCCTGTGGTAGGAATGGATAGGATACAGGACGGCAAGGAAAAATGGCTGTCATGGCTGTAGCATACTGAGCCCAAGAGAAGTGGGAGACAAAGTCTAAGAGGTGGATGCAGGTTGGGGCATGTAAGGCCCTAGGGGGCACCTGAGCTTATTCTAAGTAGAGCAGGGTCCACAGATCCTTCCCCTTTGAGGAGCTCAGGAACCTATCAGTGGACAGTTTCAGGAACACACCAGCCCTATCTCTTGGGAGCATCACCAAGCCTCTTCCCATCGTGTATCAATTAGGCCCCTGACTCCATTGCTCCTGACTTCAAAGGGGGGAAAATGGCAGAGAATTTACAAAGGACAATAAACCCAGTCCGTGGCAGGCTGCTAGCCCGTAAACTTTTACCGGCTCCTCAACTCACTCCCTGCCTCACCACCAAAGCACTGCCTTTATCCACAGCCAGCACAATAAAAAAAAATTTTTTTATGGAATTCCACACCACCTGGGAGGAAAATCCTGGAAGTAACATTTGCCCCGGTGAAGCCATGTAATGGGGAATGACGGAGGAGGCCATTGCCTGGGATGCACAGTTACAAGGTACCCCGCACCAATGCTCAAGGAGCCCCAGCTGGAGTGCCCATCCCCAGTGTGACCCGGGGCAAGTCACGGCCCCTTCAGGAAGGGGCAGATTCCCCTATTGGAAGTGGTGGCTTTGGGTCATCTACTAGGGCTCTTCCATTTTCCATGCCCAGAGGTCCGTAAATACTGCTCAAGGATTTCCCACAGATGCGCTGGGTAACAGTGGCCACTGGCGCACGTGGCAGAAACAGCATTTTTCTGCTCAGCAGGCAGCCTTATGAACTGGCATGACTGTGGAAGACAGTTTAATGTTATTAAGAACATTAAAAAAAACAAAAACAAAAAAGCACACACCCTGGGATCCAGGAAATGGTCACATCAAAATACAAAGGTGGACATCTCAACCAGCAATTCTCAACTGGGAGCAATACTGCTCCTCCCAAAATATAGTCATGCCAAGGGGAGGGGGCACTGCTGGCACCTCCATCTGCTGGGTGGAGGCCAGGGTTGCGGATCACCATCCTACAGTGCACAGCCTGGGCCCCCGTACCAACCCCCACAACGGAGAATCACCCACCCCCAAATGTCCAGAGCACGAAGGTGGAGAAACCCTGGTTCAGACCAAAAGATTTTCACCCAGTGAATTTTTATTTTACGTCAGGAGACATAAAATAAAATTTTAGACCCTGAAAACAATGAAACAATACCAAAATGCAAAATACAAGGGAATGAGTTAAGGATTCAAGGCAGTCAGGAAAAGGCGAAGTCTCGTGGCCAAGTGCTCGAAGACAGACTGCTGCCCGCATTCAAATCTTGCCTCGACCACTTATGACATGAGTGACCCTGGGAAGGTCTCTTTAGCTTTCTGGGTCTCAGTTTATTTAACTGAAAAATGGGGATACAAATCATCACTCCTCCATGGGACTGTCAGGGGACTCAGCATCCCGTGGGGAGAACCTGGGCATGGGGGGTTTCAGTTCATTCCAGGTCCTGTGTGCATTTGAGTCTGCAAGGCTGGGGAAGAATGCAAAAGAGCATGCATGGTCCCAGCTGCCCACCATTCTAGAGTCAGCCGGGATATCTAACTAGAATTACATGGTGGGAGCCCGAGTTAGGGGCTTGATTCCATGTGTCCTGGGGTAACTTAGTATACAGCATACTTATCGAGTGGTTGATCTTATGTTTTATTGTCCCATTCCAACCCCACCACAATCCCTGGCAGTAGATTTAAGCATCTGTCTGATTTCACAGAAAAAGACACTGAGGATCAGAGAGGTCAGTAAGTTGCCCTGAGGCCACTTGCTGATAAGGCAGTGGTGCACGTAAGATCCCACACCAGGTCTGTCTGATATCAGAACCCAGGGCCACCGCTGCACTGGGTGGCATTCCCGAAAGGCTTTACATTACACGGGCTCGCTCAAGGCCTTATTTATTGGTGAGAGTTTTCCATAAACACAAACATGGGGGACCAACTTGGCCCAGGTTCCCAGATGCCCTCTCGGTTTTAGCACATTCCAGAAAACTTCTCAATCCCGGGGCAGTGGGGATGGTCGGCCACCCTCCACGGGGTCAGGTGTGTGTTTCTGCTTCCCTCGGGACACCCAGGCCAGGTGAAAATTCAGTCTTCTAAGGCTTAGAGACTTTTCAAAGGCATATGGAGAGAGGCAGCAGGATCTCCGGCAGGCAGGTCAGAAAACCTGGTTTTGCCACACATTTGCTGCTTAAACCTGGGCTTCTTTAGATGCTTCCCTCATCCCCTGAAAGCAGGTGGGACTGGTTCGAGTTTCTCCCAAAGTTATCCATCGATTATCCCAATGTCAAGCTTCCATCCATCCATCCATAATATAGCGTTGTGGTTAGCCTCCCGGGCCTGCAAACCCACTTTGCCACTCCAGCTGTGCGACCTTGGGTAAATCACCCGCCTCGCTGTGCCTCAGTTTCCTTATCTGTAAAATGCGGGTAATAATGGGAATCCATTGCACAAGCCAAGCGAAGTATTTATAATGGGGCTTTGGCATACCAGAAGTGCTTGGTAAATATTGGCTAATATTAACGCTCATTTGGGGATGCATTCGTTTCACTCAGTAAATATTAATGGAACACAGTATACTGGACACGAAAATCCTCGTGGCTCCCGCCTTCTCACGGGAAAAAGCCCAGATTCCAAATCCAAATGAACTAACGACCAACTCCTTGCCTTCTGAAGTCAGGATTAAAGAGAGAGAGAGAGAGAGGGAAAGAAAGACGGAGAAGCTGTGCCCTCTCCAACACACCAGCCAAAACATACAACCGCTCTGAGGGCCAGCCATAAATCCATCCCCGGGTGAGGGCTCTTCCCAGCTGGCCCGGAGAGCACTGGGGGCGCCAGACAGCCCTCTCTGCACCACTCTTGTAATTGCCCACTGGGTCATCATCCGGCCAGCCTGCTGCCCTCAACCACGTCTCAGCTCGGCACGCAGGGAACAGCAGAAGCAAAAAGCCTTCCCTCCTTCATCCCATGAAGGCTCCGGCCAACAACGCTCCCCTGAGAGTAAACTGCCTTGCCGAGCTGAGAGTGCCAATGCCTTAAATTGTTTTATGTTTTTTGTCTCTGTGAATTAGAAGCTGTTAAGAGAAGGCTGCCCAAGGAAACCAAGATCAAAATATATTCGGTTACAGATGGAGCGGAGAGGTTTCTCATTGCGTTTTTGTTGTTGTTGCTGTTTCCTAAGAGACGGAGCGTGAACTGTTTCTGTTTTTGTTTTTGAAGTCGCTGCTCCATTTGGAACTGGGTTCTTGGAGCCTAAAGGGTGTCAGGGGCACAGCCTCCTGGGTGTGGGGGAGACGTCCCCTCTATAAACATCGCTGCTCAGGCAGCGGGGTTGGCCCAGGCTCTCCCTCACACACATGGTCAAGGGCAACCTTTGGAAGCAGCGAAGATCTCCCACCGGCAGCACCCTACCCCTGTGCCACCAACACTCACTCTACAGCCTTCTCACCTCCCTAGGCCCTGCCAAAGCACATGAACTCTGGAGTTAGCACCTCAAGTACAAATCCTGTATCTGCCCCTCACTGTCTGGGCAAATGCCGTGCCTCAATTTTCTCATCTGCAAAATGGGGAGATTATGGGAACAACTCCTACTGCCACCATCATCACCACCACCACCCCTGAAGGCCTTAACTGAATAAAATCTAAATTTTGGAGACTTAAGGAAGAGTTTAGTTGAGAAGAAGGGCAGTTGGTTGTATAAGCCAATATCACGAGGAGGAAACTCAAAGGGTGACCTCACACGGAACCCCTAAAGTCGGGAGCTTCCTCTCCAACGCACAACTTCCTTTGCTTCTCCTGGACCAGAGTCGCAGTCAAAGGAGACGTAAGTTAAAGAGAAGAAGAGGTAACAGACATGGCTTGGAAGGACAGTCACATCACAGGGTCTGCGGGAAGCACATGGGTCTGAGAGTCCACGCAAGAATGGGTTTGGACCTGGCTCTACCATTTACCAGCTGAGTGCCCCTGGGAAAGAACCTAAACCTCTCTGATCCTCAGTTTCCTTATCCGTGGCATATAAGCCGGTGTCACAATTGTCATGTTTGTCTTCACGTTAGTAATGAGCTTGAGTTGCAATCATGCATGTACAGCGGCCACCACCGTGAGGCTCTCCATGAGTCTATTATCACATTATTAAACCCCGGCTCACTACGGAGCCTTATTCTCTACACACGAACACTGAGCACTTTTATGAGACACACAGTGGCAGCTCGGCCTCTCAGAGTCAGCATGATAGAAGCTGATTGGGGAGAAATTAAGAAATTTGGGGAGTTGAAAACGAAGGCGTCATTTTCATCGTGAAAAGAAAATGCTGTGAGTTACAGCATGATCGGCAGCATGAAGGACAGTCACCTCATTTGAGATGTCAACCCCCAAGAGAAAGTGGGGGGGACCCTCTCTGGCCGGGCGGAGGAGGCCTGAACTCACAGTCTAACTCAGGTGAGCCGACAAGTCCAGACAGATTCGAGGGATCCAGTCCTGCCTCTTGTATTTCTTCTCGATTTTTCTGTCTTTGGGTCAGAAAGAAAACCCATCAGAGAAGCGGACTTCTCATTGTCCTCCATGGTTGCTAGAAGCGTGGCATTAACCTTCCCGTAATCAACGGCTCTGCTCAGAGCTCCAGCCCAGGTGGGTGATGAACAAGACAGACGGGATGGTTTGAGCCACTTCCCTCCCCGGCTTCCACAAAGAGGAAGACCATTCAGTGGCTTTGAAAGGGTTCTGCTCGCTAGGGGTTCGGTGTACCTGGAAAGAGAGACAGGAGTCACCTGCGGAAGATAACTGGAAGACCCCTACGTTTGCACCAGGCAATGACAACCTGCAAAGGAACAGAA
Source organism: Mustela nigripes (assembly GCF_022355385.1). Taxonomy (NCBI): domain Eukaryota; kingdom Metazoa; phylum Chordata; class Mammalia; order Carnivora; family Mustelidae; genus Mustela; species Mustela nigripes. The sequence goes on from NC_081564.1 coordinate 12,109,643, forward strand.
AGGTCACTAGTCGCTCATAGAGGGAAACGTAGTCAATATCAAAGACTGGCCTTTATTCTAAGATTCTGTTCTTTCTACATGGACTGTTTTGCAAAGATTTCCTACATGGACTGTTTTGGAACATGAATGGCTAATGCCCGCCAGCCTCTTCTCTCCTTCTCCCGCGTACTAAAAGGTTTCAGGCCATTCATGTGGTGGGTGTCTATCACAACTTGGCCTCTGGAGGACAGGCCTCCATTTGCTGGACAGACAGAGGACAGGGTGGGAGGGGGACTTTCCGATGCTGCATCTGAAAAAGGGAGGGAAATGCTGCCACCGGGCAGGAGGATGGGGAAGGGGAGGGACAAAAGGGACAGGAGGGTAAGGGGTCCGCAAGGCACCACGCTGGAGCCGGGTGGGAAGGAAGATGGACTTACTCTTCTTGAAGCGGAGCTCATCTCAGGACTGGAATACTGAGTCACAGTTTTGATCAAGGTGTGCATTTACGAACTGATGGCTCCTGCAGACAGCGATGGGTATTTTTCTATTTGTTTGTTTGTTTGTTTGTTTGGGGGGGAATGGTTGGTTTTATTTTTTATTCACATATAATGTATTGTTTGCTTTAGGGGTACAGGGCTGTGATTTGTCAGTCTTACAGAATTCACAGCGCTCACCGTAGCACATACCCCGCCGGTATCCATCCCCCAGCCACTCCCCATCTCCCTTACCCCTCCCCTCCAGCAACCCTCAGTTTGTCTCCTGAGAATAAGAGTCTCTTACGGCTTGTCTCCCTCTCTGGTTCTGTCTTGTTTCATTTTCCCCTCCCTTCCCCTATGATCCTCTGTCTTGTTTCTCAAATTCCTCATATCAGGGAGACCATATGATAATTATCTTTCTGTGATTGACATTTCGCTCAGCATAATACCCTCTAGTTCCATCCACGTTGCTGTAAATGGCAAGTTTTGTTGTTGTTTTTTTTTTTTTGAGCAGACAACGATGTTCAAAATATTACTTAATTTGGCAAAAGACACAGTTGGCAACGCGATGCCAATCTCCCAGTGAGTTTTAGAATCACATTGCTTGTGACATTCCAAGGTTGACGAAGCATTGCTTGGACATGTGAAGTTGATTTTTCTCCAAGCCTTGTTCCTTTTATTCTGGGTATGAGGGGGTCTCTTCCTGAAAGAAAATAGGCGGATAAGCCACCTTCTGAATTTCATTAAAATAAACAATCTCTTAGTAATTTTTTAAAAGCTGATTATTGACTTATGAAAGTCTATATGATGCCAGATTTGGGGATAATGGGAATGGAAATGAACAGTTAATGTTTGGGAGTTACTTCCACGGGGCAGGCAAGGGCTAATGCACTTTGTGCCTTACTTAGGGGGCAGGAAAGAAGGTAATGAGTCTTTTCGTAGAGGGGAAATTGCGATTGATGGAATGGGGAGGGAAGAGGGGAAGGAATCAAGAATGAGTCCCAGATTTTTGTTCTAAACTACTGGATTCACTGTAGGGCATTCCTTAAGCTAAGGAAGGTTACGTAAGGGGAAAATAGAGAGCTGCCACTTTAGACCAGTAGGGCTCCCAGTGCCTCAGATATCCAAGCCCCAACGGCCAAAAACTAGGATTTCAAGTCCAGGAGAGACACAAAATGAAGAGACTTGGAGTTTACCATCAACTCTTTAGAGAGCCCCTGGGAATACAGAACCCTGTGTGGAGCCCCGCCCACCATCTCATTACCCTCCATGGCTGGTCCACCCTCAAGGCGTTCCTGCAGAAACAGAAACCTCCCTGCGGAGGAGTTACTCTTAATGTCTAGTCACGTGACTCTCCGTAGATAAGCTTGAGAATAAGAGGAACCATAACCAATAGCTGCTCAGGACCTATGGCTTCCCAAGCTGCTTTACATACTAGATCCCATTTTTGTAACTGGATTCTTTGGGTTGCAAATGACAGGGAGCGGATTCAAATGAGCTGAAACAAAATGGAATGCATTGGGGTGGTGTGTTTGCCCAGTTCCTACAGGAAGCAGAAGCCAAGACAGAATTGGGCAGTGAGAAGATCTACTAGGGAGGTATATGTGAAGGTCAAAAGACTAGACCAGGGAGAGCCTTCAGACCCTGACACTCTGGTCTGGCAGCCGGAAGAAGAGAGAGGAAAGGAAACAGGATTGGGTAGAAAGAGCCTCAGATGGTAGGGTAGTTCCAATCAAGCTTCAGAGTTTGAGACCAATGGAAGCCCCAGAGTGAAGAGAAATGGTCCTGTTCTGGGACCCCCACCAAGCTTAGTGATTGGCTGGAGCAGCCCAAGGGACAGGGTGGCTTCCCAGTGAACACTGGCAGATTCTAAGTTGCAAACATTTGAGGCTTCCAACCATGATACTCACGGTGGGGAGACCTGAGTGGCACACCCCCGTGGTGCCTCAGGTAACCAAGAAAGAAGCGTTAGGCATAGCAGAATCCAAAGTTCTATTAGAATATGTCCTTAGACTCCTCCTTTTTCTGTCTCTGTCTGTCATTCTGTCTGTCTAACTCCCATATCTTCATTCCTCCCCATTGACTTCACATTTCTTATGGGCCTAATTGACATAAAAACCAAAGATGGCTCTCAGCAGTACGAGGCTTAGATTATTCCCAGAGTAGCTCATAATTTCTAAAGGAGGGAAACCCACTGCCTCCCAGCATCGCCCCTGATCTCAGCAAAGGACTCATGTGTTCACCCTGAATCAATCCACCACATCCAAGAGGATGTGCAGGCCTTAAATAGCCAGGCCGAATAGGGAAAGACTCTTTGAAGTCTCTTATGAGCTTAATATACTGTAAAACTTATGAGTTTTAAAAGAATATTATATGAAAAATTTCGATGTGTTGTAATACACTGTGGGATAGAGTGACTTCTGGACATAAATGTGTTTACACTTCTATTTTTATACATATCATGTGGTCTAATGGTTTGAGAAATAAAACTAAAACCAGAAATCACTGGTAATTTCCACCCCCCAGGTATTAACTTCCCAAAAGACATACAAAGCCAAGATTTTAATGTAAAATGTTTTTTAACTGTGCTTTGTAGTTTGACTTAAGGCAACGTGAAAATAATGGTTTTCATTTGGGGTCACCTGAAGAACCCATTTTAATTTGCTTTTGGAGAAGTCCATTTTCTAAATTGATGCAGTAGTGCTACAACGGTGTGCAAATACCTTTTTGGTAATAAAAGCTGTCTTATTTATCTCTAAAAAAAAAAAAAATCTCTGGAAAACATTTAGTACTATGAAACTCTTCCCAACATGGGGCAAAGAAGAGCCGTCCAGAAGACCGGATCATCGAGAATAGTAATAGACATCTACCATCACCTTCCAGGCAAGTGGGAAATCAGGGGTAAAGATAAATTCTTCATCTGGAAGGAACACGCAGAGCAGGCTGGGTGAGCACCCTTTCCTTTTGTGGACCACCAGATGAAGGTTGGTTTGGCCACAATTACCAAGGTTCACTTTTCTAGGGCACCGGCTCAGATGTAAGGGGAACAATAAAATTCTCAAAACAATGTCAGTGGAAAAATCTCAGGAATCCCAAATCTAAACTTCGGCAGTGGTAACTTCCATTTGCAAATGACATATTTTCCCGATTAAAGGCGTGGGCTGTGGAATTCTCACCCCGCCCAGCTCTGCTACCTTCCTACTGCACGGGCCAAGATGAGGACCTGCTTGCTCCTTCGTGTCAAAATGAAAAGGGGAGAGGGAGTTTTGATTTTATAATAAGGCCATCATAAGAACTAGTGGAGACCATGAAGGCACCCAGCACTGTGCCTGGAACAACTTCGGTGTTTGATATTTTTAAAGCTCAAAGAGCCCATGCATTCAGCGAACGTTGGCTTTCTGCCCTCTGACACCAGGCAGCCATGCCAGCAAGCTTGAAAAAGCCTTTTGCTTCATAATCCAATAATCCCGTGGAGTCCTAGGAGGGGAAAGGAACAGGTTCCAAGCCCAACAGGCTATTTTTGGAGATGAAACATCATCCCATTATTTGCAGAAGAAAAAGGGGATGGGGCAGAGAGTGGTTCTTCATGTTAACCTATGCCTACAGTTAATAGCGCCTTGGGGAAGGTTCCATTAGGCGGAGAGAGATGTTTCAACATCCTAGAACACAAAGCACCTTTACAATTGTCCTTGATTTATTACATCTCCAAGGCTGTCTTCTGACTCCAACCACAATCTGTTTAGGTCTGCCCGAGTTTCTGCTCATGTAGATTCAAGGGCATGGCCACAGTCCTGTGTGGATGGAGGGTCCCAGGGACTCTCAGGTTGCCTGTTTTTAGCTCGGCCCCACTTGGGGGGACCCAGGGAAGACTCTGAATTCCTTCAGCATTTGTGTCTTGATTCTTTTAGAATCTCACTTGGCTAATCTAGATACTGTTTTAGGGCAACAATTTCAAAAAGGAAAACAAGGATCTAAAGAGAGCTCATCTTCAAAGATCACGGTCCGTGCCCCAGCTTGCTGACAGGAGGCAGTGAAGCACAGGCCTTCTCTGTGTTCTGACAAAATAAAGCCAACGGTGAAGAAGTGCTCCCTTAGCAAGTCTGGGTGGGAGGAGCCCGCTGTCGACCCGGGCAGATGGGAAGTCAGTGCCACACCTCAACTTTCCATGCAGAGCTGCACAAACACCGGGCGGCTCAGCCCAATGTCACGGTCACACTGGGTCCTGGATTGAAGAGTCTGCACCACTTCCGAGAAAAGGTTAGGTCCAAACAGCGATCTCTAAGCTTGGAGCATGGAAACACATAATTGGAATAATTCTTACAATTCTGGAGTGATTGATATGTGTGAGGCTATGGACCTCCTTTAATCCAAGCAGATTAAATAATGAAACTGAAACTCCAAACACAGAAGGAAACCGGCCCAGGAGCTCCACTCCTAGCTGTGCTCCCAACAGAAGTGACAGCACAGGTCATGAGAAAATAAGCACAGGAATGTTCCTAACATGTTTATTTACAATAGCCAAACCCCCGAAATGGTGGAGACACGCATCTAGAGAACGGATGAGGACGCGGTGTTACGTTCACACAATGGAATACGTTGTCAAAATAAGAAATGAACTGTTGCTATGCACACAGCCACCCCGATGGAACTCACAGGTATCACAGGGAGTGAACTGAGACACACACGGGAGAGTCTCTTCTGTATGATCCTGTGTATGCGAATTTCAAGGACAGACAAAATTAGCCAATGGAAGACGGAAGTCAGAATAATGATCGTCTCTTGTTGGGAGTATATAGATCCAGAAGCAGCATGAGAGAACACTGAGGGATGCTATCTCCTGATGTAGGTGGTGATTACACACACACACACACACACACACACACACACACACGTGATATATATATATATATTACATATATATCTACCCATAATCACCGAACATTCATTCACGCACTCTAAGACTCAACTTTTCCTGTTATACCTCTGTAAATTTGCAAAGAATGAAGGGAGAGGGAGGGGAGGAAGCAAAAGGACCTGCCCAAATTCCCACAGCTAGTGAACAGCAGGAATGGAGTTTGACCTCAGATCTACCTGGATCCAGGGCACACTCTAACTACTGGGCTAGCCTGCCTCGTAGCTGGGTTGGTGTTAACTATTGAATAAACATCTGCTGATGGATGACACTGTGTCTCTTTATGGAAACGCAGCCGCATTAGCTCACTGGCATTCAAGATTTAGATCCTGGTGAATTCCCTCTGACCTCTCCTATTATCCTCTTCAATGTCTCTCGTGGTTCTCGATGAGGAAAATTTAGCTCCAGTGAGGCTATAATGAGCTTCCACAGCAGGCTGAAGCTTCGTGGTGAATCTGGCCTCCTGTTCTTCGGCCATCATCAAGGGAATGTGGACAAGAAGAACAAAGACACGTATTGATCCTCGTTCATTATTTAAATGCATATGGCGGCAGGCAGCTCTGCTCAATAAAACCCTGACAGAGACGCCTCAGGCCTGAGTGATGGCCCCGGCAACACCCACAGGCTCCTCAAGGGGCCTGAGACTCAGTTTCTCCAATGAAAAAAATGGGAGTGTTGGTAGACCCATCCCATCAAACCAGATGCCTGGGGAGGCTGTCCGGGTTTTATTTCCGATGTTTGACAGGTACTTGGGTGCATCTGTATTTGTGGAGTGAGAGAAGTAGTCAGTCATTTTTCTCCTGCTTGGTTTAATTTAAAAACAGAGTATCCAAAATACTGTGGGTTTATTAGAATTTCAGCCTGTTCGTAGAAGGAGCATCGAGGGCAGAATTCCAACCCCAACGGCAGACTCGTTTTCATCTTCGTTCTGCTGTCAACATGATGAGGTTGGGCAAATGCTTTGTCTCTAAATCCCAGTTTCCATTTCTGAAACTGGAGAGACTATTCACATACAACCCAAGGGCTATTGTGACGTGAAGTGAGTTCTAATGCCCATTGCAGGGCTTGATACAAACTGCTCTTTCAATAGGTAAGTTGTTCTAGTGCCAGCGATGACTGGATAATGCTGACGATGATGACCAGGACAGCTGATATTATGTACTCTGAGTCCCCCTTTAGCACTGCAACTAACCAGGTAAAAGAATGAGCCATCTTTGAGATTTATATTTAAGTAAAAATCAACCCTAACACACTTACAGTGTATTACAAAGAATCTTTCTGGTTCTTTGCTTTTCCAACCTACTCACACATAGCCAAGCTTGGGCTCTCCCTCCATTATCCGCCCCCCCCCCCCACCATGTTACGCTGGGACTTTACCCTCATTATTGGCATGACATCCAGCTGATGAGGTAGCTGGTGGGGTGAGGGCAGGGCATCTATTCTCTCAGACCTCTGAGCCCCAAACCTCTCCCCATAGTAACTGAGCAGGTGAAATACTGAGGGTTCCAGGTTCATCTCCATTTTGAAGAAGTTTAGGGAAGGAGAAGGTGGTTCATCGAAGCAAGGACAAGATGTCTGCAGCATCTTCAAGCCTGGAAGAATTTGGGAGCACGTCCTAGAAAGAGGCCGGACAACTCTTCAAACTCTGGGGGTTCAATGTCTAGAGAGCCCAAATCTTCAGGGACATCCACCTAGATGTCACTATCCCATATGTCAGGATCCTAGATCTTCCCAACCACGACCCTGGCATTATCAGAAAAGATTTGCCATCGCTAAGCACTTAACCCTTTCTGGGGCTCTGCAACTCTATCAGACTCTCAATCTGATTTCCACCTGTGTTCTCTCAAACACTGCAGGAAATACAGGTCTCCTTGCAACGTGGTAAAAGGGCTCTTAGCTCTCACACATAGCCTTCAACTGTTTTTTTGTTTTTTTTTAAGATTTTATTTATTTATTTGACATACAGAGTTCATAAGTAGGCAGAGAGGTAGGCAGAGAGAGAGGAGGAAGCAGGCTCCCTGCTGAGCAGAGAGCCCAATGTGGGGCTCAATCCCAGGACCCTGGGATCCTGACCTGAGCCGAAGGCAGAGGCTTTAACCCACTGAGCCACCCAGGTGCCCCACCTTCAACTGTTTTTACTGGCCATCAGCTTCTTAATAGTCCTTTTCAGAGCACCAAGGTAACTTGGCAATAACCAGCCAATTCCACTGTCCTAGAAAGCACTGTGCCTTCATATCTTTCAAATCCCCAAACCGTTGCTCTGGCAATGATGTCCCCTCCACTGATATGTTTTCCTTGGTCACCACATGTGAAATCTTCAGTGATGGGGCTGCTGCCTTGCATTAGGGACTGTCAGTGACACTCATCCCACTTGAAAGGAAGTCCTCTTTGTCAACTGGGCTGTGAGGGGGACCAATCCCAAATCCCCTTCTTCCCCTCTGCTTTCTCGGATCACTCTTGGTATCAGCTGTGTTCGTTTGGGTCCCCCCAAAACATAGACACTATGATAAGAACAGACCTGCTAGAGATTCGCCAGGGAAGTGTCTGAACAATGAAGGAGAGGGAGCAGGAAAAAGCAGGGAGATTCTTCAGACCATGATGGAGGTCCAACACTCATGGAAAAAGAGAACAAAGGAAGCAGAATGAGGGAGGAAGGGTCTCGGACTGCAGCTCAGTTCCAGAATATTTTGGCCAGGCCAATGACGAGTCCTCGAACCAAAGGCGCCTAGTAGAGGAGATGCACATCCCACAGGAACAGCCCTCATTGCTTTCCCCTGAAAGGGCTGTTACTGGCTGAGACAATCCCACGGAAGCACGAGCTCCATGCAGACACGGTGCGGGATTCAGAAGGAAGGCAGCTGGGACCTTCGGTCCATAATATGTCCCATAGCGAGAGATCTGAGTGGTGCGTTTTCAAAGCCACCCAGACCGATAAACCCCAACTAACCTGGAATGCCTACTAAATGTCCCAAAATGTACTATACTGAAGATATAATGATGACTGAGACACACATGGCTTCCGTTCTTGAAGTCTAATGAGAAATATTAACATATATACACGTAATATACAGAAATAGATGTTATACATGTAATATTGAATCAGGATACAATTTAATAAATTATTTATATTTATATTAATATATAGTATTTATTATATATAACATAAATACAAATATGCATATAATATATTTATTTATAATTATTTATCAAGTATAAATGTATTGCCCTATATGAGATAATGTATTTGTATACAAATATTAAAATATAATTGCAAGCCAAGATCAACGTTCAAAGGGGAAAGAGCACAATTTCATGGATATAGAGAACAAAGTCATCTGCCACAGGACATGGGGTCAAGGGACATTTCCCCAGAGTGGGGATGCTTACACTGAGGTCAGAATGACAAGTTAGAGTTACCGAGGTACATGGGAGAGGAGGGAGAGAAAATTCTAGATAGACGGAACAGCATTGTGGGAGGAGAAGGGCACCTTCAAGGAAAAGAACCCACAACGGCTGCAGCCCAGGATGCAAGAGGGGGGTGTTAAGTCACAAAGCTAGGGACATGGACGGGACAAGCCTGTGTAGCATAAACACTGTGAAGGATCTTCATTTTTGTCCTAAGCACCATGGAAACGCAGTGACGGCTGAAGATGTCATTAGAGCTTTAAAAAGACAGCTGTGCCTACAGAGCGGGGAGAGCGCCAGAACGGGGCACCGTGGACATGAAGCGAAACTGGAGGCCAGCCAGGTGCTAAATGATGGTAACTGGGACTAAAGTGGTGGCGGGAGACGAAAGGAATGAGGTTCTAGAATGTGTCTTCCACTAAGGCAAGGACCCGAGGGAACAAACAGTCTGGGAGGATAGGGCTTGGGTGATGACTTCAGTTCAAAGTGTTACGGTTCTGGTGTCTTGAGATGCCCACGTGGAGATGGGCAGGGGCATCTGGTTATATTCCCTGGAGCTCAATGCAGCTGCCTGGGAGACAGATGGAAATTTGAGAACCACTAGTACAGAAATGGCACTGAACCCACAGAAGTGAAGTCACCTTGAGAGCGAATCGAGGGACTCAGCCCGGAGGACCTCCACTATCTAAAGGCTGGGTTGAGGAGGACAAGGCAGGGGGATGGAGGAGAGTAGCCGGAGAGGAAGGGTAATGCAGGAGATTAATGGGAAATTCTGAAATTATTCAAACCAAGTGAGGAGCTACATCAAGAGGAGAGTGTAGGGGCACCTGGGTGGCTCCGTGGGTTGAGGCCTCTACTTTCGGCTCAGGTCATGGTCCCAGGGTCCTGGGATCGAGCCCCGCATCCGGCTCTCTGCTCGGCTGGGAGCCTGCTTCCTGTTCTTTCTCTCTGCCTGCCTCTCTGCCTGCTTGTGATCTCTGTCTATCAAATAAATAAATAAAATCTTAAAAGAGAGAAGATTAAAAAAAAAAAAAGAGGAGAGTGTATTTGTTTGTGTCATATGCTGCTGACGGGTCACATCACTGGAGAAAGAGAGCATCCACTGGATGGGCCCGTATGAGAAGCATGCCCACTGGACTCAGCAGCATCATGGAGGAGTTCAAGGACAGTATGGAGATGGGTGTGGATGGACACGGGTGATGTAAGTCAGACTGGAGAGAGTTAAGAGTGAGAGGGGAGAAAATACAGACAATGAACCTAGAAAACGCTACCCGAAAATTGCCATTGAAAGTGATACCCATCCTTGGGTTGTCTGGTCTGAGGAAGTATGCATTATGTTTCTATTATCCCATATGTAGTTCTGAAAAAGAAAAGAAGTAAAGTCTCTGCATACATCTTTCTATCTAACTTTGAGGCTTGAACTTCATTTGCTGCTGAGTTCAGACCTAACATACGTACACACATTCACTCACACACACATGCATGAGCACATACACATTTTAAGATACTTATATACAAGCCCATAATTCTTCCTGGACATCAAATAGCTCTTTACAGGCTCCATTTGGATGACCTAAGTATACTACAAATTAAACAGAAATATAAGGATTAAATTTCCCTCGAAGTACCACAGCTTTGAGGAAAAAAAAGAAGGAAGAAAGAAATGCCTGGATGATCATGCTGTGGTTTTTCCTTTGCTTTATGATTCCAAAACTTTACAAATACAGTCTTAAAGAGCCTGTCAGACCCATATGACATCAGCCACCACATCCCACCGACGCCTCCCCCTGAAGCATCTTCTCCGGGCTGTCCTCTGTGGGCAAGAAGGAAGTGGGATGACAAATCCATGTTCTCATGTTTTGATGAGTGGAAGCAGAGCCTTGCAGACTAGCTGAATTCTTAGAGGAAAGAATTCAGACACAACAGTCTTTGTTTTCATCTGAGAGCCGTGTATTCATGATGAATGGGGAGTGACCGAGACTGAAAAGGACAGTACGATCTCGTAGTTCCCTAGCTCCTTTGCGTGACACCATGGTAATGGACAGCTGCTGTTTTAGCTTTGTCCGTAACAACTTGCCCCTTCAGTGGGAATGAGCCTCTCCCCCCAGTCCATGTGGTTAAAGACCCTCATCTCTGCGGTACATATGGAAAGCAGACACCGCCAAGCAAAGCAGCGCATCCCAATAGATGTTGGTTCAGAGATGGGCAAGTGACAATGGAAAGGCATTCAAAGAAGTAACTCTAGGTCTTTTCTTGGGTCTACTGGAAAAAAATGAGCTCCCTTTCTGGTGTACTTCAAGCCAGGAGAGCCATCTATAAACCTGGCAACGTTGGGACACCTGGGTGGCTCAGTCGGTTGGGCGTCTGCCTTCAGCTCAAGTCATGATCCCAGGGTTCTGGAACTGAGTCCCATATTGGGGACCTTGCTCAGCGGGGAGCCTGCTTCTCCCTCTGCTACTCCCCCTGCTCATGCTCTCTCTGACAAATAAATAAATAAAATATTTAAAAACAATAAACCTGGCAATGTTGGTGCCATCTGGTCAGGTTAATATGAAGGGTAAACCTGCCTGAGAACAGAGCCCACACAAAGGGAAGCAGAAACGAAGAGTAAAGAGTGTACAACTAAGCTTCTAATCCATCATCTGAGCCCGTGAATGCAGACACACCTAAATGCAAATCTGTCAACTGATTTTTCCCCCCAGTAACTTAAGCCTACAAATTCCTTTATACCTTATCCTACTCAGTTGGGATTCTGTTGTCTTTGACTGACAGCCATGATTGACCCAGCCCCTTCTCAGGTGCCCACAATATGATGAGATACCTAATATTTGTGGAAACCATGTCTGTCTTCACTGTGCCCATGGATTAACTACAACAAGGATGGATGTTTGCATCTGGGCCATTATTCACGCTTGCACAGAATGCCTTTGCCAAGGGCAGATATTCAGAGTGCCATCCTACATGCGACAACTGGTCCATCCCCATGATATACACACTGATAAATATCTAGCATGTCACCTAGGTGATCACATCAATACCACAAACCCAAGCTGGGGTGGACCAAAGACAGAGGCCATAAAGCACATTTGTACAGACAACCAAGAGAGACCCCTCCAAGCTACACATGGGTTTGAAGCTGGGACTCGTGTTCCAAGGCTCTTTGCATCTCCCTGTGTTTTATATAGAATGTTAAGATACAATATATTCTCCTCTTATTATTTATCAGAAACTGAGCTAAGGGATTTACATGCAACAACAAACCATAGGAGGTCGGTTTCAACACCCCTTCATTTTGCATATAGGGAAGCTGACACTCAGTGGGTGTAAGTTTGTTTCACAAGGAAGTAGCAAAAACAGGATTTGAACTCAGATCAGCCTTCTCACAAAAAATATGTATGGCTTCTATCCTTAAGAATCTAGTTGCAGAGACAGGCTATCTGATCCTTTGCTAATCAAAGCATAGCTGAAGACACAGACTAGGGTCTGTCCCTTGCCAAAGCAGTGTTCTTCACTGTTACAGTCCCTCAGGCCATGGCTCTGCACACATGGGCTCCAAGAAATCACATTCCCACGGACATGGCATGCGAAACACAGCCAAGCCCATGCGAGTGCCCAGAGTGAATCTGTTCCACTCTGTTACCAGATGACATCAGCAACCAAGCCACAAAACCTAGAAATTAATTCCTATGTTAATCACACACCCCAAAATATCTACTGTCAAGTTTGAGGTCTGGGAGCATCTCATCCCTCAAAAAACATCATTTCCAGGGTCTACAGTAAACATGCTTGAAACATTAGATACATTTCTGAAACTGAAAGACCTCACAGAGGGGCGCCTGGGTGGCTCAGTAGGTTAAAGCCTCTGCCTTTGACTCAGGTCATGATCCCAGTGTCCTGGGATCAAGCCCCACATCAGGCTCTCTGCTCAGCAGGGAGCCTGCTTCCCATTCTTTCTCTCTGCCTGCCTCTCTGCCTACTTGTGATCTCTGTCAAATAAATAAATAAAATCTTAAAAAAAAAAAAAAAAAGACTTCATAGATCATGATTAGGGTAAAAATCCCTAGTTTTTCAAGATCCACAACCCCCCCCCCCTGGAATCCTGGATTTTATTTCAATTTTCTGAGATATCTAAAACTCCGTTTCTCGGTCCAGGCTCTAAGTCAGTCTCTGCTCTTACACATTCTGTTCAGGAGGGTGATAAACACAAAAACCCCACGTGCGCCTAATGCCATATTTTAAATACATCTCCAAAAAGTTGGATGATGACCAGACCTTCTCCCATTCTGGTTCAAGAAGCCTGTGTTTACTTAACTGATACATAATAAGCCCATTTGCTTTTACCTTTAACCTCTTAAAACGCTCTGTGGTTTTCGTAGATTTCCTTTTCACATGTGCTGTGATACCCGCTTCCATTTTCATTATATATGAAAGCTGTGTACTTTCCATCAAGCCCCAGGTTGTTGTTGGTTTTTTTTTTTTTTTTCCAGTAAGAATCCATTTAAGATTATTTCAAAGCTAAGTAGAATCTCTCTCCAAAAGCTAAGGAAGTTTTTTACCCCCCCATTCCTTATGACGAAATCATTGTAAAATGTGATGGAGGTGTGAGCCTCTGCAATATTCGTTTGAAGAACAAAGATCTTCAATGGTTCGGTTTCTAGTGGCCACCACTGTATCAGTCGAGGTAGGATGGATTTTGCTGCAGTAACAAACAAGCCCCAGTTTCAGGGCCTTAAAACAGCAAAACTCGGTTTCTCCTGCACAGTCTATTTTTATCACAGGTCGGCTAAGGACTCTGTCCCTTGTATCCTCACTCTGGTACCAGGTTGATGAAGCAACCAACATTGCAGGTTACCAGCCTCATGGGTTACCATGGCAGAGAGAAAGACAGATGTGGTAAATCGCATACTGGCTTTAAAATTTCCATCCCGGGGTGCCTGGGTGACTCAGTTGATTCAACGTTCAACTCCTGATTGTGGCTCAGGTCATGATCTCAGTGTCCTGGGATTGAGCCCAACATTGGACTCCATACTCAGCGTGGAGTCTGCTTGTCCCTCTTCCTCCCCCCGCTTTACTCTCTCTGTCTCTTAAATAAATAGATAAATAAAATCTTTAATAATAATAATAAATAAAATAAGACTTCCATCCAGAAGTGACACATCATTTCTACTTATATTTTGTGGCCAAAGTAAGTCATCTGGCCATGGCTACTCCTAATTCCAAGCAGCAGGGAAATGCAAAAGCCTCCCAAATCAAGGTCAAGAAAAATGGAGCAGCTAGGGGGACCTCCACTATCACCACACCACGCCATCTGGGAGGAAGGTGTGCATGACAACAATGACTGTAACTCATCTTTATTGAGCACTTACTATATGCCCATATCAGTTTAGACATTTTGTATGTTTTGTCTCATTTAATCTTCAGGACAACCTTTTGAGATTGGTAACTTCACCCCACTCCACTTTCAAGATGAGGACACTGAGCAACAGGAGACATGAGTCCCTTGCCCAAGGTCAGCTACCTAGTAAAAGGCTGTGCTGAGACTTGAATGCTGGTAGGTAGCCTGGCTGCAGATCCTGTGCTCCCAGCAGTCCCCCAATGCCTCCCACTGCTACTGTGGCTACTACGACTCATACCATGCTCTTAGCATCATTTTCCTCATTCCCGACTTTCACGACTCCTGTGGGGGATAACTGAAAACATAAAAGCAAAACTGCCTCCCTGATGTAGAGATTATACACTCTCTGGTTGGATGGACACTTAGAAATGACCAATAAAATGAAAAGACAATTTACAGAACGGGAGAAAATGTTGGCAAACCACTTAGTGGATAAGGGAATATCCAAAGTATATAAGGAACTCCTACAACTTAGTAGCAAAAATACAAATTAATTAGTTAATTAGTAACAAAGACCCTAATTACAGAATGGACCAGAATAGGCATTTTTTCCCAAAGGAGACATACAAATGACTGATAGATATATGAAAAGGTGCTCCATATCACTCATCATTGGGGAAAGGCAAACCAAAACCATAGTGGGATATCACCTCGCACCTGTTAGGATGGCTCTTATCAAGAAACAGAAGATAACACGAACCGGTGAGGATGTGGGAAAAAGAGAACCTTGGGGAGCCATTGGTGGGAATGCCACCATGGGAAAGAGTATGGAGGTCCCTCAAAAATATAAAAATAGAACTACCCTACGATCCAACAATCCTACTTCTGGGTATATAATGCAAGAAAGTGAAATCACCTTCCCAAAGAGATATCTGATTTCTGTGTTCATCATAGCATTAGTAACAATGACCAAGACATGGAAACAACATAAATGCACATCAACAGATGAATGGATAAAGAAAATGTGGTATGCACATAAAATAAAAGATTACTCGGCCTTAAAAAGGAAGAAAATCCTGCCATTTGCAATCACATGGATGAACCTGGAAAGCATTCTAAGTAGTATAAGCCAAAGACAACTACTGCATGATCTCACTTATATGCAGAATCTTAAAAATTTTTTTTAAATTAAAAATATTTGAATTCATATTGGGTAGAACAGTGGTTGTCAGGGGTTGGGGTTGGGGAAATAGGGCAACACTGGTTAAAAGGTACAAACTTTCAGTTATGAGATGAATCAGGTCTGATGAGGCTCTAACATACAACATGGTGAGTACAGTTGATAATGCTTTGTTGTATAATTGAAATTGCTAAGAGAGTAGAATATAAGTGTTCTCACAAAAAAACAAAAAAGTAAATATATGAGGTGTATGAGGTGATAAACGTGTTCATTAATTCGGTGGTGGGGATCCTTTGTCCATGTACCAAATCGTCACATTGTATGCTTTAAATATATTACAGTTGTGTCAGTTATATTGCAATCATGCATCATTTCTAAGTCTGAATTTTTATACCCATCTCTCTTGGCTAAAGTAAGAAAAATAACCTATCTCTGCCAGCTACCCAGATGGAAAGTCAGAAACTTAAGAATTACTGTTGATACCTCCCTCTTCCTTACCCTTAGACACCTGCCACCCTCCGCTACACCAAGTGATTGCATTCTCCCTCCTCTCTGTTTTCTACATCCATTCACCTCTTCCCAACCTCACCTACTTAGTTCAAGCCATCATGCTTTTCTGCCCAGACCATTCCAATGACTGCTCTTTGAATCTGGCCTTCCAGCTTCCACATTCATCCCTGTCTACTCATGATGAACCCTATTTGATCACACCTGACCATGTCACCCCTTTAGTGTGATTACGTGATAAATGTCTGCCTGAAGCCCTGGATCCAACAGTGTCTAAAGCCAGACACCCTTACCAGTTTCAGTAAGTTTTCAGCCCCTTGCAATCAATTCATCTGGCTTATACTTACCTCTTCCCCTACCACTGCGGACAACCCTGGTTATCTGTGTACCCTAAGTGGCTTATCCAATGCTCAGCATAGATTAGATACTCGGCATGTTTACAAAAAGGAACTGATCTGCATGATATCCAGAGCCCTGTTCTAGATGAAACAGGGCCCTGAAAGGGAAAGCACTTGGCTCTGTCCTTGAAAAAACCCATAAAATGTCACCACTCTAAGACACCAACGTCAAACCTAACGGTTGACAACAAAGTTATATCTACAGTCCTCTTCTTTATCAAGTGGTTCTTAAGAACATTTTAGGGAGTTTTTCTCACTCTCTAAAATGTGGTTTTGTTTACTTACTTCCTAACCCCCAAGAAAGGCTCTCATCTCCTGAGCCTCATTCATTTTCAAGTCCATCCCTAGGAAAAAAAAAAAAAAATGTGCATGTAGAAAAATCCTATAACTACCGGATCTGATTTTCATTAGAACTTTTCCTTTCTGACATCACTGCAAAGTTCTTTATGAATGGCAGCCAATAAGGCCCCAATGTATGTCTGTGGTAGAGAATCTGCTGGTGTGTGTGTGTGTGTGTATGTGTGTGTGTGTGTGTGTATAAATGTGTGTTTGAGTGAGTGCGTTAAGGAAAATGTACAGCGTGTGTTTCTGTAAACGTTTGAGTGTATGTGAATGAGCAGTATGTAAGTGACTGTGTATTGGACAGATGGATGTGTGTTGTGTGTGTGTCAGTATCGTATGTACGTAGTAAGTAGGAGGCTATGAGTGGACGGGTGTAAGGGTGCATGAACATCTACGTGTACAGGTGAGTGAACGTGGGTGTGTGCATGTGCATGTGCATGTAAGTCAGCAAGAGCCTTAGGAGCTGGGGTGGTATTTGACAAGATGGACTAAGTGTCAGGCAAGAAGGGAAGGAGGAGAAGACCCCGAGAGGGAAACACCACGCAGTGAGGATGAGCGTAAAGTCACAAGAGGTCCCAACACAGGGACCAGTGATAGAGGGAGGCCTGGGCTCTACAGGCAGGAAGAGCTTGTGTGGGAAAACAGAGGCATGAACAGTTGAGGCTGTCATCATCCTCAGAAAATAAGCCCACAGACCTGTGCCTTGTTGGGTCCCCAGCAAATCACTGAAGAGAGAACAATTTGATGTATGAAGCTCAGACCAGGACATTTACTTTGGATGGAAGATCCTAGAAATTTTGTGGGGAAAAGTGGGCCTGAAGTGGTGGTAGGAAGGGTCTCCCAGGGTAGACCCCTGTCTTATTTAGAACAGAATGACGGAAGACAGGAACTCCAGAGCGTGGCTTCATGGGTTTGAATCTCAGCTCTGCTGTGTCATCGTGGGCAAGTTAGCCAACTTTGTCCTGCTTCCGTTTCCTACACCTACAAAATGGAGACTATGGTGGAATTTGTCTCCTAGGGCTGTTCTTGATGACGGTAGATAGGTGAGCATAGGCAAAGAGCTTAGAATAATATCTGGCCATTTTTTCTGAAGATTTATTTATTTGAGAGAAAAACTGAGAGCATGCATGAGTAGGAGAGGGGGAGAGGGAGAGAGAGAGAACCTTAAGCAGACTGCACTGAGTGGGAAGCCAAGCATGGGAGTCTATCTCACAAACCTGAGCCAAAACCAAGAGTCAGACACTTAACAGACTATTTAATGTTCTTTTCTCATAGTCATCTCTGTCACCATCATCAGGGCTTCCCAGCATTAAGCAGAAGGTGGCTATAAATGTGACAGGCACCTTATCTCTGTTGAATGAATGAATGGGTGAATGAATGATATAGCAGCTCTGGGTGACATCCAGGCTGCTGGTGCACATAGCACACTTAGAGTAACAGGGTCCTTTAGTATCTACTTATTTGAGAATTTAGAAAATATAGTTATTCTTATGCCATACAAACAGAGATATACATGGAGTGGAATGCAAAGTTCACACATATTTTTAAAAACCGAGCCCAAGATTTTGAAGACAAACAGAAAACAGTAGCCTCAAGTCCACCTGAGATTCTTGTCACACTCCGCTGATATCCATGGAAACCCTTGAGAAGAAAAGTTTGAGAACTCCTACCTACCCAACATCTCAATCCTGGGACATGCCACAGGGAGACAACCTGGAGGCAGTCTTAGAAATTGGTAAACCGGTCCATACAGTATTTCTGGGTTACCAGGAAGAACTTTCTCCCCCCCAAACCTCTTTCAACCCCAGGTTCCTGCAGGCCTAAAAGGTGTACCAGAGGGGACATGGGCTTTGGACCACCCAGCCTCTGCCCTGTTTCTGTGTACTGCCAAATACTCCCTGGTAGGACTGCCTGACTGCCCATGACCTCTCCTGACCTGGTTCCTTAGCCTTCTCTTCAGTCCTCTGAACATTGATGATGAACCTACTACTGTCCGGACCAAGCCAGAGTTGGATCTTCTGAGCTTCCAAGCTATACAGTCTAATCAATATTGTTGCTTTGGGCAAACACAATGATTCCCCATAAATAAAACAAAAGAAAAGGAAAACAAGGAAGCGAAAGTTACAAACAACCTAATTACTTTTTTTGTTTTTATTTATTTATTTGACACACAGAGAGAGAGAGATCACAAGTAGGCAGAGAGGCAGGCAGAGAGAGAGGGGGAAGAAGGCCCCTGCTAAGTAGAGAGCCCAATGTGGGGCTTGATCCCAGGATCCTGAGATCATGAGCTGGGCCAAAGGCAGAGGCTTAACCCACTGAGCCACCCGGCACCCCCAACCTAGTTACTTATAACAATACAAGATCAATTTGATGAATTATGGGATAGTCATAAAATAGAATATTATATAGCCATGAAAATTAATGCAGAAATCATGCACACATAACGTCAAATTCAAGACCCTATCCCCAGAAGAGCACACACTACATGATAGTATTTGCATTCGGTGGGAAATATGTGAAATTAATCTATGGTGCTGAAAGCGGGATGCAACATTCTTGTTGGCATGGTCAAGAATGGGAAAGGGACTGGAATGTTGTTTCTTGATCTGGGTGTTATTTCCAAGGAGGCAAGCATTTTGTGAAAATTCACTGGATTCTGCTTTAGGATATGTGTGTTTCTTCTGCATGTACATTATAGTCCAATACATAAACTTAATGATTTAAAAAGCAGTTTTAAAATTTGGCTTCATAGACCCCAGAAAACCACACGGAATTCCTCAAAAAGCAGCACATTAGTGCAGAGGAGACCCTGAGCGGGAGGGTAGGGGCCAGGCGAATAAGATTACAGGCTTCCAAATACAATGCATCTGGAGCAGGCTCATTTATAACTCTTCTACATATTAGGGAAGCATGGAGGGGTTCACCAGGACATTCAACTGTATCTGTAACTGTATCTGTAATGCAGTGTTGAAGTATCTAAGGGGGCGGGGGGAGAGAGAACAGACACCAAGCTCTATTAGGATTTTCTGTTTTAACTATCAGTCTCTTTAGGAGCTGAGACCTCCCTGGCTGGAACCAGATCTTATCCATATCCAGAATCTAGCAGAGGGCTGGATTAGTGGTCCACGCTAACCAGTGTTTTCTGAGTCTCTCAGAAAATTAACATGGTAAAATCAGATTCTTAGAAACACTGAGCTCCTAGATCAACACTGCCTGAACCCCTCCCATCCCCCAGAGTCAGGCTTTCAGTTACATTGCATTTCCTTTTGTGTGAAATCCAGTTTCAGTTGGGTCTGCTAACACCTGAACCTGAAAGATTACAAATCTTTATCTCTTTGTGCCTCAGTGTCCTCACATGTGGTCCTGGTATGGACATATGGAGGACACGAATTGTTAAAAGCATAGACTTTGGAGGCCAGAGACCTAGACCCAAAGCTGTGCTCCATCTCTAGCTGGTTGCAAGACCTTGGATGACACTTTATTGCTCTGAGCCTCAGTTCATCTATAGAATGGGGACAGTGTCCACTTGCTGAAGCTGTGGGACATTAAATGACATAAAGTTGGCAAAACTCTTCACACAGAATCTATGCCACAGTAGTACTCACACAGATCATCATGCATTATTATGATGATGATGATGATGATGATGATTAGAACAAAATAAACTGAAATACAGAAACCAGAGCAGAACACAGCCAAAAGGAGGTAAGATTGTTCTGGAAAACAAACCAAGGAGAGAAGTTGTGCCCAAGTGGAAACAGCAGGCTTTGAGGCAAACACAAACATTGCTGTTGAGAGGAAGACAGAGGCAGAACAAGAGAGAGGATGAGTATTTTCAAGCTTTAAATGAACTGTTTTTCCTCCGACTCGGCTCAGACAGAAAAGTGCAGTCAGATATAATTGAGGGCTGACAAAGAGCAAAATATTTTTTCCGGTAAATACACTCATCTCTCCAAACTCACTTGAAACATTTTCTGCTTTCTAAAGAAGCTCTTATGAACTCGGAGCCACAAAGAATCACCTGGTGAGTGGCTGTTCCAAGAGGCAGCTCGCCACTTCCAAGAAAGGGCTACCCAGCCCTGAAGAGTGCACACCCAGGGCCCCGGGCAGGACATCGGGGAGGGTGGGTGGCCTCAGAGGGGCCTCGTACCCACTGCCATTTGATGAGCCATGGATGGGGCTCCCCCAACCATGGAAGGCAGGGGGGAGTGGAGGGGTGGGGGGTGAACTGAGGCCTCCCACCCAGTGAGAGGGAGGGTGGCTTGCCCTGTCTGTTTCACTGTTTAGTGCATGAGTATCCAGGCAGTCATGGGGCCTGGACAGTGTGAAGGTCTAGGTCAGCACTCTCCAACAGAACAACAATACAAACCACATTCGCCTTTGGACATTTTCTAGGAGCTGCATTAAACAAGCAAAGAAGGAAGGAAGGAAGAAGGAAGGGAGTGTGTCCTTTTGATCTGTTTAGCCTCACGGGTGTGAGAAGCCACCATCGCGGAAAGCCCAGCTCTAGATGGTGCCAGTTTGGCTATCAGCCCCCAAGGGCTTACATTTCATTTTCCTGGGAGTCCCCAAAAGTCTAAGTTTCAGAGGGAGTGGTACCTTCCAGAAAAAGAAACAGGGGTGCCTCGCTCATCACGGCGCTCTCTGGCCTGTACTGCGGAGGGGGAGGGGGAGCTCTCTCTTTCTCTGTGTCGCATGTACCCTCTTGTTCATTCTGTCTCTGTGCTGCTTCTCCGTCTTTGTCTTCCTCTCTTTTTTGTTTCTCTCCGTCTTGCTGCTCTACCCCTG
Source organism: Mustela nigripes (assembly GCF_022355385.1). Classification (NCBI taxonomy): domain Eukaryota; kingdom Metazoa; phylum Chordata; class Mammalia; order Carnivora; family Mustelidae; genus Mustela; species Mustela nigripes. Next base: position 12,130,965 of record NC_081564.1, read on the forward strand.
CCTGCCTGTCCTTATCATCATCAAGCTTTCTCTGTCTCTCTTAAAATGCACCTTTTTCTTTTTCCCAAAGCCACAAAAGCGAGCCCAACTCAGGGGTGGAAAACAAGGAGGTAGGGGAGATCCTACCTCGATGAGCTGGTGGGAGAAACTTCTCTGAAGGCAAGTGATCGGCGGAGGTGCCTGCCGGACGATGGGAGTAGTCGTGAGACACCACCTCTCCTATGGGCGGGAGAACACTGTTCCGGCCTGAGTGAACAGATTGCGCAATGGCAGAAGCCATTGATCAGATCAGGTCCCCCTTTCCAATTTCATGACACCGCCTCCCCTAAGCCCACCAAGCAAATCCTTTCAATGAACTTTTCATAATGAGTACGTCCTTGAAGGTTTCCATGGCAATGGAGTGACAACCTCAGATATGATCTATCCATGACCTTGTAGACCAACTGACTATGTCATCTGTGATTATTCTGTCATAGGCAGTGGATCCCTTCAAAAAGAGATCTTTCTCTGTCATTCTTTGTGCTTTTGACTTAAACGTGCATCCAAAATACCTGGGGGATGGATTTTTTAAAAATACAGATTCCCAGCCAATCTCCCAATAGCTTCTGGTGCCATCTGGCTGTCGTGGGGCCTGGATAGCTTCCTTTCGCCAAGCACCCTCTTGCCAGATGGTTCAGATGCAAGGGGAGAGTGGGTACTGTTTTACGAAACACTGACCTACTGCAGCACTGCCCCACAGCCCTTTCTGCGATTAGAGGAAAGTTCCGTATCTGTACTGCTGACCACCAGAGCCACTACCCACCTGTGGGCCCTGACCACTGGAAATGGGGCTAGTGAACGAGAAAGGGAATTTTTAATTTTGGTTATTTTTAATTTAAACAGCCACATACAACTAATGGCATAATGAGCTCTTCTTCCATTAATAAAATTCAGGACGCGAACACCTAGTTAGAGAAATTCTTTATAGACTTGTGTGCATGATTACTCATTCCCCACAACTAAATCAGTTGGAGAAAACACACACACACACACACACACAGATTTTTTTTCCCCTTAACATGAGCCTACCAGTAATTATCATTTACTTCCAGGCTCATCAAAGACTCTCTTGCTCAATATTTACCATCCTCAGAATACCAGCTAGATCCAGCTCTGTATACAGTAACAGTCAACGAAGGCAGACGACCCCCCCCCCCAAAAAAACCCTCTTCATAATAAAACTCAGCTTTTCTCCTCTGATGTCCTCAGTATCTCTTGTGCACAGCTCCCTCATGGACCCCAGCTGCCCAGGGCTCACGGAAGGCACTGGGCATTAGCTTAAACAGGAAGAAGGCCACATGGCTCAAGGGTCAGAATAGAGTCAGTTACTGTATGACCTTGAGCAAGAGTAAGGACCTCAGTTTCCCCATCCGCAAACTGGAGGCACTTTGGCTAAATGAGCTCAAGGATTCTTCGTGTTTTAAAAATGTTATTTAAATTAACACCATTCAGGGGCGCCTGGGTGGCTCAGTGGGTTAAAGCCTCTGCCTTCGGCTCAGGTCATGATCTCAAGGTCCTGGGATCGAGCCCCACATCAGGCTCTCTGCTCGGCGGGGAGCCTGCTTCCTCCTCTCTCTCTGCCTACTTGTGCCCTCTGTCTGTCAAATATATAAATAAATAAATACTTTTTAAAATTAATTAATTAACACAATTCACCCAAATGTACTGAGGCGGCCATGGCATAATTATACATTTGTTAAATGGATAAAGCAAGTTTCCCGTTTTGGGAATATGTGTATATATACACATACATGATTATAGATATGCACACACAGCAGATAGTACTAGAGAAAGATATCCACATAAAGGAAAAGTCCACAAGTGCACACACCAGGGTGTAACCAAGGGTTAACAAAAGTAACAGCCTAAGGGATGTCCATGATCAACAACTACAGGTCTTGGCAACATGAGACTCCATCTTCATGTAACCACAGCTAATTTCCACGCTCTCGCTCTCTCTTCCAGTCCAGGTGATTTGGATGGGGAGACTCCCCCCTCCCTTCCCCAGCTCCCGTGATGGACACGTGACCCAGGCCTGGCCAATAAGAGCCCAGCATTCCCAGCAGGCCAGGAAGCTCAGAATGCAAGCCAGCCAATCAGAGCCAAGCCAGGACCTTGCCTAGAACCAGGAGCAAGAAACGTTCTTTCCTTTGGCAGGAGGTCAGTCTGGAGGTGCCTTGGGGCCATCTGTAGGCCAGGAGGGCGAGTCTGCCTAAGAACGACCCAGCACTGAAAACGCTACAGAGATCTTCAGAGAAACAGAAGCTGACGGTCTGCTTGGATGCTCTGGACCCAGCACGTGAGCATAGATCTACCCAGGACTTTGCGGACTAGTAAGTCAACAGATCCCTCTCTCACACTGAGGCCACGTGGGGTTGGCCGTGACTTGCAGCCTTCATGAATACACAGGTGGCCCCGGCTGTAGGGGAAGGAGGTGGCCTCCAACTTTTATTTCGGGGGCTTCTGTATCTCTTAGATTTTTCTTCACACCGGGTATAAATTTAAATTTTAAAAGTACGTAGATGTCCTTGGTCTTAATAATAAGCATAACTCATCTATGTCAAGATCTTGCTATGGATCAAATACTAAATTAAACACTTCCCAGGCCTCATCTCATGTACTATTCACTCACTCCCTGGAAGACAGGCACCGTTGTCAGGACCATTTCCAAGAGGGAAAGACTGAGCTTGGTAGAAGCTGAGCAACTGCCCAAGGTCCCACAGCAAATACACAAGGGAGATGGGCCTGGGACCCACGTCCTATGCGTCTCCGAAGACCCAGTGTCAGCCAGACACCAGAAGCTTCATAAGGAAGCTCTGTCTTGTGCACTAGACAACAAAGCTCCCGTGGCAGCCTTGTCCACTGCTGAGTGTGCCTACCCCAGGGCCCGGCACCGGGGAGCTCAACATTTGTCGAAGGAGCGAATGAATGAGCGAATGAGCGAGATGTCACATCAAGGGCCTGAAGAGGCCAAGGTACGTGAACGCTCGTTTCAGGCCAACATCTGAAGCATTCCTTCCAGCTTCATCGGAGATGTATCTTAACAGCTCAGACATGCTTTCCAGTTGAAAACATTCATTTAATTAGCAGGCTTTTTCCAAAACGGATGTGCCTTTCTCAATCACTGTGTCTGCGGCGGACATTTGTTGAAAAGGTGCCCCCCTCCCCCCAACATCAAAGCTTCTGCTCTGCAGACCTTTCTCCCCCAATTACTTCCATGGGAGAAGGACGGCCGGGCAGACGGGAAATCGGTCACAACATGCAAGATGTTTTCCCTTTGTAAAAAAAGATGCTTATGGTAGAAGGTCCTTTTTGGGGAGGGGGTAAGAGAAAAAAAAAAAAAAAAAACAACCTCCCTGTCTTTTTTTAATCTGTGTCTTTAAAAATCTGTTTCTTTCATCGAACAGCATAGACTCTTTGCTGTGAACTGCCAAAAATCATTTCTCATTGACATCTAGCTTCACCCCCCTACCACCACCAAAATAGTACTGAGAACAGTCTCGAAGATACTATTCCACTGGGTTTGCTGTATTTCTTCCCGATGTCTGCGGCTCCTGGGATGGACACTGTGGCCCTTGTGTCCTGGCTCAGTTTGATCGTTCTGTGATCCTAGAGCCTGGGGCCACCGTCACTGTGAAGCAGAGAGGGCATCTATATTTTGGAAAGCTGATATTCCGTAAGAAAACACAGTTCTTCAAATCCACTGAGGCAGAGCTGGAGTGGGCCGAGTCGACCCTTCGCCCTAAACTCTTCCATAGCTCCCCACTGCCATCTGGATAATGCGTGGCTCACAGACCTGAACCCTGCCTACTCTCTGACCTCAACTCTGCCCCTCTAGGGCTCCAGCCAAGGAACTTATCTGCAGTTTCCAGCATCCTGCTTCCTCCCTTCCCCATGAGCTCCTCTGGATCTCCGTGAAACATTCTCTGTGTCCCACCATCTTCACCTGGTTGACTCTACTCGGTGTCAGGTCTTGGATGGACGTCACCTCTTCCAGGAAGCCTACCCTGCTCCATCCCTCCAGCCCCACTGGAAGAATTGAATTAAGTGCCCTTCCCAGCACCCTCACAGCGGACCCCCTGCAGCACTGCTGGCTCTATTATAAATGCCCCCTTTTCTATCACCCTCCGTGAATGCTTTAAGTGAGTCTCAGACTCACACAAGACCGTCAATGAACAGTTGAGGGAACAGGATAAAATACATGAACAGGGGAGGCAGCAGAGCATCCAGGTAGGAAGCACATGAGAGAGGGCACACTTAGAATGATTCTTCTTCATTGAAAGGGCTGAACTGCAAAGTGCAGAACACGATCCTGAACGTAGTGTGAACCCCCACCCACGATCTCAGGGTGCACGGAAGACCAAATGTCCCCCATCGTGGTCCCAATAGGGCCATCGGCTTGTACCTCCAAGGCAATGCCAGCCCGGCAGGACTGCTCACAGTTCTCTGAGCAAACTGCCTTTATCCCACAGTCTGAACCAGCAGAGCCAGCTTCCAAGACAAGCCACCCGGAAAGAGGCTTCAAGGTCATACAGAAGGTCAGCGTGACAAAAGCAGGCAAAGAAGGTAGGAAAGTAAAGACTCTTGCAAGGAGTGCTCGCTTTCCTCGGCTTTGGGTTCTGGCTGCTTCTGCCCAGCCAACTGCCAGAGAGCTAGAGCCGAGAACAAAACAGGCAGCGGGCACCGGGTGGCAAAGGCTTAAAACCCAGGAGAGTCTTTTCCCTCTGAATTTCAGAGTCCCAGGAAAACTCCAGCTTGCCCCTGTTTGCTCAAACCCGTGGTACTTAGCAGATAAATGGGCTTTGGTGTCTTTCTACTATCAGGGACTTGCCATGGCCCCCCTGCCTGGGGTCTCTGTAGGGCAGGAAGTTGCTACTTCTGCTCTCTCGGGACCTCTAACCTCTCTTCCGGGGGCCATCACTCTAGGAACTGTGAGGGACTTCTGGCTCCATGAGTTTTCCTCATTAACCGAAAAAACGCTTTCTTGCCTCAAAATGTATGCTTAAAAACCATGCGTAGCTATTTTTGTTTGAATCTCCCTCTCCCCAATGTTTGAATTTTGCCTTCGAATCTTGCAGGATCTTGTGTGATCTTGGGCAAATGACCTAACCCCTCTGAGGTTCGTCTCTAGCGCGGGATAATAATAGGCCCTCTCGGGAAGGTTCACGAAGATTAAATGAGATGATACACAGCAAACCCCATGCGTGGCTCCGGGTGGCCACAAAGTAGCGATCACCAACAATTCTTACGACTGCATCGGAGTGAGTTCCTTTTCTGAGTAAAGGCTTGCGTGAGACCACCATCTTTTCTCACTCAGATTGGGTAATCCTAAAATAGTGTGTTGAATGAACAAAAATAGATGTTTCTGTCTTCTGGAAATGGAGAGCCCCGGCAAACGCACACAGACAAAGACCTGGTTTACAGGGCCTCCAGGGTGCATCAGGGAAGGAGTTGTGTTATTTCTGTTGCTAATACATTCCTGATAGCCCCTGTTTCCTGGTTACTCGCCTCTTTGGCTCTGATTGGCCAAGTTCCAATTTCTTGAGGTTTTCTACTGCATTTGGAAGCTAGGTTATGAAAACCTTGGAGCTTCCACGAAAATGAAAACTTCCTTTTCTTCACCTTGCTCCCCAGAGTATGGCCCCAGTGGCCAAATACCCCTTCCAATCTGGAGGACTGTCCAATTTCAAGCGCTCTGTAACGAAGATTCCTTCGGCATCAGTTGACCAAATTACAGTATTTGGGGATCTAAACCATGCTCCTCTGCCTTGCCTCTCACACCGAGAAGTGCTCAAGAAAAATCCTTTGATAACTCATGCATCCCGCTTCAGTTCAGATCGTTTCACTCTGTGTACGTGGTATATCTTGCTTGGTCTTTGCTTTTTAACCAAATTTTTAACCAAAAATTTTGGTTAAAAGCTTTGAGAAAAACCAAATTGCCTTGTATGGCCACAGGGTATGGGAAGGTGTTGTAATAATACCACTAACCAAAGAATCCATTTTTTTTTTTTTTTTTTTTTTTTCCTGAACTCCTACAAGGATTTGGATAATCCCAGAGTCACAGGCTCGTTTTCTGCTCCACGGTGGCAGGCCGGAAGACATCCACACCGGGATAAATGGCTCTCTTCTAGCTCTGGCAACCTTCGCACAAAGCCAGCCAGCCCCACAATCTCCAAAGATAGCTCCTCGGCTGAATTTCCTCCTTCTCAAGGTCTCTTGATGGTAATGCTGCCTATCCAGAATCAGCCCCCAAGTGCATGTCCACACCCTCCTCCTCCCACCGAGAACAGCACCCAGAGCCGTCCCAGCCACAGTAACCAGGGGTGGAGTGCCATCTGCTGGCCATTTTCATAACACAGCGTCCTGCTTTGCCCATACAACTAAATGTCCCCCCATTTCAAAACTGCCAAAAGAACTTGATGGTAGCTTCAGGCATGAGAACAAATGGTTATTGCTATTAATATCCTATTTTTTGTAATAGGCATTTAGAAATAAAGCCTCCTTCTCTTTAACCTTTTTTTAAAAGCATTTAAAGGAAAATCAGAAATCTGGGAGCGATCGGTTCTGCTTATAATTGCCTTTTTTTTTTTTTATCATCGTGGTGGTTGTTGTTACAGTGTTATATTGGTGAATGATAATAATAAAGTCTTGGGAACTTTGGTTTTACACACCCATAATCAGGACCCCTAAATCAGCATGCCATAATTTCCAAAGGGATTTATGATCCCCGGGAAGTTTATGAGCACTTAACACAACAAAGGCATAAATAAATAAAGGGAAAAAATAAAACTGAAATGAATGAGCCCGTTTCCAAAGGAGCAAGAATGCAGCTGATGAAGGTGTATTTGGGGGATTAGGCTGATACGTTTCACGGGAAAATAAGCATTTTTACTTACGATCGTATGGGCTCATTTCTTTTATTACATTTTGGGGAGTCTATTAAAATCCAGAGAAAATACCGGAGATTCTCCTTCTTAAAGAATTTTGCCAATTCTGAGAGAGAAAACAAAATGTGCTTCTTTAGAGTTTTACTTTGCCTCTGCTCCTTCTGGTTCCAAACTGTGGGCTCGTGAAACTGACAGAAGGGAAAGGGACGCCTTTCTTCAAAAGAACCCATGACGCATTTTTATTTGTAATGTTCGCCAGGAAGCGTGTTGATGACATTCAAAAGTCAGATATTCTCTTTCTAACTGCCCCGTATGCAAGTCTGCCTAAATGATCATTCACATAAGTTTAGACAAATACATGGAAGACCGTACAAATTGCATACACACACGTTTGTGTTTCCATCTCCGTGCTTAGAACTGCCCACTCCGGAAAAAAGCCAGGACTCCGGCTGGATGTACATGAGCTTTCTACACTGAACAACTCACTGGGATTCTAATAGTTCCTTTTGTTTGTACTTTGCTCAGGCTTTTAGAGACACCCACAAGCTTCAGTTTTTTCTGCAGGAGGAGGATTTGTTCAGAGTTCCTAGTATTTTCAGCTCCTTCGTTGATTTCCTTCCTTTCCAGTATTTTTAGTTCCTGAGATAAAACCTCATTTATAATAAAGTCAAAATCCCTGGAAAACATTTCGTCAATGAAACATCCAACTTTGCTGTTCATTATGTTATTGAATGAATGGGTTTTTATTTCCTTGAAACCTGGAAACCCGGTCCTGATTATTTAAAGGCAGACACAAAGGCAGAATTGGGTGGGTTTTTGTTTTTAATGTTTTAAGATGTAAAGATTTTATTTAAAATGTTTGCTCTCTGTGGTAAAATAGCGTTTTTTTTTTTAAAGGCACAAGTTTGCTAGGACCAAATCATTCACTTTAGGAACCAGGATATGTCAGCACCCGATTCAGTTCCAACAGATCTTAATTAAATATATGTCTGAGTCTCTCTCTTTACCACTACATATTATTCATGGTCCCTGGTCTAACATGTTGAAATTTTGAGGCATGATCGAATAACACTTTTAATTGAAATGAGTCAAATAAGAAGTTCTATTTCTTTTCTCTTTTTAAAAAAAAAAAAAAAAAGTTCTATTTCTTTACAGGGTTCTTTCATTATTCCCACTCCCCCCTCCCCAGAAATTTGGGGAGGTTTCCGCAATCATCGTACATTTGAAATACCAGCTGCTAACTTCAACCCAATTTTCTGCCCTGTTTGAAAAGGATTTTTTGTTTGGATTTAGCGGGGTTAGGCTCGAGAAAGAGAGAACATGCACAGAAGAGAGAGAAAAAGAGAAATGCACATAAACAGTTTTGCTTTGAAGTTGCTACATAATTACTGTTCAGATCTATCAAAATGTCCTGAGAGAGCTGTTCCTTGCTCAAATCTGATGAATGAACGGGCAAGCAGGATCGAGGAAGACTTTTTAAAGGAATGGATCAAATTAAGAACACGAAGAAATGCAACCAAGGTAGACTGAAAGATGTGGTGGTTTTGGTGGTTTATTCGTAGAACAGGCATCAGAAAGGAGGAGCAAGACAGGAAGGTGAAGGAAGGGAAAGAGGGAAAGAAAGAAGGACACACAGGAGGGTAAGAAACAAGGTGGGGGGGGGGAGGGAGGAAGGAAGGAAGGAGAGAGAGAGAGAAAGAGAGAGAGAGAGAGAGAAAGGGAAAAACATTTACCAAGCCGTTTTATCTCTGTGTGTTCTCCTATTCAAAGCTGTGTCCTTGGTGCAGAAATTAAGCATTATGGATAAAACACAGAAAGAAGGGATATCTGGTTAGTTTCCCTTTCTCATGTCCTTGGTTGGAATACTGGCTTGGTACAGCTGAGGAGAGAACGGGCTGCAAAGTTGAAGAATTTTTCTTCTTTGAGCAGTGATCAAACCAGCAGGCTTTCAGCCCAAGTTCCTAATGTCACAGTGCCCCCTGGAGTATCGTCTGGAAGGGACCCTAACTTCCAGCTTGAACTAACGTCCCCACTCTTTTCTTGTTTTTCTTACAAGGGGGAGGGAAGAGGGGGGCAGGAGGGAATCGGAAAATTTTTAAACAATCTCAGAACCTTTTGAAGAGCTGCCTCTGGCCAGGGAAAAGGAGGATTTCAAGAAATAACTTCCGATTTATTTCAGATAGTTAGGAGAAGGGGGCAAGAGGGAATAAAACCCTTCTCTTCGTGCTTTTATTTTTCTCCTTCCCCCTTACCCCCTTAATCCTATTTTAGTTGAGGTCTGACCTTGGAAATTTCCAAAAGACTTTAATCTCCTGTACTCCAAATTGCTAAAGGGAGCTGAAAGAGAGAGTGTATGCATGTGGTTAAAGGCGGTTTAAAATTGTTTATTTATGAATGGGTTAGACTTTCCTGATACTAAGAATGTTAACTAGTTCATTAGGCTCTCTTCGTAGATTTAAATCATTTTTTTTTCCTTTTCTTTCCTCCCCCCTCCCCAAGACAAATCCATTCAATCATTAAAACTCAGCTGAGAAAAATGATCTTAAGCTATGCCTTCTGCCTCTGGGCAGGTCTGACCCACTCAAATGTTAATATTCTCAGATAGCTGGGAAATGGCATTTGGTATTTTCTAGAACTACACTGCTCTTCTTCAACCACCCCCCGCCACTCTTTTCCAGAGAAAACAAATTACCTTCGTGTCAAAATAGGGTAGGGGAGCAGAAACCAGTTAGGAAAAGAGTCCTTTCCCAAAATATTTTTGAGATAAAAAAGAAATCAATGCTCTATGCAGATCTCAAATTTGGGGAGGTACAAACTCATTGAAATCATTAGGTATTTCATTTTTTCAGATGAAAGGCTCTCATTTTGCATTACCGGGTAGAGTTCTGATGTAATTCGGAGTGTCACTTTGGAGGGGCTTGGGTGATTAAGTCTTTTTCATTTCTTTCATTAAAGGGCCGATTTCCCTGATGTGGGTTATAACTTCGTTCCAATCTGAAATTTCACCCACCCCTCACTCCCCACCCCCTCGGAAAAGGTCTATATGTATGACTGATTTTGAAAGAATAACAAATCCAGTTGTATACTTATTTTTTTTAACTGCTTTTGATTTTATCGACCTACGAAACGCAAAACCACTTTACTATCATTCTCAAAGGTCCATTTTAAATCACGAGATACGTCAAGATATAATTACATTTAAAACATTTGGTAATTATAGGAAGAAAGACTAGAAAAATGGCTTTAAAAAAAAAAGGATTATTGGAAGCAATTGACTCTCAAGAAAAGTCTGTCTTTTATAAGTTCATAATTTCCCAGTAAACTCTTTTAAGTTAATAAACATTTTCAACATGAAGAGCTTTAGAAAACACCTCCCCCCATCTGTCACCACAAATACACACACACAGAAAAAGAACCTAAAGTCTTTTAAAATATGCATGTGTGTGTGTGTGTTGTTTTGGGGGGGGGGGGGTTGGGGGGTTTTGTTTTGTTTTGTTTTTTTGAGAGAGACCTCAGAAACGGAAATATTTCTCAGGAAATGTCAAACACGAACGTCTACACAGTATCTACATGAAATAATAAATCAAAATCAGCTTTTTTTAAATCTGACAAAACACAATAAACGGGTCTGGGACATTATTTTTGTGCATGTTTTTAGTTCTCAAAATACCCAATAATAGATAATGCCCTATTGGGAAAGATAATGTGTGTTTTTCTTGTACCTTTGTGGGAAAATTTTTTTTTGCCCTCTGTAGAGGAAATTAGATATATATTTGGGGGGAAAAGACTATAATGTTTCACTGTGATACGATCCAACAAAAACCCAGGAAATTCAAAGTTCGACTGATGCTCTGCTAAAAATTCACACCACTGTACCCCTTTACTGAGTTGAGAGTCAAGAATGTCTGGGGGAACCTCAAATTTCCTGACTGCCAACTTCTCCTGTCTAAACACCAAATTGTTATTTAAACAATATTCCCTGGCCTTACAGGGTTGCCATTTTTCTTTCTTTCTTTCTTTCTTTTTTCTTTTCTTTCTTTTTTTTTTTTTTGGTCCTTTTGTTTCTCCATGTATATTTTTTACCTTTGCTGGTACTTTTTTTCGCCCCACCTGAAATGTATATATTGTATTTTAACCCCAGTGACCAAATGCTTTCTGGGGAAACTGAATTCCTTTTTCAGTCAGAAGAGAACTTAACAAGAGAGGAGAGGAAAAGAATCAGAATCTTGGGGCTTCCAAGCTGAGGAAAACCACCAAGGATATGGAGCAAATAAAAAGCAAAAGACAGATAGAATGTAAGTGTGGAGAACTGGGCGTGGGGGAGCCCCCGTATTTGTCAGTGCACCCAGAAAAACATTAACCGTTAGGGAGTCACACCTTTATGAAAGTTCCAGTTACGAAATCAGATTCTAAAGCCCAACATGCTGTCAGGAGCCCTCTCTAAATGTTTTAGCGCCCCAGTTCTGCACCATTTGTGGATTCCAGATCATTAATTTACTACTGGGTTGTTAATTACAGCGGAGTAATGGAAAACCGGGCTTGTAGATTTTATGGACGCTGCTTCTGTATGAGTTGACTGTTGCTACTTTCAGGGACTAAAAGCTTAAACTTTAACTGCATTTTAAGTATCGGGGCTGGGGCGAAAGGGGCTGTGAGTCGCTCTTTGAGCTGGTAAGTAGTCAGTTATTAAAATGGGCTTTGAAGCTCTCTCTTGGTGTATGTCTGCCTATTTTAAGGGTCCCAGCAAAAAAGCTTTTTTTTTTTTTTTTTAATGCACCTAATTTGGATTTCATTGAATTTTCTGCATGCACGGATGTTAGGATATTTTGGTGAATTTAATTCCCCCAACCCCTCTGATGAAAGAAAAGAAACTCTTTCTTGAAGAGATTTAAAAGGGAAGAAAAATCCTTTTTAAAAGGCTTAAGGGAGAGGGGGTGAAGGAAATCAGTGGTAAGAAGGCTTTATTTTCTAAAGCTCAAATTCCAAAGAAGGAGGACTGTCTACGTAAGAACTGAAACTAATTTACCTGAATTCCTTTGTCACTGCCTGGCTCTTGACTAGTAAATGATTCTTTTCACTAGCCAATAAAGACAAATCAAAAGCATGTTTGAAATGGACGGGTGGTGCCAGGCAGCTCCCCCCCGAGACAGAAAGCCCGCTGGCCATGCCCTGTTCGCTTTGGTTTCCCCAGGAGGATTTCAAAGAGGGTGTTGGGGTTGGGACCACCCTACTCCATTAGGGAAAAGAGGGGACTCATTGGCTCCGATCCTTGAACTAAACTGCCTTTTTGGTACTACCTAGAAGGGAAAGAGAAAGTACCTGCCCCTGAGTCAGGTCAGGTCGACAAACCAAACCAGTAGATGTCTGGTCTTTGTTTCGCTCTCAAAGGCTGTTTTAGGATCTCTGCCAACAGGAGCGGTTGGGGAAGTGTTTGTCGCTCTTCAGAAGACAGCTCAGACTTTCTGCACCTTAAAATCCCTACCTTTGTACAAGGACAATATCCGCTGCCTTCCTCCTGGGAAACATCAGAGAAAAGGAGGATCTTAAAAGCAATTAACTATATAAAAATACCGCGATTTAAACACTACTAGGACAGCCCCTTCTGCTCCTGACGTCTCCTTGGTCTGGATGACAAAGAACCTATACGGGAACCACACAAAAACCACCTAAACATTATTACTCAGAGGCAAAAGTGCGTAAGTCAGAGAAGGCATTCGACAATGAATGTTTAATCCTGATAGAGGTCACAGCTTTTCAAGCTTGCTCTTGCCATCTTGAAACTGGAGTTGTAGGAAATTAACTATAGGAAGGGATGAAGATAAAACTTCTCAAAATTCACTGTCCCTGGATTTTCCACGCTCGGGGGAGGTTTTGAGGCCCAGTTGCCAGACGATGACATGCCTCCCGTTGAAAAATGGATGAATTAAAGCTTTTTGCTGTTCTCCCGTCCAAATTGGATGGGTTACCCAATTTGACTGAGTGCTTAGAAATTAGTCAATAAGGCAACTAATTAATAATTTGACCAGGAGGGAAAAAGTCAATTTCTCAGCCACACACAGATGTAAGCCAGGGATCTTCTTTGAGGCCTTGCTTCAAAACGTATGCTTCAAAACCTTGCAACACAAATAGTGGATCACCTTGTTGCACTGAAAATCTGTAGGCTGAGTTAAAAAAAAAAAAGGAATTCTGGGTTCAGTTCATTTTTATGAGTCTTTTTCTTCCCAGTGGAATGGTATCTTGGAGGAAAAGGATGGGCAGAGGGATAAAAATGCTGTGAACTCAATTAATTTAATACAAGATAGAGGGACAGTACATTTATACGATATATATTTATAAACTACACTGCTTTATAATAATGTAATCACAGTATAGTGAGTATTTCCTATGTCCTAAGTACAGCGGTAAGTAAGTACCTTGAACACCTTATTTCATGTTTACAGTCCCACAGTGAGGTGGGCACTAGGATCCCCATTTTACATGTCAGGAAACTGAGGCCCACTTGTCAATGAAGACCATAAAATACTAAAGAAAACAGCAAGATTTTGGACCCAGACCCATGATTCCAAGCCCTGCCTTTCAATTCTTCACCTCTGTGAGCATGGGGAAAACTAGCCGATGGATTTGTTGCCAATTTTCTCCCTGCCTAAGGAAGCCTGAATTGCTTCTAAGACTGTCCCTAATTTTCTGTATGGCAGTGGACAAGGTGTGTCCCTCTGAGCCTCAGTTTCCCCTAGACAGAGTCAGGGAAGTTCCCCAACAATAGCTCCATAAAATAACCTTGTCACCCCATATTCCTGATTCGACCAAGAAACATGTTCTTAAGAAATCATCGGGTGGGGATGCCTGGGTGGCTCAGTTGGTTGGACGACTGCCTTCAGCTCAGGTCATGATCCTGGAGTCCTGGGATCGAGTCCCGCATCGGGCTCCCAGCTCCACGGGGAGTCTGCTTCTCTCTCTGACCTTCTCCTCGCTCATGCTCTCTCTCACTGTCTCTCTCTCAAATAAATAAATAAAATCTTAAAAAAAAAAAAAAAGAAAAGAAAAGAAAAGAAAGAAATCATCTGGTGTTCCGTCTGTACCCAGAGAGGCCAAAACTCAAAATGACACCAGGATTTTTAAAATCTGGGGTGGATTTAAAATCTGGATCTCTTAAAGAGATCATTCAGATAAGTTTCATGATTTAGTTGCAAAGAGCAAAAGCAGCCTGGGTTTGCTTCAGGCTTGACCACTCACTGGGAAACTGGGGCTTCCTCTCTCCGAGCCTCCGTGTCCTCGCCTGGGAATCCAGGATAATGGACATACAGAGGAGAAATCGCGGGTTCAGTTCCAAACGGCCTCATCAAAGCAAACGTCGCAATAAAGAGTCAAATGACTGTTTTGGTTTTCCAGTGCCTCTAAAAGTTATGTTTACACGATACCATAGCATATGAAGTGGGCAACAGCATCATGTCTTAAAAAAATGTACAGCTCTTAATTCAAAAAACACTTTCTTGCTCAGAAATGCTAACCATCAGCTGAATTTTCGGCGAGTCGTGATCACAGATCACAGATCACCACAACAAATGGACCCATGATGAAAAAGCTCGAAATGTCATGAGAATTACCAAAATGTGCCACAGAGACACGAAGTGAGAACAGGCCGCTGGGCCAACAGCACCAGGCGGGGTGACCGCGAACCTTCCATCTGCAAAAAACGCAGTATCTGTCAAGTGCAAGCCACAAAGCCCGATGAGACAAGTCGTGTCTGTATTACTGATACGTACATACATGTCTCACAGGTTATAGGAGACCATGCCCCAGAGTGCCTGGGACATACTGGAGGCTCAGTGAGTGTTACCAGGATGATGATGGCGGGGTGGGGGGGCGGTGGACAAGGATGGTGGGAATGATGACTGGCGCTGGCGACACTGGTGAAGATGGGGATGGTCATGGTAAAAATAGTGATGAAGATGATGCCGATGAGAACGCTGGTGGTGGTGATGGTTCTACCAGTGAAAAGTGTGATGGGGATGGGGCTAACTGACTCCGTTTACAGCTGGGGAAACTGAGGCCCCAAAGTTGTATAGTAAGAATGAGCACAGCTGAGATGAGAAATCCACGGCCCTAGTGCTGGCCCATCGCTTCTTCCTTGCTGCGTGCTAAAAATAAGTGGAGTAGCATTTGGCTGAAGGGAACTGGGAACTGGGAACGGGAGGTCATGGAGGCCTCCTCCCCGCCTCTGGCTCATTTTACAACACTGGGGAAATCACTGTCCTCATCAGACCTCATCCACTGCCTTTTAGGGATGATGCCACCCCCTGATGTTTAACGGAGAGGTAGGGGAGGAAGGTGAGCTCCAGAAAGCGGATTTTTAGCTGGGAGCCCCCACTGATCCTCCTGCTGCTACATTTTGAGAAATTCTCCCTAGAGGAGTTGATTTATTTTCTGGTTTCAGCCCAGGAGACTAAATAACTTCTTGAATCTGTGCATTGAGTTCTCCGGCTGGGGCTAAGTGGTCCCTCAAGGGGCTTGTGATCAAGCCCGGGAGAAACCAGGGTTGAAGGGAAGGAGGAGGAGGAGGAGAGAGGGATGAAATTCACATAGTTCACGCCACGCAGGAACAATAGAACTGATATTTTAGGTCAGCCACATCCTCAAAGAACAGCAAGTTCTCCTAATAATGAGACAGAAATTGGTTTCAGGATTCAAAGGAGCTCCACTGCCAGGGGACATCTGCCACTGGGGCCCAAAGCCAACCAACTAGAAGCACAGGTGATGCTGTTTCTCCTAAGGTGTCCTGGCAGACATTACTAACAGATACCAGAGTTCCCCACAGAGCCCCAAGCAGCCTCCCAGGGTGCCTCAAACACTGAGCTCTAGCGACGCACCCAAGAGCAATCCATCAGAGTGGACACAGTGATGAAAATGATTTTCCACCCGACATGGAGTAAGACCAATACATGATTTATAAGGCCTGTGCCTGCTGAAAAGGCCATTAAGAGACTAGGCCAGAGGAGGGGGTTTACCTTGAAAAATGCAGGTGGCATCAGCTGGATTTAGGCCTGCTTGTCCGATCACAGTCCAAACACTGTGGCTGGCATTTCATTCATCTATCCATTCATTTGCTCATTCATTCGCTCCCTCATCCCTCACTCCCCGCCTCAATCAGTCAGCTCCTCAGTCCCTCTATTGTCGCTCAATACAGTCCCTGTATTGTCCCTCTAATGAGTTGAACCTCATTTTGTAATTCAACTAATATCTACTTATGGTGCAGTCTATGTGCCAGGCACTGTCCGGGACACCGGAGCCATAAAAATGAACAAGACCAACCCAGCCCTGTCTACACAGAGCTTATAATCTCACACAAAAAGTGAAATTTAACAATGAGACAATTATTTCTTTTCTAATTGTGATCACCGCAACAAGGGAGAGATAATGGACAGTTCCAGAGACACAGGTTAGTCTAGTGGGGGAAGGAATGCGTGCCCCTCCCAAACATGTGTTGGGTGTGGCCCTCACCTGCTAGAAACCCCTTGGAGGCTGCTCCCTGCCCTCACATCCAACTCCAAGCCCCTCGGTAAATAACTTCAGGTCCTGCCCACCTGTCCACCTTGCCCCACACCAGCCTTTCTCACTAAGGACACACACCCCAGACTAAATCCACAATTTCTAGAATGGGAAATACTAGATTGTACACCCCATATGTGCAGAAACGAAGCATGTTCTGTTCCCTGCTGCATCCCAAGTGCCCAGGGTCCTTGGCAAAAGGCCAGGCACATAAGATGAACTTGAGAAATGTTGTAAATGTGCAAATGAGTGATTCTTTGACCCCGCCCTTGGCACAGCGCCTAGCACAAAGCCCTGAATGTTTCAGTGTTGGAAGAGCGGAGGGAAAAAAGGAAGGAAGGAAGGAAGGAAAATGTATGAGTAGTAGGGAAAGGTCAGGCCATAAACCAAGGCTTTCAAAGCCCTAGCTCCCATACAAAAAGACCTAGTCATTCTAAATGGTTTCAAGAACAAATTATTTTTAAAGAGAGAGAGACTCCTACTCACCAGCCTGGCAACACAGGGCCCAGTAGTGAGAAGAAGGAGGCCTGACTCTAAGCAAGATGGGTGGGGCCCATTCGGATGCTTCAAGCCAAAAAGCATTTTTGTGGCCTTGTCATTTCTGAAAGCTCTTGGCCGGGCTAACTGGCTCCAGACGCAGCCTCCTGAAAAGGTCTCGTCTTTGCAGATCCTCAGTACTTCACGGAACTAACCTCAAGCTCGGCCGTCTGCTGGGCCTCAGTTTCCCCATCTGTAAAATGAAGTAACTGGGTTAGTTCATCTCTAACACCGTGAGTCTGTCTTAAAATCCCTTCTTGGAATCCCTTCCTGACCACCCACCTCACCTCCCAAAACATTAATAATTATTATTATGAAAATAGTAATTACCATTTATTAAAGTCCTTTTGATTTCATTAGGTACAACTGTCCTAGAAGGTAGATATTTTTTTTTTAATCTCCGTTTTACAATGCTGAAGTACAGAGGGGTTAATTACCCAGCCCAAAGGAACACAGCCAGAAAAAGCCGGCATTTGATCTTCGCCTTGTCTAAACCCAGGCCCTCACTGACCCCACTCCGTCCACAACTCTACAGCTGCCGGCGGAAATGGTGTTTACGGAACACACAGATTCCTAGTCAGCCTGCAAGGCAGGCAGAAAACCGGAAGGAAGATGTTCGCAGGGACAATAGCGTTATTTTCTGCCCTGTCTCCCTTTTTCCCTTTGTTTCTGGGAAAGTTGTCTCTCATACATATAGTTTTGGAGAACCTTCTTCCTCCATCCACATGGTTCTGGTTCTCAACAGCAGCAGTCACGTGTGCCCCAGGTCACATGACCCAAGCCCGCACTCTCCTAGAACAGCTCTCCTTCACTGGCCACAGCGATTGGTGATTGGTTCCAGTTGCAAACATGTGACCCAAGACGGCCAATCAGAGTTCTCCTCTGGTCCCAAAGTCGGGACCAAGAAACTTTCCCGTTCCTCTAGTGCTGTGAGGCTCAGCTGATAGAAGCCTGGAGTTCTCTGTGACCTTGACCCACGGCCACAGTTCTCGCCACACACCCCTCCTGCCCCCCGCAGCAGAGGCATGAGAAGGAAGCTCCTACCAGAGAGAAGAATGTGTCCAAAGGAGAAACCAAGATGAGAGATGGAGAGAGGAGCCCTCAGGCCACGGGTGGGCTGCTGAGATGGGCTCCACACACCCGTCCTTCCTTCCTCCACACCCGTCCTCAAGCCAGTAAGGGCTTGAGCTGCCCCTCTGCTGCTTGAAATAAACAGAATCCTAAGAGAATTCCCCGACTCGCTTTGTGTAGTTGTGACCCTATCCCACCACACACACACACACACATAAACACACACACACACACACCCCACATCTAGTGCTTAGAAATTTTGAAACATATACAGAAAAGGACATTAGGGAGAAAAGGAGGGCAAAGAGGATAAGTATTGGGAAGAAAGAGACCCCAAATCGCCACTGCCATCCGACCCAGGCCTAGCTCCGTCTTTGACGCACATAACCTAGCTCCGGCATTGACTGATGTCGTCTGGATCAAGTTGTTCCAGAAACTCCTAGCTCCTAATTACCCAACAGCTACCACCATTTCTAGCTCAGCTCATTAATCCTCACAATAACCGCACAAAACTGAAAAGCTATGTCCATTTTGTGGGGTTGGGGGGGGGGGGGGGTGGGGTAACAGGCCAGAGCAATTAATTTGCTACACCTTCAGTGGCAGAGCCTGGAGATTTGAACTCAATTTGTGTAACTTTGAAATCTATCCTTTAGAGCGGACTGTGTCCCCACTGATGACACATAGGCTTGGATGTCAGCACTCCCTGTGGTGTTTTCTCTTCCCTCTTCCCGCTCTCATTTGTCAAGGGGGTTGCCTGAGCCTAGATGTTCTGGAATTAATCCCAGGTACATCTTGTTACCTGGGGATTGTTTCCTTTCTGCAGCCCCAGGCCTTGTAGATAACTTGATCCTAAGGGGAGCTATTCCCCAGTCAGAGGCCAATGGTACCCAGCAGGGTCCCTTCACCTCCAAGAATCATACCTCTGTGTGCACCGGTTAATACAAAGGTGAGGACAGGAAAATTGGGGTCTCTGATGGATACAAAATGAAGCAGGATAGAGATCTTTGAAAGCAGAGAGGATGAGAAAGATGAGATTGTATTCCTGTCACTTACACTACTTTGAACCCCAATCCCAAAGCATTTCTAAGCCTATGCTCAGTGTTACTTTTCATCCTGGAGGAGAGAGACAGAGGTCCTGATAACTGTGGCTTCCAGGTTGGCTTGAGGCTTGTTACTGAGTGAAGAAGGAGAGTATTAAACAGAAATTGGGAGTCAGTTGACCCCTCTATTTTTCTCATAGCAATCTGTACTCAGTCTGTCTGTTCAGTGGGTATGTATTGAGTACCACTATGTGCCAGCCTGTTCTAGGTACCTGTTCTAGGTATTCAGGACACATCTGTGAACAAGACAGCTTTCCCAAAACCATCTTTCTGAACCAGAGATCTGATCACATCATGCTCCCTGCCTAAACCCTTCAGTGGCTCCCCATTGCCTGCAGGCTCAAGTGCAAAGGCCTCATGGTGACATGCAAAGCATTTCATTGTCTGGCTTCTTCAAGCCCATTTCTTTCACTTGCTTCTTTTAAATCCATGCTGTGGTTGAACCAAAATGACTGCAGGGCCCCTGACCCCTGGGCTTCTGAGTCTGCAGCCCCTTTACCCGCAGCAACCTCACCCCAGTGCCCTCTGCCCATTCACCAGCTGCCTGACTCGTATTTAGCCTCCAGCACAGATGTTACCTTTTCGGGAAGCTTCCTTGATCCCCCTTCCCCAACAGCATTAAGCACCTGCATGCGATACTGTTGTCTTGTCAGTCTTATATCTCTTTTTCTCTCCTCTGGTAACATAAAATCCTTCCTCCTTTGGAGAACGCATTCCATGGCGTTCCAGTAAGGCTCTTCAAATCCTAACTTCGCCACCTAAGAACTCAGTAGTCTTGGGCAAGTAAGTGGCTTACCCTCTCTGAGGTTCAGACTTCTCGTTTGTAAAAGAGGATTAAAAATGCACCTGCTGCATGGTTATGGTGAAGGATAAATGAGATTATATAGGCAAAATGCCTATATAGAGATAGGGGTCGGCACCCAGTGGAACTCAGTAATTGTTAGCGGTCTCTGTGATGGTATTTAAAGTGAAGACATAATATCCCAGTTAGGGGCTGAAAGGGCATGGCACCAGGAGAGGGGACACTTGGATAGCATTCTTAGCTCTGTCATTTACCAGCAGGCCTGGGGTCGAGTCACTCACCAAGCCCATCCCCAGCTTCATCATGCATCATGTGGGGATCCTATCTGCTGAGCCTGCTTCTTGGGGTGGTTTTGAGGGTCAAAATGAGATCATGAGATTGCGTTCATAATGGTCAGGATCTGAAGAGCACAAAATACTCAATATGTGAAAATTTTGTTACCATAGTTAATATTATTCTGGTGGTGATCTCAACCTAAGTTCTTAATATTTCACTCCTCCCAGTACCTAGAAGAAGAGCACCTAGTAAGTATAAGGCAGCTTTTGAGGCCCTGGGGATAAAAAGATGAATGAGACAGGTTTGTATTATGAGCAGCTCACTCCGACTTATGGGTCAGTGGTCCACCCGTATACAAGAGCAACGGCAGAAGTCACTTGCTAAGGTAAATGTATGTTGTCTCAGTTAACTGACACAACAATCCTAAAAGGTCAGACCTATTATTCTCATTTTTCAAATGTGGACACTGAATCTCAGGAGTGTCACTTTCCTAAAGTCACGTGGTTGGTAACTGGTACACTCAGGATGCAAACACGGGTCTTTGGGACTCCAAAGCTTGAACTCCTACAGTTAGCTAAACAGCTGCTTCAGTTACAATTGTGAAGAGGGTTGCTGGCAAGGCACATAAGCAGGATGTTCCAGGTTCCAGGAAGGGCCCCTGTGTCAGTCAGGATCCCAGCAGGGAATGGGTGGTGCCCTCAAAAGAGGTTACCTAAGGACAGTTGAATGCGAGGACTCTGCACAGGTGTGGGAAGGGTTAAGGTTAAAGGTGATTCACCCATGGACCAGCAAGAGTGGACAGCTTGTCACCACTTCTAGGCCCAATAGGGCAAGGTTTGGGATGGTGCAACAGGAGCCATTTAAATAAATGCCGGATTCATGGGAATGGGGCCAACTGACAAGAAGCCATTACAAGAATCATGGTGAGACAGAGAAGGGGGATATAGATGCCTTGGCTTCTTTCCTCACCATCCAGTCTCCTGCTGGACCCTCCTATTGGTCAAACCCAACAGAAAAGGGGAACTGAACAGGGCAGAGGATGGGCTGGGGGGAGGAAGACAAATAAGGAATAGTCAGAGTAATCCTTAAGCCAGTCTTGAGACCGGTCTCGAAGTCGGCCCAAAGAAATTACATGCGCCTTTGGATATTTATGGACGAGCACAAAATTCACATTCTCAGACTAGGTAGACGATCTTCACTGATGTTACTAACTCATAAGACGTTTTCGTTTGTCTTCTGGGTGAGGTGTCTGTGAGGTGGATGCTGGGCAGCTGACTGCTCGCCATATCTTACCCGGCCACCATCTTTCATCCATTGTCTTTCACAGTTACTGGAAAGACAGGGGCACAAGTGGGCTTGGGGAATGGTCTGTCTCCCACTCTGGGTTGTGTTACTCATCCTGGGAAACTGGTAAGCACCCAACTTCAGCCTCAGACTGAGCAACTCTTCAAGGAGTCATTCTCCTTGAATTTTGGATTCAAGTCCTGCCAGTTGCCCCCCACCTTCAAGGGTCTGTCCAGTCGGAAGGATTTTCAGCATGTGGCTGTTTAGTCTATACCCCTAAGGTCCTTATTCCTTTTCAGAAGAGTTTCAAGCGGGTATCTATGGACCATGCAAAAGAAGATCTAGTCATGCTGGTCTCTGACCATGCAGGCCTGCACTGGATACTAAACAGTCAAGGCTCTGTTGGCTTGGAATTTCCCATGATGCCTTAAGGACCATCATTTTGCCACAACTTCTACCCTTGTCTATATCTATGGATTGAAGCTTCTATGATAAAAAGCTTCTATGAACGTGCATAAGGATGCATGTTCATTATTTCCATTTTGTGGGCTTTCAAATGCTTATCTTCGCCATACTCTTCTCATGAGATTTGATTTAGTAGAGTGTTTTAATTACCTAGAAACTCTGAAACATCAGTAGTGTTTCCCTGGGTAAGCATGATTGTTCCTGAATGGGATGACTAAAAATTAGTCTATTTTTAGGAGAGAAAACTGGCTCTCTTCCTCTGTCAAATCCAATTTGCTTCTTTCGCTGACCAAAATGGAGCATGGAATTTACC
The DNA here is from genome assembly GCF_022355385.1 of Mustela nigripes. Taxonomy (NCBI): domain Eukaryota; kingdom Metazoa; phylum Chordata; class Mammalia; order Carnivora; family Mustelidae; genus Mustela; species Mustela nigripes. The sequence continues at coordinate 12,153,285 of NC_081564.1, forward strand.
AGAACACCATTGCTTGGTGCCCATCTGTGATCTGAAGTCCTGTTGGTGGAGCAGTACTGCCTGACAGGTAAGAACATGAACTCTAGGATCAGAAAAGCCAGCTTAGGGAAGCCACCTGAATTGCTGGACTTGGTTTTGTGAGAGATAAAATGGAGACCCATGGTTGACCCACTTGGTGTCCTCACTGTTCTAGGTGTTCTGGTGTTCTCCTGAAAAGCAGAGCCTAAGTCACCAACCTGTGTGCATAAATCTATTGAGAAGAAAATCCCAAGAAGCAGGATGGAGCAAGTGAGGAAAGGGGAGGGTGTATTGTCGTGGTCTCTGCCATAGGCAATGGGGTCTTGATTTTGCAGGGGCCCCCTGAGAAGTATACAGAATGTGCCCCAGAACCATTACCCCTAGGGGACAGGAGGCTGGGGTGTTTCTTCATCCATAGGTTAAGTCCTTGCACTTCTTGACAGAGCCTGGGTGCCACCTAGCAGGCTCTCGGCACATCGGAGAAGGCCCTGAACACACGCAACGTAGAGGGAGTAAATCTTTGAGATTGTGATGGATTACTGATGTCTGCCATGAGAATGGGGTGGGAAGCCGTGGTACAGTGGTACGTGTGTATAGTTGTAGTAAGGCTACGAATCTTCTCCTATTTAATATATACTGTTTTTAATATGTACTTATTATGTACTGTTTCTTTCTTCACATCTTCCATTTCACACCTAAAAGTTAAGTCTCCACATTTGCAAACAATGAGGATCAGGCTATGCTTGACCTTCTTCTATGCTTGACCTTTATGACCTTGAAATCATACATTTGAAGGAGCGTTGGAAAGATAGAGGGTATACATAAATGAGAGCATTTCCCAGCCAACTGCTTCCTCCTCATGAGTGCAGAGGTGTCCTTGGGAATAAGGCAGCTTTCCAGGCCCACAACAAACCTGGTTCTTGTCTCACTACTTAAATGCACTGAATGAGATCGATTGATGGCTTGGAGACCCTTACTTGGCAATGATCCTTGCCTCCAATAAGTTGTTTTTTTCTGTCTTTTCTTGTGGTAAAACAGCCCCCTGAGTTTCTTTTCTGGACTCCTCACACACTGAGACTATCTGGTTTGGGTCTACCTTGTGCAGAGATGAGGCTTTAATGGGTCTAAGCCAGGGGCCAGCAAATGACAGCCCATGAGTCAGTCACCTGCTTTTGTAAAGAAAGTTTTATTGAGATACAGCCATTGCCACTCATTTACATGTGGCCTATGACTTTTTTCATGCTATAACAGAGGAGTTGATGGTTGCAGTGGAGATCATATGATTTTCAGCCCCAAATATTTACTATCTGGCCCTCTAAGAAAAGGTTTGCAGGGTGTATGGGTAGCTCAATTGGTTGGGCAACTCCCTTTGGCTCTGGTCCTGATTCTGGAGTCCCAGGATCGAGTCCCACATTGGGCTCCCTGCTCAGCAGGGAGTCTGCCTCTCCCTCTTACCTCTCTCCTCTCATGCCCTCTCTCTCTCTCTCTCTCTAATAAATAAATAAATAAATAACATCTTAAAAAAAAAAAAAAGGTTTGCCAATGAGTAATCTAAGCTAATCACCCTGTGCATCCCCTGGGTACAAAAATTGGTTCATGGATGAATTTTGACCCAAGTCAGGCCAGTGAAATTCAAAACTTTCTTTTCCTCTGGACATGAAGCCAAGAAGATGTGAGGTCTGGGGCTCCTGCAGCCACTTTGCAGCTGTGAAGAAGGACTCATCCTTCAGACCTTAAAGATCAACTAAAAGAAGTAAGACCTATACCATTGAAAGGATAGAATTACAGAATATAAGGCTTTGAAGAAAGCACAGATGAATAGAACATTTAGAGGGTTCGGGGAGGTGGTGTGATTGAAGCAGGTCCTGAAGGCTAGTGGAATTTGGACCAAAGAAGAAGGAAAGGGTCTTTCAGGTGGAGGCAGCATGGTGCAAAGCCATGGGTGCGAGCGAGTAGAGAACATTACTGAGGGTACAAGGGCATCTTTGCTAGGAAGGAAACTACTCCGCACCAGTGGGATTTGAAGTGACATTCAACCACTGTGGAGACTCTCCTTTCATGCTGCAATCTTAAAAAGATATTCTCCAAACTTAACTGATAGGAAGGAGAAAAGATGCTTACAGATAAATATAAACAGCAACAACAGTGATGTGACATAGCAGCCAACCACAGCCTGGCGTTTGTGGGTTTTTCTCAGAGGCGAGTAGTGCATCTGCTGGCCGGGGGAGTAACTGGGCACACACTGAGCACCAAAAGTTGTGCTAAACATTTATTTAATCATAATTTCCAAAAGTCCCCTGAGGTGATCCCTGGTCTTATACCCATTTTACAGAAGTGGAAACTGAGGTTGAGACAAGTACAATAACTTGTCTGGTATGTAGCAGGGACTTTAAGAAAGCTCACTGCCATTGCTTCTTTACAGTGTCATTTCCTGTCCCCACACTGGTGCCCTTGTCTCTGATCTGGTGTATCCTTGGTGTGTGAAGGAAGTTGTGGACATCCCCACTGTTGTCAGTCAGTTCTCCTGTGTCTGCTCCTCTCTCTGTGCCTCTGTGGCTCATGTAATCGCAGGAAGACTGGGATGACCTGGCCACATCCTGGACCTTATGTGGAAATTCCCATGCTTGAGACATTTCTCTGATAAGCCCCAGGTAGGAGAGGGACTGGGGGGTATTCCAGCATTCTTAGGCATCCTAAAGGCACCCCAGTGCCCGTTCAGGCTCTAGTGCCCTTTCTGGACCATCATCCCCAGAATAAAGTCCAGATTCCTCACCATGGCCAACAGGGGTCTTGTTCCTGTCTGGTCCTCTCTGGTCCCACCCACCCCATACTTCCCTTTGTTCTTGAACTCCACATTATTGGCCTTCCTTCCTTTTCTCTCACATTCCATGCTCCTGTCTACCCCAGGATCTTTGCACAAGCCATTCCCTCTGCCTTGAAAGTCCTCCCCGCATTTGTCCTATGCATCTTCCAGATTCACCTGCCGTCTCTTCCTCGGGGAAACTTTCACTGACTACCTTCTTCCCAGAATAGATCAAGGGCCCTTTTATACACTTTGATGGTCCTTATGCCTATACCTCCTGGAACTTATCACAATAGAATTTAAGCAATTGCTTGGGTCCTCGCTTTAATACCAGCCTTCTCCTCTAGAATATAATCTCCACGTGGCTGGGCTTGTGTACTCCCAAATACCTGGAGCCTTATATCCAATACACAGTTCACTGAATGAAGAAATAAGGAATCTCTGGCTGGCTGCAGAAGAATCCTTTCTGGGTAGAGAAGGCACTTTCCAGATTTGCTTCAGTAAATATTCACCAGCACTTATTATAATGCAGCAGCAAATGAGGGCTGGGACCTGTCTTTAGGAGGCCCACAGTGAGGGAGAGAGATACAGAAATCCCTTAATGGGGGCCTTTCTCCATGCCCTGGCAGTAACTGTATGCCAGGCATGGCACCCAATGCTCTACAGATGGTGTCTTCCTACGGAATCTGTTCTGTTTCACATCTGAACAAAGCATGGCTCGGAGGAGTCAGGTAACCAGCCCAGGGTCACACAGCAAATAAGAGATAGAGCCAGCATTGGAGTCCTGGTGCTTCTGACTCCCAGGCCCCAGTTCCTAACCCACACTCTTCTCTTCTCTATCCGTACACAGCTGAATGTCATGGAAGTGCTAGAATGCAGGCACAAGAGTTCGGAGGGGATGGGGAGAGGAACAGCTAGTTAGTTCTATCTTGGAAAGCAGAGAGTTGAAGGTTTCAGGGAGGAAGTGACCTTTACCTCAAAGGTGAGGACAGATTTGAATACAAATCAGCACATGGCATTGGGGCGGTGGACACAGCCTGAGCTAAGGTGTGCAGTCTCTATTATCTCCCTTCATCATAGGCTTACAGGGAGAATTAACATCAAGCTGGGCCCAGCACTCGAGGCGCGATGTTTCCCCATCTCTGAGCATCACTGTTTACTGCCTGAGTGAGTTCTCCAGCTCTCCCTCTGAGATTTAGGGTAGATGGGGCGGGAAAAGGTGTTGGGGCAGAGGGGAGGAAATGGAGGAGAGGTGGGGAGAAGTAAGGGGAGCCCAGGAGAGATCATTGATTCCTCCTCACTGGGCCACTGAGGAGCCCAGGGTGAATTCCCCTTGCTCAGGTCCAGAAACTGACAACTCCGACCAATTTATCAGATGGTTATTGGCCACGAGTTCTCTATGCTCAGCACCATCCTTGGCAGTGAAAGTGCAATATTGAGTCTCAAATCAGAGAGAAGACACAATAACATGGATATGACGAAACCACATGCAGAACACTTGTGAAACTATTGAAGACAATTTACAATTATGGGTCAAAGTATTTGGTACAAATCACAGATAAGGAAAGCAAGGGGTCCAAGTTGATTGAGGCCATGAGACAAGACCAAAGAGAAGACGCCCAAAACCAGAAATGGTAATAATAGGTACCATCTGGGAGCACTTTCTAGATTCCAGGCGTAGGACTATGTGTTTCCTCTGCCTTAGCACATTTTATATTGTGACAGCCACACTCTGAAGTGGCATAACCATTTTGCAGATGAAGAAACTGAGGCTTAGCAAGATGACAAGACTGGTCCAAACATCACATTGAGAGCTGTTCCTCGGTCCTTGCTCCATGTCCCTGGCTAAAGGCAGCTGTTGGTCCTGCTACTGAATTTCCCATCCATCAGTTTGTCTTTCCCCCAAAGTTCTGATTCACCATCTCTCAGTGGACAGTAAGAGTGAGGGGGCTTCCTCCCTGGAGTTCAGGTTCATAAGGGACTCTCTTCTGCTTCCTTCCCTACTGTCTGCAGTCCCTCCTCCTTCTCCATTCTGGGTTGTGAGTTCCCACTGGACGCTCTGACAGGGGTTCCCCAGGGGACAGTGGTCTCAAACTTTCAGGAGCCCACCCCAAAGAGGCCAGACCACTTCCTGCCTGGAGGTGACCCAGACAGACGCACACCTTAACCTTTGTTCTGAGTTCACCATCGGCAAAAAACACCTGCAATTCCATAGCCTTACTAACAACTTTCCACCTGCCATTGGCTGGGCCCTTCGCTCCGACTGCTGGAGGCAGATAAGGGCTTGATAAGTCTAGAATCACACCTGGAAAACCCCACTGGCAGGGGGAGCAAAGGGAGGGGCTGGTTTCATTTATTCCCACTAGTTGTCCATGTGTCTGTTGCTCAAAAATGCATATCTTCATTCTTCCCATAACATATAATACACAAGTAATACATACATAATATAGATATTATGATACATTATAATATTTTATATATATTATATATAAATATATATATATTTGAATAGTAACAAACATTATATATTTTATATATATAATGATTGCATTTATATTATATTTAGATTTACAGATGGTGTAATGATTATATTATATATAATGATTATATTATATATAATGATTATATACAGAATTATTATATAATGATTATATCATAAATAATACAATTATATATTGATTATATTAAATATATATTATATATGATCATTATATATAATAAATAATCATTATATATAATGTTTAATTATATATTATAATCATATATAATTATATATATTACATATAATCATCATATATATAATATATAATGATTGTTACTATTCAAATATAGAGAAAATCTAAATGTCCCCTTAATCTCACCTCCCAAAGAAATCTGCAGTTGTCAGTTTAATGTATTCTTCTGGCCTGTTTATGGCTTTTTTTAAAAGATAAATTAAGATTATACTAAACATATTATTTTGTAACCTATATTTTCGCTCAAATAGACAGGCATCTCTCCCTGGCAATATAAACACATTTACCTCATTTTTCTGAGTATTTCATATTTCATATTTCTGCCCATTATTTCATTGTTTGAAATAAATTTATATTTTTAAATAACTTCAGACTCAGAAAAGTTGCAAAAATAGTACAGAGTTCCCACATACCCTTCATGCATCTTCAAATGTTATGGTGTTATGTGACAAACTATGACGATCACAACCAGGAAGTTAACCTTCGTACAGTACTATCAACGAATCTATAAACTTTATTTGGAATTTTCCAGTTTTTTTTACCGTCTTTTTTTTCTGTTCCAGGATCCAACCCAGGATCCCACCTGATGCTTAGTTGACACGTCTCTTTACTCCTCCTCCATACGTGACAATCTCATTCTGTCTTGGTCTTTCATGACACTTTTAAAGAGAGCCAGGTGGGTTTTGGAGGGTAAAATATCCTTGCCCACACCCCCAGTTTGGAATTACTGATTTTTCTCATAAATGGAGCTTTTTCAGTTGGGGCAAGAATGCCATAGAAATAATGGGGTATCCTTCTCAGTACATCATGACAAGAGGCATAACATGTGATGTCTATGGGCACCTGGGTGGCTCAGTGGGTTAAGCCTCTGCCTTCCGCTCAGGTCATGATCCCAGCATCCTGGCATCAAGCCCCGGATTGGGCTCTCTGCTCAGCGGGGAGCCTGCCTCTCTGCCCACTTGTGATTTCTGTCTGTCAAATAAATAAATAAAATCTTTAAAAAAAAAAAAAGTGATGCTTAATTACTAGTGATTAACCTTGCTCACGTGGTTAGTAAGTTGCCTGCCAGGATTCTCCACCATAAAGTTACTGTCTACCTGTTTGTAATTATTAAATATCTTGAGATACCCTAGTTGAGATTACACAAATATCCTACTCCTCAAACTTTGGCCTTCTTGCCTTGCATCCACCCGTGGATCTTGTAAGATGCAGCACTGTTTTAAATGTTGGATCAATAAAATAAAACCCATGGACACAACACACCTGATTAATTAATCAGTAGCTGGTGAGATGGGTACTTTAGCCTGCAGTTTACATTGCCCAAGTAAATTCAAGCACATCCACCCGCCCTTTAGGGGAGCACTGAAGCATGACCTAACCCCAGGGCCAGGTCACCCATCCCAGGGCCAGCAATATGCCACAAAGTCAAAGACCTACTCTTGACCCTCATCAAATTGGGACTAAACCTTGTGAGCCAACCTAATACACGCGGCTGGGGTCACATGGCCTCCCGGGAGCCAATCCCTGAGTCGGAGGGATGGAGGGCTCTGATTGGTCGCATCCTAACCTCTGGACCACCTGACCTATACCTATACCACCTGACCCACTACAGCCTCTTAGCTGTAGTGGGGTTTTTCTCCGCAGAGATTAAGATGTTTGGTGCTGGAACTCTGCTAACAGAACCAATTATTTGAGAGCGCTCTTGTCTCCAATTTCACACTCAGGGAGTAAGTTTGCTCTCTCCCCCAAATCACCGTCATTTTATCATCCTCGTTAAATCTATCACTATTGCCAATTCTTTTTTTTTTTTTTTAAGATTTTATTTATTTACTTGACAGAGATCACAAGTAGGCAGAGAGGCAGGCAGAGAGAGAGAGGAGGAGGAAGCAGGCTCCCCGCTGAGCAGAGAGCAGGAGGCAGGGCTCAATCCCAGGTCGCAGGGATCATGACCCGAGCGGAAGTCAGAGGCTTTAACCCACTGAGCCACCCAGGCGCCCCACTATTACCAATTCTTAACGTGGGAATATCTGACTGGGTTGTTCAGGAATTGAACCCAATAGAGAGCATCTCTGGCTCGCAGATCTGGACTGACCCCAACTATGCTGATCCAGGCCAAAGTAATTCTGATCTGTTGGCAACGGTCCAGAGTGTTGAGCTCCTTGTAGGAGAGTGTGGTACTTGATTAGTGATGTCTGCCCTGGGCACCAGCAAGAGGGAAAGGAGCATTTTTGCAATGTGTTTATCATTGAATATCTCAATAATATCTTCCTGCCCTGATGTGCTAACATCCACGTTGAGGCAATAAATGTCAGACCCCAGATTGTGCATCCGTAGGAGCTAGAGGCTAAAACTTGGAATACAGCTTTGCTCTACCAAGGAACTTACTTTTAACTAGGAGGACCAGATATTTAGGAAAACATCTGGATGTAGGGCTTTCAGGATCAAACTCTCCCAATGACTCCCTCCCACTTCCCCAGCTTTGATCATCTTGGGCTGCCAGAACACTTTTGGTCTCACCTTAGGACAGCTACTCTGCTATTGCCTGCAGAACCAGGCACCATTTACAAGGGGCTAAGTACAGATAAGCTCCAAATAGAGTCTCTCCTCTTGATATACTCAGAAAAACACAGAAAACTTGAAAGAGTACTAACAAAGAGAGAACATGCGTATCAAGAACAGGGTTCCCTTTGTGCCTAAACCTTTAGGACTGGAACATTCAGTGCCTCCTTTTGTTGGTGAGAATGCTCAGAATAGAAGCTACTCAATGAGAGTTCCTGAATGTTATGAACACATGCACCCAGTGGAGAACAGTCTATTGGGCAACACCAATGACCTTACCATGCACAGGAGTCACCTGGGGACCTTGCTAAAATGCAGCATCTAATTTGCTAGATCTGGGGCAGGGCCAGAGATTCTACATTTCTAACAAGCTTCCAGGTGATGCCAGTGGTGCTGGTCCCCAGACCACATTTTGGAGAGCAAGGGGCTGAGTAATAGAGGACAAGAATGCCCAGGGTACAGACTAGGTGGGAAGATGGAGAAGGGGACAAGGGAGAGGAGCAGCTGGACTACAGAGCATAGGGAAGGAAGGGACATGAGTAACATTCTGAGCATCTCCATGAAAGCCCCAGTCCAATGTCTGACATGCCATATACAAAATAAATAAAACTAAAAATTTCCTGTCTTCCTTCTCTCCTTAATCCTTATGACTTTAGAAGTAGGTGGAATTGCTGTTTCTACTCCCCATACTCTCCAACACACACACACACACACACACACACACACACACACACACACACGTACACACTTCCTATGGGGAAACTGAGACTGGGAAGGGTGAGTAACCAGTCACAGGTTGCACTTTGGGCAAAGACTCCAGCCAGAAGCCATCTCACTCCTCTGTACTGCAACATGGAACCCGCAAAGGACCTCGAGAGGCTCTGGGGGTATGCGCAGAACCAGCTTAAGGGCGCTTGTCCAAAGGCCTCCATTTTCTCAAATAATGAGGCCAGTTGGAAGCTGTTAACACAGATGAGAACCAGCCAGCAACAGGTGAAAGGCCGTTCAACCTATCAGCACTGCTTTAAGCTATAGCATGCTCCTGGCTTCCTCTCCCCAACATCCAAGGGCCCAATCCCCAGATGCACCTGCCAGCAAATGAGCGGCAGCCAGAGGGGAGACTCAGGTCTCCCCCACTCTGAACTCGCTTGCATGTCCTCCCATTTCCTGGAGCCCCTTGGGAGAACAGTTTCTCTAGGTTACTATAGAGTGCTAATGAGGGGTAGCCGGCGGGAAAAGGCTGGGTCTACTTGATCCAGCACTTGGAATGAAGCCAAGGTCTCTCTGGCCGTAGATTCTCTCTCCCCTTCCAGGTTAGTGTGCTGTGTGCAGAGATTAAGATGTATAGTCTGCAAATGGACTAACCTTTTCCAGGCCTCTTTAATGAGGCTTCCCATAATAGGGCCATTTCTCTTTCTTATGTATGTATACACATTCATACACACATGCGCGTGTGCACACACACACACACACACACCCCTTAACATAATCCATATGGAAATAAAAATCTCTCCCTTGCTCAATTTTTTTAAGTGGACTCTATAATGGGCAACACTTTTTTTCTTCAAATGAAAATCCATGGTTCAACAACATGCATTTCCAGTGAATTAAAGAGAGGAGTTTCTGCCAACTGGCTAGGCTCCTTCTTAAAACTCAACTTTGTGAGTAGCAAGCAATCAACGAGACCGAAGTCCTTCTAGGATGTAGTGGGAACCCAGCACAAGGTATGGTAAAATCTCCCAAGAAGTATATTCAGTTCTGGAACTCTCTCTGAAGGAAGGAGCATGAGTAGCCTCCAACCCTGGATTCTTGCAGGGAGGAACATTATGGTTTGTATCATTCAGAAGTTAATCTACCTAAAGGGAGAGAATTCTAGCCTTTGATATCACCAGGTGCCTTCCAGTTTTAAAATACATATGTGGGAGGGAGGTTCAAAAAGCAGATTCTGAAATTGCCCCTCTAACCCTTCACTTCTCAACCACCATCCCTATAATTCATATCGGAGCTACAAACAGGAACCTTCTGGCAATTTCAGTGGTTTCAACTCCATCCTGGGTTAAAGGGCCCTTCTGACTTTAAGCTTCCCAAAGACCTGTGAAATCCCCAGTATCCTTTGTCATACAGCTGAATATAGGAAAACTCCAGATACAAGATAGCTCCACATCTACAGTGAGCCATGCTGTTCCCAATGGGAAGATCTAAAAATAATCTTTAAAAGTTATATAAACATTACTTGAGCTTACAAACTTCAAGGAACTAGATGAAGTCAAATATCTTCTTATCATATATAATTCATTGGGTTTGGCATTTTAAAATTATACACATTGTAAAATAACATTGATGTAGGAAATCTACTTTCCCTCACTCATTCAGATCAGGAAACACTTTAATTCAAATTCTTTGGTTACATCTTTGTTTTAAGAAGGCCACTTCTTGTATAGTAAAACTAGAAGTTATTCTAAGGATTTTCAAAAACCTTGACCACTTAGAAATTTAAAGCCATGCTCCCAAATAACTAGAAACAAAGAGGAAACCAAAGATTACAATTACAATTACAACAAGAAAATAACAATCATGAGAATCCTGGGTATTTTTAACATCACATGGGATGTGCCCAAAGCTGTAAACAGAAGCACAAGTCATAGTATTACATGTTACCATTATTTTGTTTAAAAAGATACAAATAAGTAAGCTAAATATCAACTTAGAAGGTTAGAAAAAACAACAAAAAAAAATCACAGGAAAATATATGAAGAACTATGAATAAAGAGGAAAGGAAGGGGAATACAAGAAATTTGGATTTTAAAAGTCCAAAATGAGTATACAAAGCTCCAAAGGGTCTAATCAAGAAAAAAATGAGTAAAATATACAAAATTAGGAGAGAGTTGGTAGGAATAACCAACTCGATAGAAAAGATTAAAAATTTAAAAACCTCTTGTTCATGTGCAAAAATCTATCCTGAATATTTGCAGCATTTAGAAGGTTAACATTTTAATTTTTAAAAATAGCTATTAATATTCCTACATAAAGCATACTTGCAAGTAAGACAAATAAAAATCCCATGATAGGAAAACAAGCAAAAAACATACATATGCAACTCAAAAAACAGAATGGATATCTATAGGTAATTAACATATCAGAAAATGCCTATCCACACTGTAAATCAAAGAAGAATAGAAACAACAAACAACTCCAATGCCATTTCCCACCACCATCGAATTAGGAAAAATTTTGTGTCTGTGGTTTGTTGTTAGTGTGAATGGCTATAGCCAATAAGAATGGAGATGAGGTGAACCAGATGGTCTCCCTCGTAGGTATATTAGCAAATTAGTTCAGTCCTTCTGAAAACCACTTGGAAGCATTTCAGGTAAATATCTAGCAATTTCCTTTAAGTGGAGAGGTTCTGAATGGAACTCTTCTTTACCAATGCTAATGAAGAAAACCTGATTTCTACACATTTGGGACTTGCAAGAAAGCAAAAGAGTCAAATTTGGGGTGCACACCAGTGAGATCAAACCAAGGGTGAGAATGCCTAGCTCCTGGCCCGTCCTCTGCCACCAGCTACTTGTATGACCTTGACAAATGATTTAATTTCTCCCAAGCTCCATTTCACCATCTGAGTAATAAGGCCACTAAATTTGATCTCTAGGACCTTCCCCTGATTGCTGACATGTTTTTTCACTCTTCCCAGTGCCAGGGTCTTCCTGGTGTCTCTAAGATAGCAACATTTCTGCACAAGAGAGGAAGAGAAAGATTAATGGGATGGGAGTCAAGAAAAATGGACTAACCATCAAGTAGGAGAGAGAGGTCCTAACCTTTCCTCTGCTTCATTTCCTTCATTTCTTAAATGGGCTATAATGCCTTGTACATTAAGCTCTCAACAAATATTTGTTGAATTAATGAAGATATGCAAGGAAGGAAGGAATTAATGATATAGAAGGCAATTTCCACAAGTTTTTTTCTTGCTCCTCCCCAAATCACTGGAAGGCTAAAATAACAACCAGCGATAATTAAGGTCTCTCAAGAAGAAACTGTGAGCCAGGGAAGGATACACTTGATTTCCTTGCCCCAAAGCAGACCTCACCTACCAATGCCACAACAGAATAAACACCAGTCCCTCTTGCCGAATAATTTCAAAGCAATGGGTCATTTCAGAGGGGAGAAAAACTGTCGAGTAAGTTGCAGGTGATTCTTCAGAGCTAAGAGGTACCTGGCCAGGAACATCAGCCCCATGGACCCAACCATGTCCATCTACTTATTCCTCAAGCATTATTATCACCCTGGTGGTCAGAATGGGAGGTACCACAGTGGGCAAAGCCACATTTGGGGTGTGGCTACCACACAGCATGGCTCTCTGTGACATGATGGGCTCAAACCCAAACTAAAAAGCAGGGCAGCTCACACTGGTTTCAGCCAAAAGGACAACCTCCTGTCTGTGTAGCAACACTCCTCAGGCCTTCACTTACAGCAGTCATCATCTGAGTCTTCCCTACTGTGCCCAGAGGGAACCTCAGAATCCTTCAAAACACTGATCCTCCCAAGCTGCCAATACCAGCCGATCAGTCATCACACAGACAAAATGTACTTGTGATCCCTCCCTCTGTCTCCCTGTGATTAATGACCCAATAACAGGGTATTATGAGCTGGGTGGTATCATCCCCAAATTTCTAGGTTGAGGTCCTATGCCCCAGTACCAGAGAATGGGACAGTATTTAGAGACAGGGTCTCTGCAGAGGTGGTTAAGTTAAAATGAGGTCATTAGGTCCTAATCTAATACGACCAGTGTCCTTAAAAGAAGAGGAGACTAAGACACAGACACACAGAGGGAAGACCACATAAGGACACAGGGAAGAAGGCTGCTCACAAACCAGAGAAGGAGCCCAAAGAAGAAGCCAACACTGTGCTCACACTGATCTCGGACTTCTGGTCTCCAGAATTGTGAGGAAATGAATTTCTCTTGTCTCACCTCCCAGCCCATGGTCTTTCCAATGGCAGCTCTAAACAGAAGAACACAATGGGCACGTTAACGGTGTTTTAGGGAAATAAATTTTTTTTTAAGATTTTATTTATTTATTTGACAAACAGAGATCACAAGTAGGCAGAGAGGCAGGCAGAGAGAGAGAGAGGAGGAAGCAGGCTCCCCGCTGAGCAAAGAGCCCGATGCGGGGCTCGATTCCAGGACCCTGGGATCATGACCTGACCTGAAGGCAGAGGCTTTAACCCACCGAGCCACCCAGGCGCCCCTAAATTTTTTTTAATTGAGTTTTAAAGGAATCCATGAGTTAGAAGTTTTATAGAATGCCATATCTAATGCAAGTGTGTGCACGTGCAAATATGCAGAAGAGCGCGTATACCCACAAAGAAGATCACAAACCAAAATGTTCACAGTGGCTCTTTCTAGATGGCGGGGTTCCAGGCGACTGAGGGAGCAGAGGTGTGGTTTCTTGTTCTGGCTAATCCATCCTGCTTTTGCAGTGACCGTGTGTCAAGTGCATAATTCTAGAAGATTTTAAACCGTGTACGCAAATCTAAGGACCCAGATGTAACACCACCGCAGGTGTACCACCACCTGTGTGCAGGGGCTCACTGCGTGGAACTCACTCTGTCCTCGCAATCATCCCACAAGGCAGGGAGTGTTGCTATCCTCATTTTCTAGCAGGGAAAGCTGAGGCACAGAGAGGTTAGGTGACTTGCCCAAGATTGCGAAGCAGGCTGGTTTCCTGTCCACAGCCCTGACCATAAAGTCACTCTGCCTCTCTGCATAGGTGTCCTCTCAAGTCACCGCTCCGCTAAGAGCTGATCTGAACACATTTTGGGTTAGTGTGTGATTTGCTACAAGCGTGCATTAACACAAACATGCGCACTCATGCACATACGCACACTTGGTCACATTTAGCTGTGCTTTGTGGCTCAGCAAATCACCTGACTCCCTTCCCACTTGAGGTTCACAGTCTAAATGAACTCAACCCCCGACACCTTGACAGTGGGACACCCCTCTCCTGAATACTCACAGAGACCCTAGAAGCCTTACCTTCCTACGATGCAAGGCGATGACCCTTGTGCTCTTGGACAAGGGGCAGGGTAAGCAACCCATTCATATTTTATAAGTTTGTTTAATGGAGCCTTATTTTTTTGGGTTATGTATTTTTAAAGACCACTCGCTTAGATTGATGGAGACACTATGCTGAGTCTCCTCTTAAAGCCCGAGAGTTGGAGGAAGCCCAGCCCTTCTGGGGCCAAAGAGGGCCAGGGCAGAGTTGCAAATGGACAAATGCCCGTCAGCAGGGAACTGGTTAAATAAATTATGTTCATCCCCGTAATGGAACCTTGCCTAGATGTTAAAAAGAAGCAATGAGAGCTATAGGTCCTGTCAAGGAAGGGTGTCCATGATGTACTGTTAAGAAAAAAAAGAAGTATTGCAGACCACTGGGGATAACAAGATCCTATATAGTAATAGAAATTGTGGACAGGAGATGAGGTTGCATGCCGATGTGTGTGCGTGTGTGTGTGTAATGATTAAGGACACAGACCCTCATTGAACAAACTGGAGTTCACATCCCAATCCCACTAGTTGCTAGCTGTGTGACCTTGGGTTTTCTTAACCTCTCTGAATGCTAATTGCCTCACCTGTAAAGTAAGGCAAAACCCTAATACCCACACCTAGTATTCACACTGAAGTGGGTGGGAAGAAGAGGTGGGAAGCATTTTCATTTGCTTGACATATATTAGGCACTCAAAAAAAAAAAAAAACAACAATAATTTGTTGTTGTTGCTTGCTTTTATATAGAAAAGGCCCATCTGGAAACCTGGCAAAGTTTTCAGTGTTCACCTCCGGAGAATAATATTGGCTCTCACTAGTCACATCAAACATGTATCATATTTGAATTTCTACAATGTGTGCTTTTGACTCTTGTCATTAAAATACAATAAAATGGTGTGTGTGTGTTTTAATGAACAAAGCTGACTTCTCTCCTGAAAGGAATCACATGAATTCTGAACATGCCAACAGTCTCATTTCTGGTGAGCTAGTTGTGATGTGGCCACACTCCTGGGGCAGGTCTCCCTCTGTGGAGAGGAGAACAGGAAGGGAGTCTCCCTCATGGAGTGGAGAACAGGAAGCAAGTCTCCCTGATTCTCTCTGGTGGGAATCAGCAGGTCATGTGCGTACTCCCCAGATACAGACTTTGACAGTAAAGTCCACTCTAACTTACTAATTACCACATTCTCTTTTTTCAGTTCAATTCCAGAAAGCTGAACAAATGAAGCTGGGCCAAGTGAGCAAGCCACCAAAGTTCATGGGCTTCAAGAAGAAATATTGCCGCAAACAACTACAATCATTGCCTAGGTACTCGCTAGTGTCAGACATGATGCTAGTTACTTCTGTATCATCTCACTTCACCTTCCACAGAAATCCTTTAAGGAGAGTGCTGATTGATTCCCTTTTTTACAAAGCAGGTAACTGAGGCTCAGAGAGGGGAAGGCCCTTGCTCAAGAGCATACACATAGAAGCAAAGCCAGAATTTGAGTCTAATTCTACTCGGCAAGCCTTCCATGGAGCACGCAGTGGCAACCTGTGTACTCCATCAGAGGGAAAGAGATAGACTTTTACTGTGGTCAATTAAATACTTAGATGCCCTCAACCATCTAAATAACACCAACAAATTGTGCAAATTCTTTCATATTTGTGAACCCCTCCTTGAAATTTTGGTAGCTCTAGTGCGGAGTTTCTCAAATCATTTCTGGGATACCACTCTGTTTTGTTTTGTGTGATGGCAATAATCCTTAAGAAAAGATTTTCAAGGTATGATAATTTTCAGGAGTTTTAGGTTAAATTCATTTTGATCAGTAGGTTTCCTTATGCAGGACTTGTCAGAGCCTTTGCTCAGAGCCAAATGCATGGACTCCCCCAAGAGGGTGCAATCGAGTGCCACATTGTCCAAACTTATTTGATCATGGAACTATTTTCTTACAAAGCATATCCCAGAACAGAGTTCACTTTGGGACATGCTATCTTAAAACAAACATGCCTTCTTTTCTCTGGTTTGCTTTTCCAAGTACATTTAAAACAGTAGAAAAGTTTAAACAGGTTTAAATCTAAGACCACAAGAAAAATCATCCAGATCTCTCCAGAAACTACCCCTGTGAAATCCCCAGATTCCTTTGACATACAGCTGAATATAGTACAACTCCAGATATAACATAGCTCCACATCTACCATGAGCCATGCTGTTCCCAATGGGAAGATCTAAAAATAATCTTTATAAGTTATATATACATAACTTGAGCTTACAAACTTCAAGGAACTAGGTGAAGAAGTCAAGTATCTTCTTATCATATATAATTCATTGAGTTTGGCATTTTAAAATTACATTGTAAAATAACATTGATGTAGGAAATCTACTTTCTCTCACTCATACAGATCAGGAAACACTTGAATTCAAATTCTTTGCTTACATCTTTGTCTTAAGAAGGCCACTTTTTGTTGTCCTAAGAAAGCCATCCGTTCTGGCATAGTGTCCTAGTTCATGTCACATTCACTCCTGCATAAGCTGCTTAGAAATGCAGCCATGTTTAACGCATGGACTTCACCCATCTCTGGAAACATGGTCCCGGGGATAGAAGGACCAATGCTCATAATGTGGGGACAGCCAAGACAGCATCGTTTTCCTCCTCCTTTATCCTGTCATTGTCTGCTTGCGATCTCTACAACATCACTGCTCCCAGAGCTGTTTGTGAAGTGAGCTGAAGAAGGCTTGCTTACATGACATCAGATGGGCCGTTCGGAGTCATCGCTGCTGGAATTACTCTCAGGTCTCTCTGGTTCTGACAGGTGAATGGTGGAACCCTCCAGAGAACCAACTTTGACATTCAAGTCATGCCCAAATAGGACTTTGAGAGTCTAAATAAAATATCTGTGGGAGTGCTCCATAATAGGACAGATTTTATTGGGACCCATCTATTTTCAACTCCTTCTCTCCTGTGGATAATTATGGGGAGGGTCTCTCACGTCACAGTGGGGCATGGGAGGGCATTTCTAAAGCGTAGATCTCCCTTCCAAGAGGCGTCCGCACTCAGGCAGCAATGAGTGGGTTAAACACCGGGTTTGCACTCCAGCTCAGGAAGGAGTCAGACCTGATGTGGCATGGGCCTCTTTCTGCCCAGGACCAGGAAGAGTGAAGGCAAGAAAGGAAAAATTATTGACCTAGGGAGAGCACCCAACTGCACCCTTATGAGTAAATAGGCCATTTATCCCCGGGCCCGGAGCTCCTTGAAAAGGTGACCGTCCATCACTCCCTCCTCCGAGCTGCCCCTTGATGAGCTGCTCTATCAATGGACTAATTTAGCTGATTACAGAGGAATTTGAGAGGAATGGACCGCCAGAGCCTGGGTCTGGGCCAGCAATGCATTAAGTCCACCAGTGTCTCCATCACCCCCATTGGGACCGATAGAAGCGTCTTATTCCTGAAAACGTGTCCCATCTGATGGGCTTTTGTTAAATTCAGCCCCAGCTTATCAGGTGCGAGGTGGAAAACCTACTGCTCCAGGGCATGGATCGTTCTGTCCTCCAAGTCCTTGATGGGGGAGGACAGCCTCTGGGACCGGTGCCAGGCTATTCTCGGCTGCTGGTCAGCAGCATGTCAACGCCCAGCCCGGTAGGATGGGAGAGCAGGAAGAGAGGGAAAGGCCGGCCGGACTGCCATTGCTCCTTGGCTTCCCTAACTTTTTACAGTACACAAGGCTTAGAAAAGCCTTCATCCTCCTGTCAGGGAGGGCTAACCTCAAAGACAGGTGGAATGGATAGGATATCCCTGCTGGAAAGAGAATAACTCTTTCTTGAAAGTCCCAGAGCAGATTTTCATTAGACCCATTTGTGTCTCACACCCGTCCGCCCACGAGTCACTGGGGCCCAGGGACAGATCATCCGATGGGCCAG
Source organism: Mustela nigripes (assembly GCF_022355385.1). Lineage (NCBI taxonomy): Eukaryota > Metazoa > Chordata > Mammalia > Carnivora > Mustelidae > Mustela > Mustela nigripes. The sequence continues at coordinate 12,171,334 of NC_081564.1, forward strand.
ACCAGGTCTCACGCCCAGCTTTGGATCTGATGGGGGTCAGCCCCATCCAAGCCATGTGATTTGTGAGTAGAGGAGGTACTTCAAAGAGAAGTCAGGAGAAACAAAGGGTCCCTAAAAGCTCATCAATAAGTTCAGGACATTAAAGTGTTCTAGCTTCCCACACAGAAAATTCTAGATCTCAGTGGTGGTGAGCACAGAGGGAGGAGAAATTTCAATGATTCCCATGAGATGTCATCAAGACAGGTTAATCTCCCCGTGGAGTTTTACCCCACTTCCTGAAATACACTGGAATACACTGATCCTTCGAGATTTTTCCAACCCAGTTGGCTTCGCCAAAGCTTACATGGTACGTCAAAGACCAGCTGCTAATGAGAAGAGGCTTGACCTTATAGGAAACATGTGAGGTAGTGTTCCAGAAAGACGAATTTCTTCCCTCATCTCAAGGAGTAACTTTAAGCCAGCTGAACGAGCTCCCTACGCCCCTCCCTTGATTCAACCCAACAAAGAGTGGTAGGTAGGGGTTTCCCATGTCACCTGGGGATAATGAATGAACCTCTATGAACCTCAGTTTCCTCCTCCCATAAAAGGAGGCTAACGAACCTCTACCTTAGAGAATTGCTCTGCGGGTTAGATTAGTTACACTTTCACCATCAACTGGACATACTTGCACCTGCTCAGCGTGGTACTCGCACTGGGGAATACAAAAAGAAACAAAACCAATAAAATTCTCCACCATTAGGAAGCTTATAGTCTCCGTAAGCTCATATTCCCATAAGGGGAAACAGACAATAATCATGAAGAAATAGGTAAATGATTTTGAGTGTTAAAAGATAAGGTCTGTGGAAGAAAAGCAGAACAAAGTAGCAGGATTAGGAGTGTGGGGAAGAGAAAAGGGGTCAGTATTAAATAGGATGGTCAGGGCGAGTCTCCACGCAAAGGATGTATTTGAGCAGGGACTTGAAGAAAGTGAGTGAGAGTGAGTAGGTGGGAAAGTCAGAGAGAAGAGCCTGTGCAAAGGTCCTGAGGTGGCAGCAGTCTGGCATAGTCAAACACAGCAAGGACATCATTGTGGCTGGAGAGTGAGCAAGGAGGGACATGGAGAAGACTCCAAGGGTCAGATACTGCAGAGCCTTGTAGCCCCTGCAGGACACGGGCGCAGGAAGTGATATCAGCATAGCTTGGCCCATAGAAGAGTCTGAGGAGCGGAGGGGAGGCGACAAAGATGATGGTGAAGATGGTGAGGCTGAGGCTGATGGTGATGACGACCACGATGTGACACGCTGTGGCACCCAGACCTCCAACAATAGCCTCCGGGCTATCACAGACATGCTCTCGTCTTTCTGAGCTGTTCTGAGGATTTCCAAATTAACACAAGCACTTTGCACTTTGAACCTATGCTGAGAAAATTGCTCTGTAAACATAGGGTGTTTCCTGCCATCACGTCTTTATCGTGCGCCTGACACCATTATCACCCAAAGGTCAGCTGGCAGCACCCATTAGCAGAGCTAACACATCCCTGTTCTTCTCTCCCTCCTGATCCCAGCAAAATACCCTGATTCCGACAAACCACGCGAGGGATGTTGCATGCTCCTCGCCCATGGCCTTTTGCCCAAACCCACTACCTGGGTGATGTGTGTATGTAGTCCAAACACGCTGGAGATTATTAAAAACTAACAGACAAGGCTCTGAGCTATCAACATCTACATCATGGAACCAGCAGTGCCTGCCTCCTCCTGGCTCTTGACTCCTGGAAGCCATTCTCAAGTGTAACTAATTTGTATCAGGTGGCTTCTAGCCCAACTGAGTGGTACCTTCACGCCATTTCTCCGGAGAGGAGCTTCCCGAACATTTCCATCTCACAGACAGACTCCCTGTGTTAGGTGGTGGAGAGAACCTTTGGGCACGTTTCTTCCCATTGCCTCTGACCTGGTTAACTGGTCTTGTCATGCCATCTAAATTCATTTTCTAAAAATCCATTATCACTGGAAGGTTCCTTCTGAAATTTAAGTCTGAAACTCTCCAACTCCTCGGTATCTTCCAAAGGCCCCCAAGAAGGTCTAGACTCCTTAGCACATCAGCCTCTGCTTCCTTTCCTGCTTTAGCAACCAACAGCCCTTAAATGCAAGAACTACTGTGCATGCAGTACCTCACTACCCAAGCCATTCTCTCGGCCCAGCCAGCTCCCACGTATGTACCTCCTCTGTTAATCCTTTATAGACACCGCCCCATCCCCGGCCAGGATCCCCAGCCAGGTGCACCCCAAGCAACCCTTAGCACCACGGAGCCCTTAGCACTCGGTTGTGTCTCCCCGTGTTTCTCTCACCTGCAGGACATGGTGTCTCCACCACCCTTGGGTCTCCACCTCCGACGAAGGGATCTCTTCATAGTAGATGCTTAGTTAACTCTCGGATGTTTAAACAGAGGAACTGGCCATGTGCTTAGTCCTGTACCATCCTTGATCTATGCCCTGAAGCAAATGCAAACACACGGTCCGTAGCGCTCTGCAGCAGGCTGGTTCAACTCTCTACTCCACTTCTTACCCGCACCGACCTTGGGTGACTTAACCATTCTGGTCCCTGTCTTCCTCTAAGAGAGGGGTAGCCCTCACCACTGCTTAGAGCCATACTGGGGACTAGATAAGGTATCCTGGTGGGTATTCAATGAGTGTTAATAATCACTGTTATTATATTCACCACAATTAAGGGGCCGCCATATCCCAAAGCTAGGGATTCTTGTCTAGGTGTTCACAGATGTATCCCAGGCACCTACCATGGTGCCTGGCACAGAGGCGGCGCTCAACAAACATTCATTGAATGACCACGCAAGCTGGCTTTACTTAAGGGACAGGGAAGATTCCTTCGGCTTCATGTGTAGGATTCTCAAGATGAGCATTTTCCCATTCCCAGAAGGACTGATTCAGCTGGGCTTGGGTGGGACCCAGAAACGTGCATCTGAATGGGCTTCCCACGACCCGCCCCCCACCCCATGCCGCGCCCCCTGGGTCTCTAACAGTTCAGGGACTCAGCACCGGGATGATTCAAGTTTCTGTGAACCTCTCCCTCTTTTGCAGCTCATCTCCTACCCCTTTTTAGTGGAAGTATCCGAAAGCCCCCAACCCAGCATCCGCAGGGATCACTGCACCGGGGCTAATATTATTTTCGTGAGGCCCAGAGACCCAGCAGAGGCTTTTAAGTGAATTCTTAGTAACAGAACAATCAAGTTAAGAGATCAGTGTGACGCAGGGCATGAAATAGGAAAGTATCGTGGCCAATTGATTTGGAGTTTGTGAAATGAATTTCATTTTCTGGACCAAATGGAAGCCCGTCTTATAAATCACTGCCGCTCTTGGAGATTAATAAAGGAAACAGGCTTGATTAAGAATTCAGAGCATTGGTCCCATCGCAGATTTATAGACCCAAAGGTCTTGCCACAGGGATTTCAAGATGTCCCACCTGTTAATTGTCATTTAGGAAGATTAAGCCTGGGGGCTACTGGCAAAGACCTAAGAGCAGGGCCCTAGCCCTTCTGGAGGCAGAAAGGCAGATTCTAAAAACCCTCCCCAGAAACAAGCTAGTCACGTGGCCTTTGACAGGAATTTTTCCCAAACAGGCAGGAGATTTGACTAGAACACCCTTCTGAGTCTCTATTACAATCTGGCAAAGCAGGTTGGAGTCGAGATTTTTAAATAAAACAAAAAGCAACCGGGTGGGGTGGGGGGCAGGGAGATGATTCATGAACTCAACCAAACCTAAAATATCTCCAGTGGGGCTCACGCAGCCTGCATGTGGAAAGGGTTCCCGTGAGTGCCGAGGCATTTGGTGTCCATAAGGATCTCTGGGATTCCTGATCTGTCAAAGGCTGTTGGCTCGGACTACAACAAGAGAGTACACCTGAGGACGCCGGCATTAGGACAGGAGACAGGGCCTCACTAACGAGTTTGCCAGGACAGAAACGATGCCTGTTACTCAGTGAAATGTCCAGGTTTCTGATCCCACACGTGCAAAGGTGTGCCGGGCAAATAGGAAGCCATGAGGCTTAGCATCCCACTCTAGAATCTCCCTGACCCTCATGGTTTAAAACCCAGCGAATGCTGCAGGTCAGGATGGGTTTCATAATTGTGTGTGATGAGCCCAGGGGAGGTTTTTGAAATGCTGATAATGTTCTGCTGCTTTTTTTTTTTTTAAATTTTATTTATTTATTTGACAGAGATCACAAGTAGGCAGAGAGGCAGGCGGGGGTGGGGGAGCAGGCTCCCTGCTGAGCAGAGAGCCCGATGTGGGGTTTGATCCCAGGACCCTGAGATCATGACCTGAGCCAAAGGCAGAGGCTTAACCCACTGAACCACCCAGGTGCCCCAACATTCTGCTTCTTGATCTGGATGTGCTCCGTTTGTGAGATTTTTGAACCCAGCTTTATGCCTAGGATACTCACTTTGCTGACGCTGATACTCAGTACAAGTTAAATACTTAAAAGCAGCACAGGAGTATGGGAACATAGTCTCTGCACCTGATGGTTCAGTAGCTGATAGATGGCCACCAACCTGGGAAGCCTTGTGCGTAGCTGATAGTCATTCATTCATTCATTCATTCGCTCTAATAAACTCTGTATGCCTACTCTCTTCAGTATGATTCTGTTGAACCTTCTTGAGGGAACTTGCCACTATCTTAAATACTCCGTGTGGGTGCCTGGGTGGCTCAGTGGGTTAAGTGTCTGCCTTTGGCTCAGGTCAAGATCGCGGGGTCCTGGGATCGAGTCCCACATCGGGATCCCCGCTTCGCAGGGTGTCTACTTCTCCCCCTCCCTCTGTTTTCTCCCTCTCTCCAATAAATAAATAAAATCTTAATAAAATAAAATTCTCTTTGTAACTTATTGGCTTGTTTAGTGCATTCTGTGTCTCTCCCTAGCGGAAGGCAACCTTGTGAGGGCAGGGATTTTGTCTCTCTTGCCAGGAATGAGTCCCCAGAGTCTGGCAAGTGCCTGCACATAGTAAACGCTCAACAAGTATTTGTCGGTTTCCCAAATAAAAGGAATCAAGGTAGTTCCCTAAGCTCTGGAGTTTCCAAATGCACACGTGTGTTGTAGCACTGGATCCCATGGTCATTTCAAGCGAGCAAAAATTACGGAGTGCCTTGAGACCCTGGAATGGCAGCAAAGAGCAACCTGGAGAGTGTCCTGAGCAAACTCCCTGTCCCTGGGAGCTTAGGGATTTTTAAAAAGCCATTAAGGTAACAGGTGATAAGACTTACGGGAGGAGAAAAAATGATGGGCTGCTGGAGAGGAGGAAGAAGGCAATTAGAAGCAAGGCAAAGCACAAGTAAGAGAAGCAAAAAGACACGTGAATTCACATCAAACTGAAAAGTTCCTGCACAGCAAAGGAAAAAAAAATAGCAACTTGAAAAGGCAACCCACAGAAGGGGAGAAAATATTTGCCAACCATCTGTCTGATAAAGGGTTCATATCCAAAACATGTGAGGAACTCCCGCCCCTCGAGAGCAAAAAGCAAAGAACCAAATTAGAACATGAGCAGAGTATCTGAATAGACACATCTCCAGGGAACACGTATGGGTGGTCAGCCCACCCATGAGAAGGTGCCCAACCTCACTCCTTAGTGGGGAAATGCAAATCAAAACCACAGTGGCGGGTCCCTTCACACCCGTTAGAATGGCTGTCATCAAAAAGACCAGAGGTAAGTGTTGTCGAGGATGTGGAGAAAAGCCAACACTTGCTCATACCCTGTTGGTCGCATGTAAATTGGCGCAGCCACTATGGAAAACAGAATGGGGGTTTCTCAGCGATTAAAAAATACAAACACTTGGGTGGCTCAGTGGGTTAAGCCTCTGCCTTTGGCTCAGGTCATGATCTCAGGGTCCTGGGATTGAGCCCCAAGTCGGACTCTCTGCTCAGCGGGGAGCCTGCTTCCCCCTCTCTCTGCCTGCCTCTCTGCCTACTTGTGCTCTCTCTCTCTCTGTCAAATAAATAAATGAAAGTCTTAAAAAAAACATATAATCCCACTCCAAGATATTTATCAAGATGAGATGAAATGGGGATCTCAAAGTGATATCTTCACTCCCCTGTTCACCGCACCCTGTTCACCGCAGCATTATCGGCAAGAGCGAAGACAGAAAACCCAAATGTCCATCCACAGAGGAATGGATCGAGAGAGTGTGGTGCATCCATACATCCCATGCATAGTATTCCTCCTTGAAAATGAAGGGAAGTCCACCATGAGTGACAAAGTGAATGAACTTGGAGGACGTTATGCTCCGTGAAATAAGCTGGACTCACATACAGGATCTCACTTACATCAGAAATCGGAAATAGTCAAACTCTTAGAAACGGAGGGTAGAATGGTGGTCACCAGGAGCTTGGGGAGGAGGAAACAGGGAGGTGATGGTCAGAGGACACATTTTCAGTTACACAAGGTGATTATGTCCTAGAATTCTACTGTATAGCATGGAGATTAGAGTTAACTTAAAATTTTGTTACAAGAGTAGATCTTACTTAAATCGAGTGTTCTTATGATAAAATAATAAAATAAAGAATATAGGAGGACACTTTGGGAGGTGATGTCCCCTTCTATGGGACAGACTGTGCTGATGGTTCCAAGGCTATATCCTGAATTCAATTCTAAACTCACTGAGGTGTCCAATACGTACGTCCAGCTTTGTGTCTGTCAACAACACCTCAATAAAATGGCTTGAAAACAAAAACAAAAAAGAAGTGGATGCTTACTGCAGACACTCAGTAAAGAGCTAAGTTATACCTGGAGGGTATAGAAGCTAGAACAGAAATCACACCCTAGCTTCAGAGGACCCGGGGCCCCTTCTGCCAAGAAGCTCTCGGAACTCACCTTAATCATAAGCCCATTTATCTTGACTTTGCCTATGTCAGAATCTCTTAAAAATGGGTGTTATGGACTGAAATGTGTCCCCCCCAATTCCTATGTTGGAGCCCTAACTCTCAGCGTGACTGTATTTGGAGAGGACCCCCCCCATAAGAAAGTAATTAAGGCTAAATAAGGTCCTGAGTGTGGGGCCCTTACCCCATAGGGCTGGTGTCCTTATAAGAAAAGGAATCTCTGTGCGTTTCTCTGTCTCTAGCTCTCCCTCTACGGTCACAGGGAGGAGGCCACGTGAGGACAGAGACAGCAAATGGCCACCTGGAAACCAAAGAGAGAGGTCGAGTAGGAAACCAACCCTGCGGGCACTTTGATCTTCTACTTCTAGCCTCTAGAACTGTGAAAAAATAAATTTCTATTGTTTAATCCGCCCAGTCTGTGGTATTTTGATATTGCACCAAATGTATCTGGGTTTGTGGCTTTCAATTATACAGATTAGCTAATACTCCACTAATACTGCTGTACCACAAAGGTCTTAATGGGAGCAGCTTTTACTAGCCAAGAAAAAGAGTAATTCTTCATCAGTCTATCAGGAGATGTTTAATACACCCTGCTGGGTATGGGTGGTCAGAGTGGACCACTGAAGTAGTTTAAACAGTGTCCCCAAGAACCTGTTCAGAGTATCTTTCTTCTGAGTCATTCATTCAAGAAACATCTACTGAGTACTAACCATGTATCCAGGATTGTGCCAGGCCCTGGTATTGTGCCCAGTAAACAAGGATTAGCAAGTCCTGTTCTCAAGGGGCTAATGGTCTAGTGGGGGAGAGACAGAAACTCAACAAATGGACAAGACCATTTTGAAGAGTGAAAACAGCCCACAGGTGAATAGGGTGACAAGATGATAGCCATGGCGGGGTAGCTTTGATTGGATGGGCAGGGCAGGTCTCGAAGAGGAGGTGACATGTGATCTAAGACCTAAAAGGCCATCAGGGACCAGACGAGAAGAGCCTTTGCAACAGAGGACAGAAGCACAAACACCCCGAGACAGAGATGAGGTCACATAAAAGCCTCTTCAGCCCAAACTTAGAATTAATCACTGTGTTTGAAGGAGAAGGAGTGCTCAGTAATGTCTGTGGCTTGAACAGTACAGCTCACCTGTTTAGGCATATTCTAAACTCAGTAATGTAGGCATACCGGGGCGCCTGGGGGCACTGCCCATTAAGGGGCCAGCTCCAGGTTTCGGCCCAGGTCATGATCTCGGGGTCCTGGGACTGAGCCCTGCATTGGGCTCCCTGCTCAGTGTGGAGCCTGCTTGAGATTCTCTCTCTCTCTCCCTTTCCCTCTGCCCCTCTCACTCCCTATTCTCTCTTTCCCTCTTTTTCTCAAATAAATAAATCAATTTTAAAAAATCATGAAGGGATAGCAGAAGTCCCAAGAGCCCCATCGCAGGCTGCTTCAGCCGATGTGGGTTTGGATCCCTGCCCCACATCTTGTCACTATCAGGGGCTACTGAGGGCCTGGTGGACTTGTAAGTGGGGGCCAACGTTTCTCTGGTCAGATGCCATTTATTCAAGCCTTGGTACGTTACCCCAACTTGTTATTATCAAAGTGGGATCCTCAGACCACCACCAGCAGCAACAGCAGCAGCCCCTCAGGGCTCATGAGAAATGCAGAGTCCCCAGCCCCACCCAGACCAACAGATCAGAACCTGCATTTTGAGAGTCAGGTGAATGTTGTCCATGGAGACTCAGTCCTCTACAAAACGCTTGATACCCATCCCTTCATTTTTCCCCCAGGAGAGAAACATTACAAGATGTGGAATCATAGGCAAAGGATGACCACACAACCCCCTGCCTCATCTCGCACTCACACCAACCTCAATGGCAGTGGCCATCGGGCTGCAGAGACCCAGTCCGGGAGAGAGATCTAGATCTGGAAAAGACCCATCGGTCAGAAGGGCTCGGAAGGGAGGAGACTCAGAAACGTCTGGTCTTCATTCTGTGTTCAGCTCATCCCAGAAATTAGAGTCACAGACAGTGTGCCCTGAGGAAGCAGGACCAAGCAGAGCACTGAGTTGTTGTGCCTCAGGGGGAGGTGAGTGAGTCCTTCGTAATAAGCTCTTGTAAAGTCCCGGGAAAGGGGTCAGTTACCAGCATGGCTAATCCCCTACTTCAGGGTCTCCAGGCCAGAGGTCTGTTTCCCCCCAAGGAATTGGACTATGGATACTACTGAATTGGTGCTGTCTTTGGTGGGGAGAAGGGTCTGGAATTTGCTGAGGCACAGCTGGCGTAGCGAGGGGTCACCTGCCTGGAAAATGAGAGCTGCCTTGCCTGCAAAACCCTTAGTGGGGAAAGTGCAGGGGTCGGCTGAAATGGTTTCAGCACCCATGGATCACATTAAAGGGCAAAGAAAAGAATATAATTTATAATTCAAGAGCCCAATAAGAGCAGGAAAACTCCATCAGAGGGAAAAAACACACGCACATGCAGAATGGGTTTCGTCGCCTGATCGCCTTCGGGAAAATGATGGTGATGATTTTGCACAGGAAGGAAAAAGGTTTCCAGGAATCGATGAAGGACACTGTTCAGAAACTTCCATAAGCGGGCATAAGAGACAGGACGGGAAGGCTCTGAGTATCTAATTGACAGATCGTTTAAGGATGCTGACAGGACAATGAATTACTCGGGCGATCTTCTAACATGAGGAGCATCACCTACAAGGCTGTTTTCCATCTCCGCCCCTCAGATTCCTCCTCCCCATGACTCGACTCCGTTCACCCTCCAGCAGCTGTCAGGAGAGTAAGGAGAGAAGTCCATGCACGGGGGTGGCTCACAGAAGTTCAAAGGCCCTCTGGCACCACCCTCCCCCCCTCATTATGGGGCAAGGACAGGGATCATTTTAGGGAGGAAAATACAAACCCTTGGCTCCAGGGAGAACCCAACCCTTAGGCAATGCAGATTCAGTCGCAAGTCCTCTAAACCAAGACTCAGCAAACTTCTGTCAGGGACCAGACGGGAAATAGTTTAGACTTTTCAACTACTTAACTCTGCCAGTGGGGCATCAGAGCAACCATGGACAATATGTAAAGATAGGAACCTGGGTTTTTCCAATAAAACTTTATTGATAAAAACAAGTAGAGGGCCAGACTGGGCCCGCAGATCAGAGCATGCCAACCCTTAATCCCAAACAGTTTGGCCCTCTCTTCTCATTTGATAGATGGGAAAACCAAGGCCCAAGGAGAAAATGACTTGTGCAAGGCCACATACCTTGCTCAAGACAGAGCTTGGGTTCAAAGCCAAAAATGTTCACTCCGTCTTCAAATCTCTCTTCACATGGCCCCTTCCTCCCCTCCTGCCTTCCTATCTTCTTGATTACATGCTAAATACCGCGATATCATACACAAACACAACCCCTGCATTCATGAAGTTCTAATGCTATCCTCAGAAGTTGTTCTTTAAATAAGCTTGCTTACAAAATCATTGTTTGGATTAGCCTGTAAATATGAATTCTAAAACCACTGCAGTTAAATTATTAAAATAGTGCTGACCTGAGACACGCAATACCTTTAGAAAATATACTTTTCTTTTCATTGGTATGTAATTATTTGTTGATTAATTATACAACTAATCATGCTCATTGAAGGGAAAACATTTTTAAAGCAAATAAAAATGGTGGAAAGAAATTGGCAATAACTCATTATTCAAATGTATTACATTAGCAATTTGGTGTATGTTCTTCTAATATATATATATAATGATATATAAATATAGATATAATATCTACTATATATTCTATTTTATTCTATATATTATATAAATATCTATATAATCACAACTCACATGTATGCACTCCCACATATATTCATGTCTCTATAAAGATATATGGGAGTTGTATGTGATTACATCTACGCATCCCACTCTGCACAGGTATAATACTGCTTCTACGCTAAAATGCATATTCATCCCCACCGACAGACTTACCGCAAGTTCAATGCCCGTGAGCTGGCATCTGCCCGAATTTCTCGGAAATCTGGAGGGACCGGGATGCACTAGCACTGGTGTTGGCAGAGATGAGGCAGGAAGGTCTACAGAGATGTGGCTGATGCTACCCCACGTTAAAAAAGGTGAGGAGAGCTGTCTTTGAGTGTTTCACATTTTAACAGGTTTGCCTGAGGGTCTCTCTCTCTAACATGACCCTGATGGTCCAGAAATAAGCATGTTTAATAGTCGAGGACAACATCTGTAAAGATCCAGACCGATGAGCAACCGAAGATAAATAATCCGTGGCAGGGTAATGTTTGGCATGAGTTCTGGGGAGTTAGGACTGAGTATTTGTTTTTTGTTTTTTGTTTTTTTTTTACCTTCTTCATCTCAGATTTCTGAATCTGACAAGCAAGTAAAACATGAGACCCTCCCAGGCCGGGGGACTCGGGGCTGTGACATCTAAAACCCGGTCAGCCCAGTGGCTCTCTCCTCTTTGAAGGGCGCCTCATGTCATGTAAATCATCCATGTCCCACTCCAGGTCAAACACGTCCGTTTTCTGAGACCAGCGTGGGGATGGAGCATTTTTTGATTCAGACTGACGGATTCCATTCTTCCTCTCGTCAGCCCAGCTGCCACAAAAGCATTCCTTTAGGATTTTGCCAGTTGTAAGCAACAAGTGCCAACTCTGGGTGACATAAGCAAAATGGGACATTCTTGGAAGATTACTGGGTAGCTCACAAACCCTGAAGAAATGACTCAGAGCGGACCAGAAGAAGGGCACTATGGCCAGGAGCAGGAACTGGCTGTCTCCAAGGCACTGTGGTCTGGAAAGATCAGCTCCAAGCCCATTTACTCTCTGCATCCTTCCACACAAGGCTTCAGTTTTCTGAAGAGTCCAGCTGATCTTCCCAAGTTTTACACTCCACCCACGACAAGGGAAGGACAGCACTGCACTGGCGTTCTGCCCTTGGGAGACAGGTAGCCTCTCCAAAGCAAAACTAGAGTGATGTTCCTGCAGGCGATGTGCTAGGGCTCAGGGCTGATGTGCACACAGTCAGAAGAGCTCAGAGTGCACAGAATACATGGTCAGCTTTCCTCCCTAGGCTTGGGCACATGATGCTTGGGGTTGTGTGCGGAGGCTACAGTTCTCAATTTCCTTACACCAACGTGTAGTCATGTAATTAATTTCTTGTCAAAAGGATATATGGCAAAACCATTTACTTTTTAGCTGGCTGGAATGAGAGTATGATGGCTTGACCCAAAGCAGCCTTACTGGGCCATGGGGTCACTTGGGAAGTGGTAGCATCCATGGCAAAGCAGCAAACTCAATCTTGACTGCTTATCTCTCGACTTCTAAAAGAGAGAAATCAATACCTAACTTGTTTACACAAGCGAATCTGGGCTTTCTGTTACAATCCATTTATGCCTAAGTAACACAGAGTTCATATGCAGGAGCCACCATTAAAGAACTGAATGCAAGAGCAATGGGAGATTCAGGAAGCCAATGTCCCAAGCTGAATGGAGGTGGAGAATCAGGGAAGACTTCCTGGAGTGCAATGCTTTTGAGCCAGGGCTTGTGGAATGGGAAGGGGACAGGAGTGAGAAGGGGTCCCTCTGTGCAGCCAAGGAGGAGAGCTTAGCGACAGGCAAAGAGCAGAAGACTTTCACTGAATGCACATGACTGAAGCAGATTTGTCATACACAAGAGACTGATAAAGAAAGATAACACTAAAAGCAGGTTGGGGTGGGTCAGATTCTGGAAAGTTTTGAACTCTAAGAGAGTTAAAACCACATCCTCTTAGGCCAGAGGCCAACAAACTTCTTCTGTAAAGGTTCAGATAATAAATGTTTTAAGCTTTGTGGGCCACACACATTCTCTGTCACAACTACCTGACTCTGACCTGAGCAGTCATAGATAATGTGTACGTGAATCACCATGACTATGTTCCTATAAAACTTTACTTATAGGAATAGGAGTCCAGCCCACAGACCTTGGCTTGCTGACCCCTGCTACAGGCTTAAAGTTCCCAAAGTATGTTTCCTGGATTACCTGTCCCTAAACAGGGCTCAACAGAAACATGGTTCTATCAGCAAACAAGATTGGAAAGTGCAGTACTTTCTATGCATCTCCTAGAGTCACAATGCACACAGTAGTAAAGGCTCTGAAAAGTCCTGCAGCAAGAAAATCTGTTGGTCTTTGTTTATCCACCAGCCCTTCCCTAATTTATTTCATGAGAAATAAATTCTTCAGTTCCAAAGAAGAGACTTGGGAAACCCTGTGTAAGTGATGAGGAGCCACTGAACAGGCCCCACTGAGCCAGAGGTTTTCAAGTGCCAGACTGTGGTAAAGTTCTTACCAGCCATCTGTGAAATGATTGAAGTAACATCTATCTAGTAAGTTCTTCAAAACACAAAATTTATTCAGTTCGCAGAACTTTCCTTAATTTGGACATTATATCCTTTTCAGTTTGGTGTCTAGTTTTCTTTTTAGAAACTGCTGGTTTTATAGGAAGGTAACCATCATTCTTTTAAATTCATTTATTAGGTCTATAAAAACCTGACATCTCTATGACAAGCCCCAGATAATATCTTTGCTTTAATTTTTAATCATGTGATATGGCACACACCAAGAAGAGAGCTTGAAACGAGGCTGGATGACCAAACTGTCATAAAAATGAACACGTATGAAACCACCAACCAGGTCAAGAAAATCAAATATCGCCGGCACCCCAGGAGTTTCACTGACGTCCTTTGCTCTTGATGGCCGCATCCCTCCTCTCCACAGGAAACCCCCAGCCTGATTTCTGGTAGAATTCTCCTGTTTTCAGTTTTCTGAATGGAATTACGTTCTTTTGTGCTTGGGGTTTATTTCCATCCAGCATGCTTCTGACATTCATCAGAATGTCATCGTGCTGTTGTGTCCAGCACGAGCCCATTGATTTTTGGTGATACAAGTAGTCCACTGAATGATGGGCAATTCTAGCTGTTGCCAGTTTGGAACTATTGCCAATAGTGGGACTAGGAACAAGTTGTACGTGCATTTTGATACTCGGGCATACATTTCTGCTGATACACACACACATGCACACACACACACACACACTCAGCCCTAGGGGTGGCATTGCTGGATCTTAGGTATGAACACATGCAACCTTGCTTAGGTCAGCCCTATGCCCCAGGATAGTCCTCATCAATGCCTACTGAGCGAATTAACCAACTCCCTTTCCTTCTCCAAAGTAAACTGGTTTGGATAATAAATGAAATGGGCACCCCATCTTTAGAGGGTAATACCAAACTGCTTTCTGAAGAGGCCATGCCCGTGACACCCTCACCAACCATGATGAGAGTGGCAGCTGCTCCGAGTCCTCGCCAACACTTAGTAACGAAGAGTCTTTTTCATCTGAGCCATTCTGGTGGGTGTGAGTAGCATCTTCTTGTAGCTGTAACTGGCATCCCTCTGATTACTAATAAGATCGAGCACCTCTTCATAAACATACTGATTATTTGGATGCTCTTCTTTGGAAAGGGCCTGCTCAAGTCGTGTTTTGATTTGGAGGGAGTTCTTTCAAGGTCTGCATAGAGCCCCTTCTGGACCACATGCCCTCCAAATACCTTCTCTTGCTCTGTGAGTTGACCTCCTATTCTCTTAATCTATTTGTAGAAATTCTAAGTTCTCCATGAAATCCAGCACCTTTGTGACTGATCTAAAAGCTGAATAAAGGCAATTCCCGCTTCCTCTGCACCCCTGGGCCAGTGCTGTCCCATAGAACCTCCAGCAGCAATGCGTCTGGGGCACATTTCATGTCGCTGCAACACAGCAACCAAATCTTTAATTCTATTTCATTTTAATCTCAAAAGCCACATGTGGCTACCATATTGGACAGTGCGGTTTTGGAAACTGGCACACTATAAGGAAAGAACAACTTCATGCTTCCGAGTAGAGAAATGGTTTGATGACAGTGGCCTTTGAAGGACAATCAAGCTAAAAAGAATTGAGCTGAAACTCCTGGGCATGAGCACAGTAGGTTCAAACCGTTCTATACCCTTTCTTGAGCACCAGGACCCAAGTTCATCCTCCACGCAGCAGCGAGGGCACCATTTCTAACAGTCACACCCAGTTGTCATGCCTGTCCCTGGTTAAAGCCCTTCACTGGTTAAAACCTTCAAGTTTCCCCCCAAAACGGATGCCACAGTATGTATGAGAGATGCCGGAGTCTGGTTTCCAGTTTCATCTTCCGCCTGCTCTCTCCCCTCGCTCCCATATGTATCAACTCCTTCCCCACCTCAGGGCTTTGGAACATGCCTGTTCTTCTTTCTCGATCTCTCATCCTTTCCTCTCCTCCCTTCCTGACTGCCCCCTTCACCTGACTAATGCCTTCCCCCCTGCATGAGTTCGCTAGGACAGCCATGGCAAAGAGCCACACACCGAGCAGCTAAGACGTGCTTCTGGAGCTCTCACACTTCTGGCCGCTGAATATCCAAGATCAGGATGTGGGCAGGGCCATGCTCCTTGTGGAGGTGTTAGGGTGTGAAGGGTTGTTTCATGCCTCTCTCCTAGCTTCTGGTGGTTTGCTGCCAATTTCTGGCATTCCCTGGCTTGTAGATGGACCACCCCCATCTCGGACTCCATGCTCACATGGCATTCTCCCTCTGTGTGAGTATCTGTCTCCCAATTTCCCCTTTTTACAAGGACACCAGCCATATTGGATCAGCAGCCCACCCTACTCCAGGATGACTTGATCTTAACCAATCACATCCACAACCAACAACCACGCAATTTCCAAATAAGATCACTTTGGGGGGTTTTAGGGATTAGGACTTCAACACACACACTAGGGAAGTGGGGGAGGACACAATTCAACTCATAAGACCATCTTCATGTCTGGAATGAAAATGGCACATACACCGGACAGTCTTCCCGGACTCCCCGAACCAAGTACACTGTGTCTCCCCCACCAAACCCTGAAGCCATATTCATTATGTCTGTTCACTTCTTGGAGCTCAGACCGCCTGTCTGTTTGATGTGTGTCTTCTACCATTAAGTGACACCCATGGGGGTAGGGACTATATCACCTCCTTTATACAGAATCTCCAGCGACCGACATGGAGCAAGATCTCCATCCACATCTGCTCAGCGAATGAACCAGTCACAAACTAGGCACAAACTGTGTCGTGTGAGGTACACAGGCTCAGGTTTTGGAGACAGATGACCTGGGTTTGAAGCCTCACCTCAGTCCTTCCTATCCAAAGAGGAAGTCCGCTCTTCCATGACTCAGTTTCCCCCTCAGTAAAATGAGGATGCTCGCAGTACCGCCCTCATTTCGTCAGGGGGTCAAGGGAGTTAAGACACATGGCCAGTGTGGACTTTGCCTCCTGGAGCAGGGCAAGACTGTAATGATAGCTCCCTTCAGGCAGGGAATGGCACAGAATGACCATTAGCGATTTTGCTATGACATCAAACACACGGCTTTCGCCCTAACTTTCAAAGCAATTCTTTTCTCATTTCATAAGGTCACTGTCCGCAGTCTCCTCCATCCCCGCATTTTATATTTCTGGTTGGTTTGGCCCCGATTCTCACTGGAATGCAATTTCATGGGGTTTGGGAAGAGATGATGTTCCTTGAAACTTCCGCCCCACGGCTCTCTCGAGATTTCTCAGAGATAGAAAAGTGGACTTGGCTCCGCTCGGAACCTGTTTGAACATTCGTTACACATGCTTCAAAACCCCGAGCACTTGGACTTCTCACCCATTTACTCTTGGCAAAAAGCAGCTTCCTGCTTCTGCGAAGTTAAGCTTTCAAGCTTTAGGGGAAAAGGCTTTTTGGACAACAAACAGCCCTTTAAAAACAATATTTTGATGAGTTAAGTGTAAATGAATCAGAAACACATGGATTAGGCTTCTCTTGATGTACACATGGGTTTAATAATTATCGGAGGTGGAGAAGAAGGGGAGTGGGGCTGAAAAAGCCGTGTCTTGGGTTTTATCAAATCTAAAATGTTTGAGAAGTAATTCAAGACATTCCACACACCCCCAAATGTAGCCAGATTTTCCAATTCCACTTCCAAGGAGCCACACAGGATCTTTCTAGTAACGACTGAGTGCTCCAAAGCGCCAGGTTTTCGTGGCTTCTGATTGGCTGGCTCTGACGCCGTGATTTATGAGGCCATTCAAAGATTTATATATTGCCATTATAACAAATTCCTTCCAAACTGAACAGTACCCAAATGCAGCTTTATAAATATCCTTCCTGTTAGAAGCCTCTTTCTATTCACAAAACTCTCCTTCTTTGCCTTTTCCCCAGCCCCCCTCAAGCCACAGATCCCCCCACGAGGTCCCAGACCAATGGTGAGTGAGGGAATTAATTTTACCAGGGCTGAAACGTGTTTCACTTCGGATTGAGTTTTAAATGACTTGGGTCTATATAAGCTGCGGGTCATAAGAAGGTTATAGCTAAAGGGCTCATAAGTTAGGTGAAGGGTAGAGGGGTGGAATTTTATAAATGCTTATTGCTTTCATAAAAAGAAAAGCTAAGTTGTGTTCGTGCCGAACACAGTCAAACACTCCATACATCAGGGCACGCTGTTTCCTAGAGGAAATGTCCCTCACTGGTCTGGCGGGCTTCTGCCTTCCTCCATTTCAATGACATCATCTATGTTGGAGAAGTAACTTCTTCCACATGTCACC
The DNA here is from genome assembly GCF_022355385.1 of Mustela nigripes. Classification (NCBI taxonomy): domain Eukaryota; kingdom Metazoa; phylum Chordata; class Mammalia; order Carnivora; family Mustelidae; genus Mustela; species Mustela nigripes. The sequence goes on from NC_081564.1 coordinate 12,188,840, forward strand.
AACTGTGTGTCCTTCTCCCAAGTGAGTTCTGAGTCACTCACAGCTCTGAGGTAGGCTAACTTTCATGCCCTAATGGGCGGCAGAAAGGCAGAGAGAAAAGTGGTAGGGGAAGGACGTCCCACTGTTTAAATTCACTGCCCCAAAGGTCTTGTTTCCAATGATGTGCTCACAAGCCCCATCCACCATGGAGTAGACGTTATCAGGAAGAAAAATAACAAGAGTCCATTCTGCTTGAGGCTCGCAGGCAGCCCCATGACTACCCTGGAAAAACTGCAATGGGAGAGTTGTCTGTTTTAGCAAACACACAAGGGCTGGGGATCCAACACTGCCACCTGTGAGAGCCATCACACCAGTGACCCAGGCCATCTGTATTAGTCAGCGAGGACACAGCAATGCTGCATAACAAGCTATCCCCAAATTCCTAGGATTATAAGGACAATTGGCTGTTCTCATGCTCACAGATGTGAGCATGTGACTTGACCACATCCAGCTGAGCTAGGATGGACTTCATGCTCCAGATTGTGACTCTGGGTTCCAGACTATAGATTGGGTGCAAATCCATTTCAAGTATCTTTCCAACCTCCTTGTCCCAGCAGTCACCCAGGTCACATGGCCTGTTCCTCAGGTCCCCCTCTGGAGCCTGGGTCCGCAATCATTTCCCAGGTACAAACACTGTCACTATGCTACACCACTCCTTGTTCTCTGCAATTCATAACTTGTGCACTGAAATGCCTAACTGATACATATATTCCTGAAGGTGAGAGGAAGACACAGGGGTGGTTACCAGACCCAGGGGAAGGGAGTCATGTAGCAAGGGCTTCCTGAATAGAAGCAGCGACCTTGAGTCCAAGGACATCACCAGACCAAGGCAACAGCAATCTCCTTTTCCCCCCCTCCCTCCCATCTCCTTCCAGGAACACCATGGCTCAAACCCAGCCAGAAGACAGAAGGCAAAGGAACCCATTGATTCCACCCACTTAGGACAGCTACCTGGGCAGAGGAGAGATAAAGATCGGGAGTGGACCTGGAGGGGCAAGCCAAAAGGATCCAGCATGAACAAGGTGCTCAGAAAAGAAAGGACAAGAGGCTTCTGGGTGTGCTTAGAGGTAAAAGGTAACCGTTTCCAGCCAGCATAGAAGCAACACCACAGAAGGAGTCAAAACACCTGGATTCTTGACCTTGTTCTGCCACGTGCAAGCTGGAGACCTCAGTAAGTCACTCCACTTCTCTAAGGCTTGCTTTTCCTTTTCTGCAAAAGGAGATAATCAGATTTCCCCTGCTCCCTTGAGACAGTTGCCTGGAGTTCAATAAGCAAATAACTGGAAAAGCATGTCCACTTCCGGAAAGTAGATTTTTGGTCTCTGCTACATCTCTAGCCCCCCGAACAGAGTCTAACATGTAGCAGATGCTAAACATCTATGTGTACAGATAATGTCATTGAAACCCAATCCATGTCTTCTGGAATCCCACTGGGGTGTTCACAGCCTTGCCTACCCAATAATAAGGTGGGCTGTAGAACTTTCTCAAGGTTGCAGGCACTTGATCTGCCTTTCCAAGAGGCTGTGCATCCAGAGTCAGTCACTTCATAAATTCAGTGGGTCATGAAGGTGGTAGTGGCTGTTGGTGAGAGTTAGGATTGTACCATCAGCTGGAAAGATGAGAAACCCAATTCACATTGGCCTGACCAAAAGGGGAGATTTCTTGGTCCACACAACCAAGATTTCCATGTCCGATTAGGCAAATCAAGAGAAGGACCCCGGAGTTAAAACAAGCACCCAGCTGCTCTCCATCTCTCCATCATCTTGGAAAGTGTTAGCATTAGAAGGTGTTAGTTCCCCCTTGAACTTGTGTACAAGACATGCTCATGCTCATGTTGGGGGAGCTTCCTTTCTGGGAGCCATGTGGTTGCCCATTCTGAGGAAAAAGGAAGATCTCCTTGGGTGGCTCCCTTAAAAAGGAAACAAACCAACAAACCAAACTCTTGTCTTTATCAGAAATCCAAACAAGCATCTTGCACACCAACAGGTCCTATGGCTACATACTCAACCCTGAGCCACTGACTGATGTCTGGGGTGGGTGGGATTCATACCTTGATTGCACCTGCTGGTCCTTGGAGAAGGGTAGGAGGCAATCCCACCCAAACCCCGTGTCTGAGAAGGACAAACGCTTGCACAGGTGGTGCTAATGGGAAAAGAGTGGATTGAATGTTGGTGTGCCTTCTACATACCCCCTCCCACTTGGGTTACCAGTGTACAATTTCCAAAGCTCTTTCCCCCACAGGCTCCCTATGGAGCCTGCTCTGTAAGCGACATGAAGAAATATTTTGGTTCTGACATTTTCCTCCATGTTCCCAAGGAGGGGACCCATCTTATGCCAACTTTGCGGTGACACCACATTGATGGCTTCAAATCAGCCATGGTGGGATTATTTACACCATCGACGGAAGCTACCAGTCCGAAGTCAGGTTGCCAGAACGTCGCTAGACACGGGAGGTCTCCTGGCTCTGAGTTTTTCCACCATGTCCACCAAGAGAGGCGTCTGTTAACCATCCATTGCTCATCCTCCTTTAACTCAGCAGCAGTCTTTAGAAAATACGAATTTGGCTAAGCCATTCCACGCAAATCCTTTCTTGCTGCCTTTTGCCTTAAAAGGATCTTTCCAGGCTCGTTCCTGTGAGCTCCCATCATAACAAGCCAATTGCTAGTCGCTAAAACACCAGATTCTACATGTTACCGCCTCCATGTGCAACACCTTCTCCATCTGGTACACTCACACCCTCCATCAAAACCCAGTTCAAATGCTCATATGCCATCACAAGCCCTCCAGGGAGCACTGACCAAGGGCTCTCTGTGCGCCCGTCACACCTCTCCTCCAGGGCTTGCCACTGTGAATTTAATTACTCATTTACACATCCGTCACCCAAAAAAGACTGCCTATTTGGTTCACTGTTACAGTCCCAAAGTCTAGGACAAAGCCTCACAGACAGTAGGCAGTTCAAAAATAATCCTCAATAGAACGGCAAAACACACACACACACACACACACACACACACACACAAAACAAATATGTATTTGCCACTCGTTATGTGCCAGACACTCCATTAAGTATTGGGCTTTGTGACGGGGCTCAAAACACGGTCCCTGGCCTCCAAAAGCTCAAATTCTGAAGATAAACAAACAAGATAGAGACCTATCCTAATCATCTCTACACCCCTCCCACCTAGCGTTTATTATGAGCTAAACATCTGTTTACGGTGAGAAGGATGGTTAGTACCCGCCCTTGGCTGATTCAGGCCAGCGGGAAAGCACTCTTGACCCAGCTGTCATTTGCTGTACACCATCGTCCCCAAACACTATGAAGCATCCTTGTAGTATAAACACAGAGCGAGTTACAGAGACGCTGAGCCTGATGTCCGGGAGCCTGCTAGTGCTTCAACGAATGACATCAACTCTCCGCAAACAGGAAAGAACAAAGGAGCAGAGAAAGGGTTGTGTGCGGCACAGCGCAGTGGGAACGGGTGGCAGTCTCGTGCCGGGATCAGAGCACCGGGACACAGAGCACAAAGAAGCTGAGCCAGCTGCCGTATTTGGGTACAAGGGGAGCACTTCATCACCGCCACCCTGCGCTCGGAGGAGGAATGAAGGAGCAATGGCTAGGGTGCCTGGTGGACAAGGTAGAGACAAGGAGCACAGCCGGTATTTTTTGAGTGTTATCTCTGCACCAGGCACGGGACTGAGCACTCTGTCCCTCGAAGTCCATCGAATACCCCCAATCAGGGGACTGTGAATATGCACTTTGTACAGATTCCAAAACCGAGACTCGGCAGTACTGAGACACTTGCCGAAGAATGCACAGCCAGTAAATGAGAAGCCTGGGTTTCCAGCTCAGCTCTGTCTGATTCCTGAGCCGGGTTTTTAATCACAGCACCTTACTACCACGGAGAAGACAGAAAAGAATGCAAGACAGGTTTTGATCCTCTTCTTCCAAGAGGGAACGATTTGGAATCAAGTGGGAATAAGAACTTGAGAACAGGCCAATCTCTGATGCATTCTGGACTCTGAATTTACCTTGTTTGATTGTTCCCACACTCCTGCTCCTTTTTTCCTGGCGGATACTTGTTTCTGTCTTCTCTCTGGGCTGTTAGAAAGGGAGCTACAAGAAAAGATTTGAGGGATGCGTGGGTGGCTCAGTGGGTTGAGGCCTCTGCCTTCAGCTCAGGTCATGATCCCAGGGTCCTGGGATCAAGCCTCGCATTGGGCTCTCTGCGCAGCATGGAGCCTGCTTTTTCCTCTCTCTCTGTCTGCCTCTCTGCCTACTTGTGATCTCTCTGCCTGTCAAATAAATAAATAAAATATTTTTTAAAAAAAAGAAGGAAAAGAAAAGATTCTAAGATCCTAAAGGGAAAAAAAAACCGCCCACACTATAAATCCATCCCCTGAACAGAATGCCAAGGTGGGAGATCTCACCTGCCTCTCAAAGACTCCAACCCCCCATCAACTCTTAAGTCAAATTTTTGTATAGCTGGTGAACTTAGCCAGGACAGCAGGACTGGCAAGGGGGGAGGGGATTCTAAGTGCAAAGTCAATTTTTTTCTCTTTGCCCGAAAATTATAAATCTGTGTATGATGCAGACGCCACATTATGCAACAGCCAGAGTCAAGAGCCATAGGTCCGTAGTAGGTTAAAGAAGGCTCACTTACCTTTGCGAATTTCCTAAGTATCGTGTCTGGATTACATGCATGAGCTTTGGATTGCATTCAGTCTGATATTAATTCTCTGCTCCAGCACCTGGCAGACCCTAGAGTGGGTTGAAGAGTGCCCCCCCACAAGAGTTATGTCTACTTGGGACCTCAGAATGTGGCCCTGTTTGGAATCAGGGTTGTTGCAGAGGTAATGCATGTGAGGATCTTGAGATGAGGTCATCCTGGGGGTCTCCATATCCTGTGATGGGTGTTCTTGTGTGAGACATAAAAGGCATGCAGAGAAACCCAGAGGAAGACAGAGGCAGAGACTGGAATGCCAGGAGCCACCTGGGGCTGAAAACATGGGGAAGGATCCTTTCCTAGAGCTTCTGGAGGGCCCATGGCCCGCCCTGCTGACACCTTGATTTCAGACTTCCCACCTCCAGAGCGAAGAGAATCAATCTCTGTTGTCATAAGCCACCAACACCGGCAGTCCTCGAAACCAGCACAGACGTGATGCCTGCAAGCCCCTTCATTTCTCCTCTGTAAGCCTCCATTTCTCATCTCTAAAATGGGTCCAATAATAATACCTCCCTGTCAAGGAGAGCAGGGAGATTTGGGGGGAGGATGTCTTCAGGGTAGAGCTCAATAAACAGTAGCTGCTGTCATTATCAGTCCAACCAGCCTGTCAACCTGATCCCCGAGCAGACTATCCCCACTCCCTAAAACAAATGTCCAGGGTCCAGAGAGAGAAGGAGAGGGTGAGGCGTGTCATCGCCGCCGACTCACCCTGGGCATCACAGGTGGGGCTGGGAAAAGCAAGATAAAATCAGAGAAGACCCCAGATGACATGGGGAGGCCAGGGACCCCAGAGACAGGCAGGAGAAATGCAGAGAGAGAGAGAGAGAGAGAGAGAGAGATCGCACTCCTTCCAATGCATCTTGGAGTACCCAAGACACAGAGGTACATCTGTCTGCCCCGTTTGCTTTTCTGTAAAATCAGGGAGACAATAAAAGCCCCTCCCTGGCAAGGCTGTTTTGAGGCTAAAATGAACCTCTGCATGGAACGTGCTTCATACATTGCCTGCTATTCACTCACTCATTTCATTAATTGCCACGCCCTTCTGTGGGCCAGACACTGTGCTCTGCATGGAAGAAGCACTCAGCAGATGGCCTCCAGGGTTTCTGTTTTTGTTACTCTTATTGGGTTAGGGGAACCATCAATACTAACCTCAGGCTCCTCTGACTGCGGAAGACAGATGCAAAGAGACCCATGCTTTCTCCTCTCTCTCCATCCCAGTCCGTTCCCAGACCTTCTCTTTGGCAACCCTCCTCCAGACATCCACCCATCATCCAAAGATTTTTCTGGACCACAAAGGAGGAGAACACTGTGGGCAACTTCTTCCTACCCCAGTGCTGTGGGAAAGTGCCCCGAGGACACGGCCCCTGCTTCCCAGAATTGCACCGGGAGCTGTGGGGGGTTCATAAATCTCAGCAGAGACCTCAAGCCGGCAGTGCTGCTCTGTTGAGAAACAGGATGCAGGGACTTCACAAGCTCCCCTGTGCCCTCAGCCCCAACAAGGGGCTATTTGTCCTTCCATCCGTTCTTTCAGTAAATAGTTACTGAGCATCTTTATGTGTCAGAAGCAGTTCTAGGCTCTGAGAACAGAGAAGGGGAGGATATGAGATGTCCCTTCCATCACGGAGGTCATAGCTCTATTTATCATAAAGATAAATACATTATTTCCGATCATAAATGAGTAGACCTATGGGGCATTTATCCAACATGAGGATACTGTTTACAGAGGCGTCAGACCATGGAGTTGAGGAGAGGGGGCAGGTTGGGGAAGGGTAAGGATAATGAGTAGGAGTTAATCAGGCCAGCAGGGGAGTGGAGAGGGTTCCAGGCAGCTGTGCAAAGGCCCTGTGGTTACAAGGAGTTTTGCTGGAGGGCAGAGGGAGAAGAGCAGTGGAGAGCAAGGAATGTGATAGGGCTGGAAGAGGGCAGGGGTGAGACTCAGGGTCCTATAAGCCTTGGGAAACACTAATCTTTCGTAACAGAGCTAACATTTCTTGAGCACGTCCAAGTGCCAGGCCCAGTACAAGGGCTTTGCATGGATAGACTCGGCCAGCACCCCCCACAGAATCATGAGACTGGCATGTCCCATTCCCAGGTAGGAAACGCAGGTCCAAGAGATAAAATCATCTGCTCAAGCAGCAAAGGAAGTCCTTGAAACGCTTTAACTTGGAGTTTGGGGCTTTTGTGTTCTTTGCTTGCTCCCATAAGCAGGACGACAAGGAGAGTTTTGGGAAGGGAGTTGCAATAAGGTGAACCGTGGTCAGCCTGCGTGACCTGAGTACAGCTCCCAGGACAACCGGAGGGGCCAGAATAACAGCATCACTTTGCATCTAAATAGTGCTCGGCTTTTCCAGGTACGGTTCCCTTCCTTCAAGGTTAATTATTATGATCCCCATGTTCCGAAGGGACACTGAGACCACGAAAAGTCCGATGACTTGCTCCGAAGCAGAGTGTTCATAAAGGCCAGGTTGGGAACTCCCCTTTCCAGGCTCCCACACCAGTGCCTCCACCTGCCGCTCTGGAGCTATCAGCGGCCTCAACTGGGCACCGTCCCCTGCTAAGGCCACTCTCCCAAATGCCCAGGCGTAACAAGAAGAGGACACTTCCAGGAGGAGCTTCCGTGAACTTGCACCTGACGTCTGCACCCTCAAGTGGCACAGGAAAGGAAAGTCACAGTTTCAGGGAACTTCATTTGTAGGAAGTCACCACGGGTTGGGATCTATACTGCGTTCTCGTCTCCTTTACTCTCTGAGCCTCCATTCCTTATAAAAGACTGTGAAAACCACGGTTTTGTAGAAGGAGTGACGAACACCTGGTCCTCAAAACATCCCTCGTGAAAACAAGAGCCAAGAGCCGTGGCAAGAGAAGGCATCTGGCCATTCTGGAAAGACCCTTAACATGAAGCTTTGGAACAACCACAGAAAAGAAATGATCTGTGGTCGAGCTGTTGGTCCCTCAGGGAAAGAACGTATAGAAACTCAAATCTGTGGGAAAAGTCTGTTCACACAGGTATTAGCTAGCAGACAGGCAGACTTCTGCTGGGATATTTTTTTTTTTAATTTTTATTTATTTATCAGAGAGAGAAAGGGGGAGAGAGTGAGCACAGGCAGACAGAATGGCAGGCAGAGGCAGAGGGAGAAGCAGGCTCCCTGCTGATCAAGGAGCCCGATGTGGGACTCGATCCCAGGATGCTGGGATCATGACCTGAGCCGAAGGCAGCTGCTTAACCAACTGAGCCACCCAGGCGTCCCTGCTGGGATATTTTGTAGGGGCCCCCCTCTTCTCTGCAGGAACACCTCAGGACCTTATTACCCCCACTGGACACTTTAGCTCCTGCCCCCCACCCAGCTGTGACAGGAGAAACCAGGTTAACAGTTATATTTTGTTGAAAACTTACTCTGCCCAGATACGATGCTACTGTGGGCAGGCACTGATGTCCACTGCATCCCATTTAAGTATTTTTGCTACCCCCATTTTACGGATGAGAACACTGAGGTTCATTAAGCCACTTGCCCAAGTGACAGAGCCAGCTTTTGAAGCCTGGCCTATTTGACCCTGCACTCTTAGAACATTTTGTTCAAAAGGCCCACTGGTTAATGCTCAAGCTCTTTTCACTTCTCAAGATTGCATGGTTCTCAGGTGTAGACCACCCCCACCCCTTGGCCCTGCTTCCTGGAAATCCTCTTATAGACATTATTCTTCCATAGGTCAAGTCTTGGCAGCCCCAGGCAGGGTCAGGGGACAGCCAGGCCAGGAAAGTTGAGTTTCTAGGCCATAAATTCCCCGTCTCCGACATGCCCCTTAACTGCTTATCTTTGGAAAACATGACCCAGGATAAGCGAGGGGAATGGCAGGCCAAGTCGTAAAGCAGCTGGCTGGGGACACAGGGTAGCCCAAGTTGTGTTCCTGACATCTTGACTGTGTCATGGCGGTAGACTAGCCCACTATGGAAAATAGCCCAACCCATTAAGAGGACACAGCAAAGTCACCATCGGTCTTCTCTCATCTGTCCTCAAGACATCCATTCTTGCTAGATCCCCTCGGAGCCATTACCCCATGTCTGTCCTTCACCCTCTGATTCGTTTCAGATGTGTGAATATGATATGAAAGCTCCGATTTCAAAGTCCCTGTGGATGGAGGCTCCAGCCTCTTGGGCCCCAGGCTCTGCATTAAGGTCCTTTCCCAAGGATGGATGGATGGATGGATGGATGGATGGATGGATGGGAGCCTCACACATCATGGCAGGGGTGCCATCTTCCCAAAGGTTTCATCTTTCTTACAGAAAGGGCACCAGAAGCCCCTTACTCCAAAGTGAGACAAGGGGAAGAAAGCTGGAGACAAGATTCTACTCTTGCTGGCCAAACAAGAAGCTCCAGTGACCATGCATTGAGGTGGGTATGCAGGGGGAGGGGAGCACTCAGGGAACCTGTAATCGTGGGAGACAGTTTTCCAACAGCAGCGTCTGCGGCAGGGCTCCTTAAACTTAGCTGTGCACCAGCATCGTATGGGGAGAGTTTCTTAAATACCATTGCTTGGACCAACCCCTGGAGACCCCAATTTAATGGCCCAGAAGGTGACCTTCTGGGTCGAACCATAGCTGTTCTTGCATTTGTTGTCTTTTAAGCTCCTTGGGTGATTGTTCTCTATCACTGGTAACAAATTACCACAATTGCAGAGGCTCAAGACAACACACATTCACTGTCTCATGGTTTTGGGGGTCAGGAAACTGGCCAAATTCAGCTGGAGCCCTTGCTTCAGCATTTTTCACAAAGCAACAATCAAAAAGCATTGGCGGGGGTGGGGGTCACATCCGAAAGTTCAGCTGGGGAAGGATTGGCTCTCTTTGAGTGCTGATGTAGTTCCAGTTTTTTTCTGGCTGTTGGTGGAAGGCTGCCCTTGGTTTTTTTTTTGGGGGGGGGGTGCCTACATGGGCCTCCCTAACCCAGCCCCTTGCATTGTGGAAGCCAGCAAGGGACAGAGTCTACTAGCAAGACAAAAGTTACAATCTTATGTAACCTATCACAGACATGGCATCCCATGACCTTGGCATGCGCAAGTCACAGGTCCTGCCCAGGTCACAGGGAGGGAATTACACCCACGGTGCAAATACCAGGAGGCAGGTTCACTGGGAAGCATCTTAGCATCTGTCTTCCACAGGGTCACTAATGCACGGCCAGGGTTGAGAACCACTAATCTAGGGCAGGTCCCTCAAACCAAACCTGTACTTCTCAGGTTGTAAAAAGCCTGGACATCTCCCGAGGATCTTGTTAAAAGGCGGGTTCTGGCCACAGCACCTAAGATTGAATTCTTATGAAGCCCCAGGGGAGATGCCAATGTAGCCAGTCCTCAGACATTTGGAGGGAGTAGTGAGGACCTAGAGAATTTCATAGGGCCGAACAGATTCTTTAAGGCCCAATTCTTGTTCTGCCATTTGACATCAGCTGATCTGAACCACACCACCTGCCACTTGAGAACCAGATAAAGACCAAATTGAGAAAACTGTCCATTGCCTTCCAATACCTCTTGACTCATCCCAAGACACACCAGGATTTCTAGGAAGGCTGTGCATCACTGGGTTCAAATCCCACCTCTGCCACTTACTGGCTGTGTAACCTTAGGCAACTTACTTAACTTCCCTGTATCTCATTCATACAATGAATGAGACGTGCCTGCCCGCAGTGCCCCTGCCCTGAGCCCTGGGTCCCCGCTCCTCCTAATGAACGTGTATTCACCATAGTTGTACCATACAGAGTGACATGACTGCGTAAAGTCCTCTGTGCTCCTTCTCTGCATCCCTGCCCCTACATCCCCAGTGCCTGGCCCACCTGCCATGTATTTCCACGGCTCGAAAGCTCATTCCTTCCAGGGCTGACCACTATCCCATCATGTGGGTGGGTCACCGTTAATATATCCATTTCCCTTATTGGAGAACATCTTGGTCACTTCCAAGTTTGGGCAATTGTGAACAAAGCCATTCTAAATGTCTGTGTGCAGATTTCAGGGTGGACATAAGTGTTCAACTCCTTTGGGTAAATACCAAGGAGCACAACTGCTGGACTGTCGGGTAAGAATGTGTTTAGTTTTGTAAGGAACTCACAAACTGCCTTCCAAAGTGGCTGTCACATTATTCATCCACATCAGCAGTGAATGAATTCCTGCTGCCCCACGTCCTCACCAGAATTCGGTGGCATCAGTAATCTGGATTTGCACCGCCCTCATAGCTGTCTAGTGGTATCTCATTGTTCCTTCTCAATAGATCACTTAGAACAGCAGATGAACCTCCTCCCCAAAGGAAAAAAAAAAGGCTTCTGCTTAGCCAGCATACCTGTTCTAGAATAGCAGAAGTGGACAGTGTTCTACAGAGCAGATCTCGGAAGTGGGGGGCACAAGCCCTGAGGATATATGAGATGATCCCCTGGGGAGCTGGGGAAATAGTAACACTTGGAATTACTTTTGCAATTTTATGTCATGTTTTTTAGCTCCCCCCAATTTTCTGCATGTGTGGTGTCATGCCTGCCGTGTATTTACAAGGTAGCAGATATCCTGGTTCCCCAGGTTACATGCTCTTGACTTGTCCGTGGCAGCTACACCCATGGTAAGCGGTTATGTGGGATGTGAGTCTCCGTGGTCAGCACCCCACCTCCCACTCACTCCCTGCAGCTTTATGCTTTGTGCTCCGGGGCTCGGCCGACTTGGGGAGAGCTTGCTGTACCCTTGCAAAGTGTAGCTTGGAAGGGTAGGGTTGCTGATGGTCCAGGAGGCAAGTCCCAATGGGTGGGTTGCAGACACAGACAGATCAACGTGCGAGTTTCTCAGCCTGGGGACAGACAATTCCCAGAGACAAAATCAAACCCAGTGACGATCTACCCGCAGTGAGGATCCGCTCACAGACACATTATGTGGACTTTGCCTCCGTCCCGGCTCCCTTTCCTGACTCTTTCACTCCAACTACCTGGGATCCCATCCAAGTAAACAACCTGCACACAAACGCTTCATGAGCTTTGCTATTAGAGGACTGCAAAGACAGAACCTAATACACAAATGCTGTGGTTCGTGTATACAGTCACACCTAAATAGACAGGCAGGCACCGCAATATTATTACCGATACTGGTAGAGGATCAGAACCTAGAGATCTTGTAGATCATGCCTGCCTCTAGTGCATTCGATATGCAGACCCTGGGCTGAGTCCCACACTGGAGAATGTGGCTGTTACAGTTGTGGTGGCACTAGTTTTTGTCACCAACTCCCAAACGGTCCTACCAGTGCTGACATTTTCAGAGAACATAGCTCTTGCTTTTTTTTTTTTTTTTTTTTTTTTTTTTTTGTAATAGCCTTGATTTTGTTCGAGATTTCCAGAGAAGTTGTGCAGGGAGTACAGAGAGTTCCCCCACACCACGCCCCCCTCCACACCCCACCTCAGATTATCCTATTGTTAACATCTTGCATTAGTGTGGTGCATTTGTTACAGCTGAGGAACTAATATTGGTATGTTATTAACAAAAGCCTGTAGTTTACATTAGGGCTCATACTTGGTACTGTATATTCTTTGGGTTTTAACCAATGTACAATGAGTTGTATCTACCATTACAGTGTCACACAGTATAGTTTCACTGCCCTAAAAATCCTCTATGCTCTGCTAATTCCTCTCTCTGCCTCTTGTCAACCACTGGTCCTTTTATTGTCTCTATAGCTTTGCCTTTTCCAAAAAGTCGTATAGGTGGAATCACACAGTATCCAGCCTTTTCACATTTACTTGATCACTTAGCAATATCCATTGATGTTTTCTGTATGTCTTTTTATGTTTTGCCACCTCACTGCCAGCCTCTATTTAAAAAATCACACACACACAGCAGAAATGAAAGATTCAGGAACAGCTTGATCAAGGCGTGCAATGCTGTCATCAGGATCCAATCTCTTTCCTTCTCTGACTCTGCCTTACCCAGTGTCCCCTTTATCCTAAGGCTGGACATTTCTAAAGTCACAAGAGGTCCTGCCACAGATTGATACTTTTAGGTACACTCTCAACCTGATCCAATCACTGCCAAGGGGAATGGGGTTAGACAGTATGACTTGAGGCAGTCAGGGTCCAACCCCTGAGCTGAGGGTAGGCTCTGTCTTTCTTCTCTGGAGGCTTCTAGAAAGGGAAAGATGGGGTTAACAGCAGCAGGCTACCAAGGAGAACACCCCGAGCCCTCCCCAAAGAGGACACATGAGCTTCAAGCTCTATAGGGCACTGGATACACTAACACACTATTTCTGGCCTGATTCCCCAGGATGAGCTTGCCTAAATCTGTAAGCACGGCGTTCCCTGGAAATAAACATTGCTGGCTCCCAGAGGACGAGTCCCCCAAGGTTTCCAGTGGACCCTGAATTAGTTACAAAATTCCAGGGTCCTTATGGGCAAAAGATGTGAAATGCCACAGGTTTTTTGTTTGTACTTTTCAACTAAGAACTCTGTCCATGACCTGCTGAATGGCTTATTAAGAGTTACTAGAAGTTGGTATTCATAAACCCAATTTGCAAAACTCCAGGGCTTACCAAGCACTCCCCCACTTCTGAAGAGTTCCAAAAGCCCTGATTCATGATCCCATGACTCTGCCAGGCTCCCCATGAAATGCACACTCTGTTGGAATTCCAGGAGAGGCTGGTGGGTCACTGGGCCCTTTGGACCTTCCTGTGCCTCCTACAAAGGAGAACTGAAACCTTCAAAAATAAATGCATCACTGAAGCAACAGCCAAGTATGGGGGTGTAAAAACCTTACACAATACAAAAATGCATAAACAGTGAAATAGTTTAGGATTCCCCTCCACCTCCCCCAATCCCACCTCCTCTCCAGATGTGGACACCATTAATATTTTAGTATGTGTCCTTTCAGATCTTCTCTTATGCATTTATATCACGTATACGGACACACCGATTCAATGTTTAAAAACCATAAAACGTGATATTTGTAATATACATGGAGGCATTTCTAAAGCGTGCTTTCCCATTTAAAAATATGCCTGCTGACCTACCCATTGGAGACCTACCTGTATCAGCCCATGCAAATCCACTCTGTTGCTTTGAACAGTTGCAGAGAACTCTCTAGTGTGAATGGACCATGATGCTATTCGCTGCTATGCTGACTCATATGTATTAACTCGTTTTAACCTCAGTTACCCCTCTGTCTTCACTTCCCCTTCGCCCTCACTCACTCCTTTACACTTTATCAGCCTCCTTACTATTCCACAAACACACCAGGCAGGCTCCTGCCTCAGGGCCTTTGCACTGGCTGCTCCCTCTGCCAGCAGTGCTCTCCCCCAGAGAGCAACTCATCTCTCTCCCTCATTTCCAACTCTTTACTCAAAAGCCACCATAGCAATGAGGATTTCCCTGGTCACCCTACCCAAAATTCCAACCCACCCTTATCCTACCACTTCATACCCTACTTTAGGTATTTCTGTTGGCTTGACCAGCTCCTCTAGGATCAGTCTCCCTCCAACAAAGCCACCAACCCACCAGAGCAGTGGTTTTTGTCTATTTTGTTCATGGCTATGTCCCCAGTGCCTAGATATCAACACCTGCACGTTGTAAGCCCTCAAGAAACGTTTGTTGAATGAATGAACTAACGACAGCCGTTGTGTAATTGGCACTCACCTTATTCCCAACTTACTAAAGAGGAAACCAAGTCACTCACAGAGGAAGGTCAGTCAAAGACTCAACAGACCAGATGCAATTACATCATCGCTAAAACCTGTCAATTGCACCCTTGTTTTTTGCTGGGCTTCTGATTCGTTCACGTAACAAATATCCACTGAGCACCTATCATGGGCTTGGCTTTGTATAGAGTCGATTTGGGCAACGATTCAGCTCCTGCCTTTATGCAATTTACACTCTAGTGGGCGGGCAAGCCTAGAAATATCACAACGACAATTCTGAAACCACCTCAGGCTCATGGCGAGGGCATTAGCAAGACTTGGGAGTCAGGAAGGCTCCCTGGAGGCAGTGACATCCAAGGCAAGGGTGCGTGAAGGAGGAGCATTCCAGGGTGTAGAAACAGATGTGCATAGTCCTGGAGCTCAAAAGAGAGAGAGGTTAAGTAAACACAGGCCCAAAGGAGACCGGGGAACTTCTGCCTTTGGCCTAAGGCACTCCCCTCTTTTTTTGTGGGTAGCCAGCGAGAAAAGCCCAAGCACGCCCAGCCCCAGCGACGGGGAGGGCCAGAGACATTTTGCTGGCATTTAAACTGTCCCTAACACTTCCAAACGCTGGGGGCTCCTTCTGCTTTAATCCACGGAATTAGCTCCTGGCCCCACCAGCGCCATTCCCTGAATTGCTGGATGGCAAAGGTCAGTGCATTAAGCAGGGCAGATGAATACCCAGCCGTAAATCCCAGAAGCTGGCCTGGAAGCAGGCAGTCGTATTTCACACGGGACTGCTCCAGCCATCGACCGGCCCATCTTCGGGAGCGCGTGTTGTGTCCTGGGCCTCCGCATTTAGGAGCCTCGCTGAGCCCTCCTGCGCAGCGCCCCACACACGCTGCCCTTTGATCAGGGAAATCCAATACTTGAGGTCTGGGCTTTATGGACGAGCAAGTCTAGATTAAGGGAATTAACCACAGTGGATCACAACTAATAAAACGGTGCCCGGGCCCCACCGCAGCGTGGCCCTGGGGGACCGACGGTGGGGGGCGGGGGGCGGGCTGCTGCTGCCCAGGGTCCCACCGCCGGCCAGCATGCCCCCCCTCCTCCCAGAGCAGCACAGTCCAGGGAGGCCGAGAGTGCCTTGCACATGCAAACACCCGAGTGGACTTTTCCTACAGAACTCGGGACTCCCAGACCATCTATTTACGCACATTTCTCCATGCTCTCATTCATTCCTCAAAGACTGATGATGGATAGGTGTGGTAGGCACTGTCCTGGATGAATTTTGTCCCCCCAGAGGCTAAGTCCAAATCCTAAGCACTGGTCCCTGTGAACGTGACCTTGTTTGAAAGTAGGGCCTTTGCAGATGCAACCGAGTTCAGCTGGAGTCCCACTGGGTTGGGGGGTGCCGTGGGTCTAAGACTGGTGTCCTCATAAGAAGAGGAGGGGACTGGAGGGGAAGAGGCCATGTGATGAGACAGGCCAAGATTGGGGTGACGCAGCCACGGGCCAAGATATACCAAGGACCACGACAACACCAGGAGCTGGGGCAGGCATGCAACAGATCCTCCCTCCAGCTGGCAAGAAGGAACCAACCCCACTGACACCTGGTTTTGAATGGCGAGGCTCCTGAACCATGAAGAAAATATATCTCCACTGTCCTAGGCCACCTGGGTTTTGTGGGACTTTATTGTAGCTGTCTCAGGAAACTAACACAGGCACTATGCTTACAGCGGTAAATACAAGAGACCCAGCCCCTACCTGCACGATCCACCTGTGTCCCCAGGAGACAGCCAAGGATGAGGCCATTGCAAGGCGATGGGGTGAGCTTTGGGAGCTCAGGACCATCTGGAGGGCAGAGGAGCACCTAGCATGGACGTATCATGGAAGTCATCCAGGAGGAGGTGAGGTTTCAGTTGAAGCATAAAAATGATAGGAGTTGGCCAAAGACTGGGAGGGAGCAGTGCTAAAAGTAGGGAGGGTCAGCCAGAGAGCATCCAGAGGTGAGTGAGAAAATGGTGCATTCAAGGAAACTAAGACTTCTGGGAGAAGAAGAGAGGGAGAAGGAGAGGGAGAGGTGATGCTGGCTGGGAGACTGGTCAGGAGGACCCTGCAAGTCCGCGTTAATGAGCTTGGGGTCATCCTGTGGGCAGAGGGGAGCCACGGTGGCCATGGGATGAGATGCCGGTCTGTGTTTAGAGGGGATTCAGGCAACTGGTATTAACTGGAGTGATGCTAAGTATACCTGGGAGTGCCCCGGGCCAAGTACCCGCCACTGCAGGAGTCTCCCTATTAAGGGCTGAGGGGTCCAAAGCCTGTCTCCATCCTCTCTCACTCCTAAAAATATGGAAAACATGAGAAAGGAACTGCCAGGGAGTCGGGCTTGCACGCCATGCTACTGGCCACGGACTCTCTCAAGGAATTTGCCGAACACCTGCCGGGTCCAAGTCCTAAACCTGCATCAGCAAACTCGGTCCCCGCTGGGCAGGAACGCTGCCAGGACAGAAATGTCCTCCAGGGTGCGATGATGCAGCGCACGCCGCTCGAGGTCCACGCAGAGCCACGCTGTGGTCAGAACAGGCCCCCAGGAAAGAACTCCCGATTGAGGAGAGAAATTTTAAGCTGGGCAGGTGATTCTGTAACACAACAATAAGAAGTATGAGAGGATTCACTGAGCGCCTACTGCATGCAGCACTCTCTGCAGAGGGCTTTGCGAATGGCTGCCTCTTCCAAGGCAGGCAACAGGCCGGTGCCACGACCAAATTATAGAGGGGGTGGGGGTGTAGGTAGGTGACCTGATAAGGTCCCACGGCTCTTGAGTGGTGCACCTGGGCTGGAAGCCCGTGTACCTGCTTAACCCCCCACCACACACCCTGACATGCTCTTCTTTCTCCTTTCTGAGTTTTTGAAAGAGAAGCTGAGCAAGGGAGAGTCAAGGAAAAGAGATGCAAACCAGACAGAGGTTGGGCCTCTGCTGCATTAAGGAGGGTAGTGGAGGGAAGGGGGTCCTCACCCCTGTGCATCGCCATGACCTGAGGAGACCCCAAGGTCTCCCCTGGAAGAGGTGCCTAGTGGGATGGTAAACCCCAGACACCGGTTTATAAATATCCAGTCCTTTTCAAGGAAGATCCACTCCAGGGTTTGAGAAGCAGGAGAGAAAGGGACCCTTCAAGTCAAGAAGGATGCTTTAGGCAACGGCGCCCACCATCCTGTATGATCTATAGTGGAAGTTTCTTCCTTTTTTTTGTTTTTTTCTTTTAAGATTTTATTTATTCATTTGAGGGAGAGAGACAGAGAGACAGAGAGCATGAGCAGGGGAGAGAGGCAGGGGGAGAAGCAGACTCTCCACTGAGCTGGGAGCCCAATGTGCGACTCGATCCCAAGACCCTGGGATCATGACCTGAGCTGAAGGCAGATGCTTAACCAACTGAGCCACCCAGGCGCCCCTAGAGGAAGTTTCTTCCTAATACACTCTGAGTCCTTCCTTCCCTCCTCTCTTCCTCCCACACACATCATAACTGCAGGTTTTATTGGAAAAATAAGAAAACTAGAGGGTGTGGTAGGCTCCCCTAAAGATGTCCCCTCCTAGTCCCCAGAACATATGACTATGTGATGTCTCCCCCAACACCCATGCTCAAAACTCAGTCTACCCATTCATCCCCTGCTCAGTGCCATCCATTCTACCACCTCAGCAGTGCTCACATCTACCCACCACTCAACATTTTCACTGCCCATGCCTCAGTGGAGACTCAGCGTATCTTGTCTGGAGCGTGGCCATGCCCTCTGTAAAGGTGAATTTAATGTATCCACTTGGCTAGGCCATGGTCCCCGGACATTTGGTCAAACATCAGTCCAGATGTCACTGTGAAGGCATATTTTAAGATGAGATTAACATTTAAATCGGTAGACTGACTACAGTAGACTAATCACCATAACGTGGGTGGGCCTCACCCAATCAGGTGAAGGTATTTAAAAAAAAAAAAAAAAGACTGGGGAGGAGTCTAGGGAGGAGACATTCTGCTCCAGACTGCCTTCAGATTCAAGCTACAACAGCAAGTCTTCCCTGGGTCCCCAGCCTGCCCTAAACACTGAATTTATCAGTGCCCAAATCACAGGAGCCAATTCCTTAAAATCTCTTTCACTCTGTTTCATTCTCTCTCCCTCTCTCTCTCTATACATATATCATTATGACATATCACCATTATCACACCCCCAAAATATATATATAGAGAGAGAGACATATATATGATAAATATATACATAGGTAATAGATAATATGCATTCATATTTAAATAATATAATTCACATTTAAATAATATATTATATAAAGAGAATATTCATATACATATGTATCAATTACAAGTTATAAATATAATTAAAATCTATAGTTTTTAAGTTATAGATTCGTATATAAATTATATATATCACATGTATTTAAATTATCTATATCTATTTATTATACAAGACCCTGACTCGGACTCAAATCCAATCTCCCTGCCTCAGGCCCTGTTCTGCCCGTCTGTTGTCATTTCTGTGTCTTTATTCACGAAGCTTCCTTTGCTTGGAATTTCCCCCCTCCCAATTCCTCTCTTCTCCTTCCCCCCAACCCCCTGCGGCCATCTCCCCCCCTCACTGCTTGTCCCACATAGAATCAACCATCTGAATCAGTCAGGTTCAGACTCACCCAAGCTGATGTGACCTCAAAGCCCATGCTCTTAACTACAGGTGATCGACAGTTAATTCAGAACCTAGTTCATAACCTAATTCGAGTAGGCACCTTGTAATTCTGGAGATTTCCAGCATATATTGAAGGAGGTACAGTCAGGGAAGTAGTGAAAGGAGCCCCCTCCGGGCATCTCTTAGCCTGGACAGTTACTGGCTCTGGGCTATTCCTTTTCTGCCTACACACACCTTCCCCTTTCTTTGTCTCTTGCATCATCTCGAAGCAAATCCTAGGATCAGACCCACTGTCAATTCATTCATAAATATTCCAGAATGTATCTTTAAAGAGCAAGAACTTCTTGCTTTAACAAAACCACAATACCATTATCGCATTCCCCAAATTTAACAATTTAACAATACTTTCTTAATATTATCAAATGTCCAGCCTGGTATTCAGACTTCTGCTTATGTCATATATGTCATTCAAAGGGTTGTTGGGGTTATTGCTTTTGTTTTGTTTTCATATTTTTTTAATTTGTTTGAATCAGGATCCAAATAAAGTCCAGGTAGTTCCAGGCACAGGTTGTGACAGACTGATATGTCTCTTAAATCTCTCTTAATCTCTGAGTCTGTATGGGTTTCCAGAAAAGCAGAGCCAGAGATAAGGATTTGGGGACAAAGAGTTGATTTGGGAGGTGACCCCAGGAAGCACGGCGAGGGAGTGCAGAAGTGATCCAAAGAAGGCATTAAGAGCCAGTAAAGTCCATATTAATAAACCGTAGCCATTTGAGGCAGCTGGGGACCTCCAAGGACTGCCCACCACCTCCCATGTCCTCACTGAAGGCTGCTCCTGGGACACTAACACGCCAGCACATTTCAGCAAACAGAGGGACCCTCGGGCAGCGACAGGACACAGGAAGTCATTGGTCTGTAAGGAGCTGTCTATTGCTGCCCTCCAGGACCGCCCACGTGGGGAGGTACGGACTCTGCCAGCTACAATCTCCATTTTTAACATGCATTTTCTCCCCTGAAGTACATAGGCCATTTTTTGGTTCTCATTTCTACTGTAACAAATGACCACAAACACGGCCTTCAAACAAGACAATAATGCTTACAGTTACGGACTCTGGAAATTCGGCACGAATCTTTTCTTTACCTTTTCTTTTTCTTACCTTTGCTGAGCCCATGGGAGTCGCTGGGCTCACAGCCCCCTTCCTCGTCTTCAAAGCCAGCGATGGTCTGTCTGGTCTGTCCATCGCTGTCTCACATCAGGTCACTCTGCAACTGACTCTCCCTCCCTCTTTCATTTATGACCCTGGACCCACCCAGATAACCCAGGAGCATCTCCCCATCTCAAGGTCAGCTGCTTAGCAACCGTAATCTCATCTGCTCTCTTGTTCTCTCTTAGAAGTAAGCACCGTGTTACTCACTATATTCACAAGTTGCAGGGATGCGGAGGTGGGAATATTGAGGGGCTGTTATTCCACCTGGCTCCGGTCCTTTGTTCTGGAGAATATCCACAATCTGGAAATTCGCAGGTGTTCCCCCATGGTACCATTTTAACACATCGCTCTGTCCTCCGCATTTTCTGCAAATTACAGTGGAATTTAGAGACTTCATTCAAGGATGGTTTATTTTGGGGGAGACCATGTCCCAGTGGTGTTGTGAGTGGGCTAAGTTTTAAAGAATTATAGTTGGCCCTGGAACAGCATAGGTTTAAACTGTGTGGGTCCACTTATATGCAGATTTTTTTTTTTTTACAATTAATACAGTACAACACTGTAGATGTATTTTCTCTTCCTTGTGACTTTCTAAATAACATTGTCTTTTCTCTGCTTTACTGTAAGAATACAGTATGTACTTCCCATAACATACAAAGTAAGTGTTCATCGACTGATTCTATCATTGGTAAGGCATTTAGTCAATAGTAGGGTATTGGTAGTTATACTTTGTGGGGAGTTAAAAGTTAAATGCAGATTTTTAAATGTGTCAGTGCCCCTAACCCCAGTGATGTCCAAGGGTCATCTATGCTAAATGGACTGAGAATTTCCAGCTGCTTCTAATCAGTCCTCCTGGTGCAATTAACAGGTGTCAGAAGTTGGACTGGGAAAATTTTTCAAAGAAAGACAACATCAGGGAATCAGAGAGATATATTCTTTGATTCTTTGCACACATACACAAAGTATTTTCTATTCCATGTTTACGCAAAAAATAAAAATCAAGAAAGAGAAGGCTTTCAAAAAAATTTTTGTGTGGTTTAGAGAAAAAAGAATGTCCTAAACAAGGCAAGAAATTTACATACCCATCAATCTGTGATAAAAATTCTAAAAAAAGTTACACTTTATCTGTAACTCAATTTGTTGAGCACCAAGGGCTCCCAGGTGCTGAGAAAGATGCCTAGAACCACACCCACAGGAGGTGTCTGGGGGGCTCAGTCGTTAAGCATCTGCCTTTGGCTCAGGTCATGATCCCAGGATACTGGGACCAAGCCCCACATTGGGCTCCCTGCTCAGCAGAGAGCCTGCTCCTCCCTCTGCCCCTACCCCTGCTCATGCTTTCTCCCCCACCCCAATAAACAAATAAAAATCTTAAATTAAAAAAAATTTTTTTTAAACCACACCCACAGGAAAAAAGATTCCCCGACTAAATTCAAAATAAGAGTGAGGCAAACCAAAACCACACCACACCCATTACAATGGCTACTATCAAAAAATGTTTTTAAAAAGGGAAAGAAAAAATAACAAGTGTTGGTGAAGATGTGCCGTGACAAGTCCTTCTGCTTTGTCCCCGGTGAGACTGGAAAAGGGTGCAGCCCCTCTGGGAGATGGAACCGGGACAGTTCAGGTCAAGTAACTGAACACAGAGCTACCGTCTGATCCCGCCCTTCCCACTTCTGGGTACCTGCCCAAAGGAATCGAAAGCCGAGACCCAAAAAGAACTATGTACATCCAGGTTTCCAGCAACATTATTCATGACAGCCATGAAGTGGAAACAACCCAAGTGCTCATCAACAGATGACCAGATAGGGGCGCCTGGGTGGCTCAGTTGGTTAAGCAGCTGCCTTCGGCTCAGGTCATGATCCCAGAGTCCCGGGATCAAGTCCCGCCTCGGGCTCTCAACTCCAGGGGGAGTCTGCTTCTCCCTCTGACACTCTCCTCTCTCCTGCTCTCTTCCGTCTCTCTCTCAAATAAATAAATAAATAAAATCTTAAAAAAAAAAAAAAAAGATGACCAGATAATCAAAATGTGGTCTCTACATACAATGGAATATTCATCAGCCCTAAGAAGTATGGAAATTCTAACACATGTGACCATGAGGTCACACTGAAGACATCACACTAAGTGAACGAAGCCAGACACAAAAGAACAAATAGTGCATGATGGTGCTTTGACATGACCCAGGATAGTCAAAGTCACGGAGACAGCAAGTGGTGGTGATGGCCAGGGGCTGAGGGAGGGGACAGTTGGGAAGCTACTGTTGAAGGGAATAGAATTTCACTCGGGGATGATGAGAAAGTTCTGGAGCTGGATGATGGGGATGGTTGCACAACACTGTGAATGCCCTCGATGCTACTGAACTGGGCACTTAAAATCATTAAAACGTTAAATTTTATGTTATGTATATTTCACCAGAATAGTAGTTAAAAAAAAAAAAAAAGACACACAGTTGTGTCTCATTTCCTTATTATGAAAGCTTGTTTCAAAGTCAAGCCAGAAGCAAAACCATGTGCCAGGGACACGTAAAGAAGAAATCCTTCTAGGCAGGACGTTCCAGGTGAGGAAGAATAACCACATGGCCCATGCCAAGACTTAATATTCCTTTTGTTCTCTGTTTGCTTCCGGTTTTCTAAAATTGCTACATGTCTGTGTTTTCAAATATCAGGGACAGAAGATTTCTCCCCGTAGAGAATCTTCCAGAACACTGTCATCAGATTACGCACCGGATGACGAGGCTATTTGCATTCATCTATGTCACAGATGAAAACCATATTTCACAGCAACTCGTCTTTTAAAACAGACACCGAAAGGGAGAGCCACTATAGACCAAAGGACCTCGAGTTGGCCAAGAGAGAGGAAAAAGAAGCCAACAGAAAGGGAATGTGTTTTTCAAAGAGCTTTTAAGATGGGGAGGAAGAGTTGCTAGGGAGATGATGTGGATTCTGTGGAAATGAAAGCAACATGATTTATTTTTATTTTAATTTTTTTTAAGATTTTATTTATTTATTTGACAGACAGAGATCACAAGTAGGCAGAGAGGCAGGCAGAGAGAGAGGAGGAACAAGGCTCTCCCAAGAACAGAGAGCCTGATGTGGGACTCGATCCCAGGACCCTGGGATCATGACCTGAGTTGAAGGAAGAGGCTTTAACCCACTGAGCCACCCAGGCACCCCTGAAAGCAACATGATTTAAAGGAGGATGTGGGTTCACTCACATCCCTAGACTGAAGAGGCACAGGTCAGGCATAGACTTGCTAAATCTAGCACGATGTCACCAATAAGAGCATTTACTACCATTACACAGATTTAAGTTATATAGAATTGTTGGCTCTTTATTGGTTTTACTAGCTAAAAATATTCAGTCCATATAGATAGGCAGAAATAGAAAAGGGGCACTTCATAATCCTATCACACAGAGAAAACACCATTAACAACATTGGAGAAGGTCTTTACAAATGTTTTTACTATGCAGAGAAATATGTAATCATCTCTGCTCATGTATATGTAAAAGAAGTTACCACATATATGATTTTATGTAACATATACAATAAATTATAGATCCTATTTTATAAACAACAGAAAGGAGGCTCTCACAGTTCTGTAGGCTGGGAAGTCCAAGATCAAAGTGCGGGCATGGTCTGGGTTCTTGCTGGTGAGAAAGGACACTGATGGGCACCAAGGAGGGCTTTACCCCGAACCGGAGACCCAATACCCTCCCAAGGGTCCCACCTTCTAATACCATCACCTTGGGGTATCGGGGGTGAGAGGGAAGGGATTAGGTTTCAACATACGAACTTGGAGAGGGACACAGACATTCAGACCACAGCGGAAGGGGAGACCACCCATAAAAGCTCATTATCTAGAGTGCCACAGCTTAACCAATAGGGGTTTCCTCTGGGGATAACGAAAATGTTTTGGAACTAGAAAGACGTGGTGTTGGACAACATAGCGAATGTGCCAAACACCACCGAATTGTTCACTTGAAAATAGTTCATTTGCTGTGTGAATTCTGCCTCCGTTTATTTAAAAGCGCTGTATCAAACCAGTGTGGACAGCGGGAGCTTGATCTGTCCAGGGAAACCCAGGGTGTGTCTGACACACATTTCAGAGTTAACCCCGCCCAGCAGCGAGGGGGCAGGGGAGTTAATACACCAGCGCCCGGCCGTCCACAGTTGAGCACTCTCCTAAGGTGTGCTACTTCGTGGCTACTTTTCCAGTGAGCGACAAAGGAGGCAAAGGGGCTCCAGGGGTGGCCCAAAGGTCACAGGTAGGACAGGTGTCAACTGTGTCACTGTTATCAAAGTTTGCCACAGTTTTGGCTTCGGTGTGATGTTTCATTATTTGAAAATACCTTCACTTTATTCATTTAGTCTCTCACCAATGGGTGTTGAGTATGTTTCCAGCTGTTATTACTACACCAGCTCCGGGTACATTCTTATTTTTCTTGGGCATACATCCAAGAGTAAAATGTGTGTGAATTTCCACAGAGGATGTGTGAATTTCCACCATGAAGATCAACACAAGACGGTTCTTCCAAAGTGAATGCATCAGTTTCAATTCCCTTTGCACTTGACATACCTTCTTAGCCCTGGCTGGTCAGATTTTTCCTTTTTTAAATTTTGCCAAACGAATGGGTAGAAAATAGTGTCCAATGCTGGTCTTGATTTGCCCTACCATTTATGATGCTCATCATCTCTTCATAAGCTTATCAGCCACAAATATCTCCTCATTTGTTAGTTCTGTTCATGCATTTTGCCCATTTTTCTATTGGGTTGTTGAGCTATACTTTTTGATTTCTAGAAACTCTTTTCATAGGTTCAATAATACTTTCCTTTCTTAGTTGGGTTTGTTGTATTTTTTCCCATTTTATAATGTGATTTTTAACTGTTTTAAGTGTCTGTTAGTGAGAAAAATTCTCAATTTTAACAGTCAAATTGATTGGTCTTTTTAGTTGTTTTAAAACCTGAAGATATGATGATAGGGACTTAATAGAATAAACCCTAGTTATGTCCATGCAATGGAATATTATAGAGCTACTAAAAATCATTTTGTTGGAAAATACTTCTTGCAACAGAAAGATGTCTGTAAATTAATGTTAAGTCAAAAATAAGGATATCACAAAAGCAGCAGGTACAAGATCTCACAGTATGATATTTTTTAAGCTTGATACTTAATAAAATATATTATGTTTTAAGCTTATAGACAAATGAGCTCTCTCATTTGTTACTGGTAGATGGTATAAATTGATACAGTCTCTCGGAAATGCAATTTGGCAATGTCTACCCCAAATTGAAATATATGTATATAGTAGCCCCCCACTGCTGTTATCCATGGAGTATACATTCCAAGACCCCCAGAGACCACAGATAGTACAGAACCCCACATGTATTGTGGTTTTTCCTACATATACATACCTGTGGTAAAGATTATAAGTTAGACACAGTAAGAGGTTAGCAACAACAATAATAAAATAGAACAATGAATCTACTATAATAAAAGTTGTATGAATGTTTTTCAGAGTCCATAGTCTCTCATGATTCACCTCCCCTTCCAATTTACCCCAACTCCCTTCTCCTCTCTAACACCCCTTGTCCTCCATGATATTTGTTATGCTCCACAAATAAGTGAAACCATGTGATAATTGACTCTGGACTCTGAAAAACAATCTGAGGGGATTGAAGTGGCGGGGGTGTGGGAGGTTGGGGTACCAGGTGGTGGGTATTATAGAGGGCACGGATTGCATGGAGCACTGGGTGTGGTGAAAAAATAATGAATACTGTTTTTCTGAAAATAAATAAATTGAAAAAATTTAAAAAAAAAGAAAGATTAAAAAAAAGTTGTATGAATGTGCTTGCTCTCTCTCAAAATATTGTTTAAGAGATATTATTTATTTATTTGAGCAGGAGGAAGGGCAGAGGGACAAACGGACCCTCTGTTGAGCAGGGAGCCTGATGCAGGGCTCGATCCCAGAACCCCGAGATCATGACCTGAGCTGGAGACAGAGACTTTAACACACTGAGCCACCCAGGCACCCCAATAAAACCAAATTTTTGTTAAGAGATATTATTTATTTGAGCAAGAGGAAGGGCAGAGGGACATCACACCCTCCATTGAGCAGGGAGCCTGATGCAGAGCTCCACCCCAGGACCCCGAGATCATGACCTGAGCCGAAGTCAGACACTTAACCGAGTGAGCCACCCAGCGCCCCTCTCTCGAAATATCTCACTATACTGTACCCACCCTTCTTCTTGTGATAATGTGAAATGCTAAAATACCTCCTTGATGACATGAGACACATGAACGTCGTAGGCACTGAGACATCGCGTGACGTCAGGAGTGACCTGCTTGTGTGTTCTCGTACGACCACCTCCTTCCAGACAGTGGTTGAGCACGAGCACTGAGCCCATGAAAAGAGAAACTGTAGATAAGGAAGGACTACAACAGGTCCTCTTTCTGGATGTTTACCCAGCCAGAACCCTCCACAATCACAGAGCAGTGCTGGCTCTCAGCAAAAGATAAAAATCACGAACCAACCACAGGATAGAATACAACGTAACTCTTTAAAACGAAGTAGTCTATATGTATTGTAATGAAGTCATCTCTGGGGCATACCATTAAATGAAATAAGCAAGAAGGTCTGTTACGGTATCATTTGCATTACAAATATTTGCAGCAACGTGAATTCTCCGCATGTGTTATTTGCACTGAATATCTCTGGAAGGAAGCAGAGGAGACAGGTAAATTACTGCTTCCCGGGGGGAGCCCGGGGTGGCTCAGAAAGTCTTAGGGCACTAAATAGTACCATACTTATTGGAGATGAGTGCTCCAAGAGCACCCCCAAAGCCTCAGGGGTGCAAAAAGAAAAGAATCATACCAAATCACCTCTACTAATTCACTCCAAGTTTCTCGATCATTTTCTCTGCCCCAGTCTCTATGGGACAGTAACAGCACCGATGCTATGGAGTTGTCTTGTGCCTCCTGACTCAGGTGACTCCAGGACCTGCCTCCCAGTGGGTGCTCGATAAATGGGAACTAGCTTTTGTAACAATATTCATTTGTATAGTGATTTTGCACCTTATCTCATTTGGTTTTGCCAACAGCTCTGTGCATTAAATAAGGCAAGAATAGTTCTGTCATTCCTGTTTTAGGGGAAATGGAAGCGCAGAAAAGATAAACCCACATGGGCTTCTCGCCCAGCTTGGGAGAGCACAGAGGAGGCTTCCCGGAGGCCGTGGCGCTGACCACAGGCTCTGGCACAAGACGACTGTGATCCGGTCCTGGCTCTGCCCCTCACTCGCTGGGGGACCCTGAGCAAATTACATAGGCTTTCCATGCCTCAGTTTCGTATCTGTGAAATGGGAACAATGAGAGCACCATTTTGTGAATTGAGAAGACAAGATAATACATGTTAATTTCTGCAACCCACCGCTCCCTTCAAAACCTTAGATACGATCACGTCACTCGTCTCAAACCCTTCAGTTGGGCCCTTTCTCAACCTGGAATAAAAGCCAAAACTCCTTACAGGAAGGGACCCACAAGGCCCAACATGGCCTGTTTGTCCAGTACCTCCCTCTCTGTTCTCATCCTTTGGCTCACTCTTCATCCGGATGCCTGTCTGCCCCTCCAACACCCAGCGCTCTGCCTGCCTGGAGGCTTGTGGATACTTTGTTCCCTCCACGAGGGACACTTCTGCCACAGAGGTCATGTGGCCTCCCTGCCTCTTCGGAACTTCCCCACCATCTCCTTTTAAATCAGCCAGCCTCCCCTGACCACCCACCTCCTCATTCTGCAAGATTGTCCTTAACCAGCACTTGTCCCCATCACAGATCTCTTTCCAGGCCTATTCATTTCTTGTGGGGACCAGGGACGTGCTCTGTTTGGTCCATGGCTGCATGCCCAGCGCCTAGAACAAGACCTCGTGCCCTGCGGGCTCTCCGTAGGTGACAGCTCTCCCGATGCGTCTCGGGCAGTGGGCACAGCCTAAGCAAAGGCATGGCAGAGGGGAACAGAGCACTGTCCCCGCTGGGAGCCAATGGCAGTTCCTTTGAAAGGGCTCCTCGACCTCACTTATGGGAAATGGCCTCTGCTTAACCACCCGAAAGTTTGTGGCCTTGATTCCTTGGAAGCCCAGCTAAAGTGTTTTGGGGCTGCCGTGTGGTCTGAGCCCGCCTTCATCCCTTGCTCTGTGCTCCCCAGCCCCCAAAGGCTAGGGGTCCAGGAAGCCAGAGCTGGGACTTCCCCCTCAGCTCCAGCCAGCAGCTCTGGGGGCCTTGGGAGGGCCTGTATCTGACAGAAAGAGGGAAAGACTTTGGAAAGGCTTTTCCTCCCCAGAGGAAAGCCGCCTTATGGAGCATTGACAGCTGACAGCAAATAAACAGAAGAAAAACCAGAAAGGGCCTGCATCTCCTCCATCCCTTTAAGAAAGACACCTCAGGACTCTGGCTGGAGGTTGCAGCAGGAAACCAAACACACACAGAAGGGCTGGGCGGCCAAATAAATAGTCATTTATTAAGGTACTTGTCTCATAGCCGGAAATCAGCATGGGGGACGGGAAGCCTCCAGAAGAGGCCTCCATCTTTAAAACCAGGGAAGGGGACAACTTGATTTGAAACACTTGTCTCCAGATGGGACCAGTAAAAAAACAGGCCCTCAGTCTGGTTCCTAACCTGACAGGAAAAGGAGTAGCAATGAACAGCTTTCTGGAACCTGCCAGGGCAGAAAGAAAGGCCTCAGTCCAGGCCATGACCATGCTGGCTGCTTGCCTGAGCCTCCCCAGACCTGGGCCCACAGGGCTTTCTCCAGATGGATGGCTGGGTCTAAGATAGTAGCCCAGTGGCACATTTCCTTTCTGCAAAGGGAGGCCGTCTTTGAAATGGAGCCAAACAAGACCTGAACAGGGATTTCCTGGCCACAGCTCTGGGCAGCACAACCGGCATGGGGCCTGTCTAAAAGCAGCTGGTTTGGGCCCCGCGGCTCATTTGGAAGCTTCATGAGCTCTCCTTCCATGGAGCCTGGGCAGAGCTGTCTCACTTGGCCTGGAATATTCTCTCCCTACCATTCCCCACCCCCGGCCACCACCATCACCACCTCTTGGCTGGACAACTCCTTCTGACCTTTAGGTCTCAGTCACCAGGAAAGTCTTCTCAGACAAGTTCACATGCCTTGTTAGGGGTGCTCCTGCGCCTCTCCCCCTCCCAAGTTGCACATATCACTGTGACATCTCACATTTATACAGGGGTGACACTCTGTCGCCACTCTTCTCCATGGCTCTGGTTGTGCTCAGCCTGATCACCGTAGTGTATGACACATAGTGAGCCCAGATTCATGTGTGTTCAGTGGACAGAGAAATGGAGGCTCAGAAAAAAAAAAAAAAAAATGAATATACCTTGGGCTTCTTAGCAAGTACCCAAGCCCTTGAATGTAGGCCTGAATGAATGAGTGAATGAATGAATGGATAAATAAGGGAGTGAATTAATGAATGGGTAGGTGAATGAGTGAGTGAGTCAGTCAGTATTAGAGGGAGAATAAACAGCACTGTTGCCCTCCGGGGTGGCCCAACCAGGCAACACCTTTTTTTCTGTCTCTCCTTTTCTCTATATGCAGGGGAAGGAGGCAAGAAGGTTGCTATGAGTATGACGAGCCAAAACACACATGGCAAGAGGGGGCATTTCCCGAAGGGGCAGCTCTGTCTCTGACCCCTTTCACCTTCGCTTGTTCTGATCTTTATGGGGCCGTCTGCCTTTTGGCATCAAAGGAGACAGCGGGGCCGTGATTTGCCCCACAACAGCTCTATAAAAATGTAATTACTCAATAATCCGCTGTCTGCAAAACAAACCATCTTCCTGTTTCTTCTCCCATAAAAAGCATTTGACAGCCCTGTTCTATCAGCTTATAAAACCTGGAGAGAGTTGCCTTAGCCCTCTCTGGAATGAAAACCCTCGAAGGGGGAGAGGCCAAAGCAGGAGAAACACAGCTCTGATCCCCGCAAGCAGCCGACAGCAAAATGCCTGGAGGTTTCTGGAGAAGGCCCACGGAGCAAGTCGGTTTGGTCCAGTGTGGGACTGGACAGGCAAAGGGTGCCTAGAAAGGACAGGTGGCTGGAGACAAGTGGCATCCTCCCAGCCCCTTGGAAACTCACTCTTTTGTATAGTCACTCAACAAACACGGACCCGGCACTACTATGCACTGGGCAGTCGACTAGGCTCTGAGGGTTCAAGTGCAGGATAACGTGTGTTTCTCTTTCCAGAAACTCCCATCTATCACTTGGGCTTCTTTTAAATGATGAAGGAGCCCTCTCAGGTGAAAGAAAGATGGGTGTATAATCTATCATCAAGTGGACCGAAGTCAGTTTCATCACAGTGAGGACACGATGGCCCTATTTTCATCTTTTTCATTGAAAAACAAAAGTAATTTGAGGCATCATTGATAGGATGGCTCTGTATCTTGATTATGGAGCTCTGTAGTGGGTTGAATTGGGTCCCCCAAAAAGATAGTCAGAGCCCCAAGGGCGGTGTCTGTGACTATGACCTTATTTGGAAATGGAGTCTCTGCAGATGGGATTAAGGCAAGATCAAGGTGAGCTCATCCTGCATTAGGGTGGGTCCTAAATCCGATGGCAGAGTCCTCGTGACAGGAGGAGAGGAGATATGATCTACAGGGAAGGCGCCACGTGAAGGCAGAGGCAGAGACGCAGCCGTGGGCCAAATGCCAGGAGTTGGAGGAAGCAAGGAAGGGTCATGGAACTATTCACTAAAATGGGTAAGTCCTACAGTATTAAATTATACTTGGATTTTTTAAAGTGTTTAAAAAACAGAGTACGGATTTGCATAGACATTTCTCCAGAACCCCACCTCACACCCCCTAGGATGGCCACTACCAGAAACAAGACTAAATAAAACACGTGTCGGTGAGAACGCAGAGAAAGGGGAAGCCTCGTGCATCGCCGGTGGGAGTGTAAAGTGGTGCGCCCACTCTGGAAAAAAGGTTGGCAGGCTCCCCAGAGAGCAAACATGCAGCCGCCCCGTGATGCCACAAGTCCACTGCCAGGCATCTGCCCGATGGCAGGGGAGGCAGGGACCCAAGCACATTGTCACACACCAGTGCCCTGAGCAGCAGCAGTCTCGGCAGCCGAAAGGCGAGAGTGTCCAGTGACAGATGAATGGCTGAGCAAAATGTGGTCTCTCCGCACACAGGAGCATTTCTCAGCTGTGAAATGTGAAAGGAAAGTTCTGGCGCCTGCTCCAATGGGGATGCACCTTGAAGGCTGATGGAAGCCGGTCACAAAATGACAAATGCTGTACGAATCCACTTCGAGGAGCAACCTAGGACAGGCAAGTGCATGGAGCCAGAACGCACAGAGGTGCCCAGGAGCTGGGGGAAAGAGAGCAGGGGTTAGTGTTCGATGGGGACAGAGTTTCACTTTGGGATGATGGAAAGTTCTGGAGACGGATGGTGGTGAAGCCTGCCCAACACCGTGAATGCACTTAAAGCCACCAAACTGCAACTTAAAAGTGGGCAAAATGGTAAATGTTATCTATTATATATAATGTGGTATGTATATGTTTGTTAAATATGATATCTAGTATATTTTGTATAGTTTATTATATGTTTGTGCAAGTTTTATATAAGCTTTATATGATTCTAATTATATATAACATCTAACTTAGATAAGTTTTATATATTATTTATATATTGTATATTATGTATATATATATATATATATATATTACATATTTGGACAGTTTTACATAGGAGAGATGCCTAGATGTTACCAAGGACTTGGCGTGTTCTTTGTTTTCTTTTTTATACTTTATACTTTTTGGTGTTTCTAATTCTTAGTTTACTCTGGATATACATAAATATTTTTTTAAGATTTTATTTATTTATTTGGGAGAGAGAATGAGAGAGAGAGAGAGAGAGAGCATGAGAGGGGAGAAGGTCAGCGGGAGAAGCAGACTCCCCGTGGAGCTGGGAGCCCGATGCGGGACTCGATCCCGGGACTCTGGGATCATGACCTGAGCTGCAGGCAGTCGCCCAACCAACTGAGCCATCAGGCACCCCACTCTGGACATATATTATATGTAAAGGGCTCACAGTCTGATGGGGGAGATGGACAAGGAAATCAGCTATTGCAGTGTATGATAATATACACACAGAGCTGGGGCATCTAAATCACTCCTATGGCACTGTGAGGGTGCCATAGAAAGGTCCCCAGAGAGAGCAGTGAGGAGGAACGAGCCGTTCAAGGGGCAGGGGTGGAGGAGAGAGGACATTTCGGGGGGAACATGCATTGAAAGTGCAACAAAACTGCCCAGTATGATTCTTGGCCTGGCTACATATTTGCTGTGTGTCCTTGGGTAAGTTAGTTTACCTCTCTGTGCTTCAGTTTCCTCTTCTGGAAAACAGGGATACATAACTGTACTGACTCCAAAGGGTGTTGAGAGGATTAACTGAGTCAATGCATGTAAAGAAATTACAACAATGTCTAGCATATGGTAAAGACTGTATAAGAATTAGATTGTTTTTTTTTTTTTTTTAATGACAATAAAGGACAGGAAACTTCTGGGAATAGGACAAAAAAAAGAAATGGAATGGCTAAAGGAGCCTGGGAAAAGAGCAACATAAGAATCATCTTCACTGAAATGAAAGGCAAATAAAGCCTTGGGGGGAAATAGACAAAAGGAAATCTGAAATCTGAAAATAAAGTGTCTTATGATGATGGAATTATGTCTTGGATCAAGATATTTATAGCGAACAAAATTGAGTTAAAATGGGTTTTGACTGAGTGAAAAGATGCTGAAAATGCGTAAAGGAGCCAGACTTGAAAGGCTGACTATAAGTCAGCCCCTTTGTTAGAGAAAACTCCACTGTATTCAACATTTGGAATTGATGACTTGGTGGTTTCCTTTGGGGAAGAAAATATCTTGACATTTCCTGGTAAGTCTTCCTTCCTACCCCCTTGCTCTCAACGACGTTCTCTATCAGCATAATGTCCTTGTGTGAGCATTGATGGATGTGAGTCCACAGATGATAGTCGGAATATTAGCTGTTTGGAGGCTCGGGGCAGCCTCTGCCATGAAGATGCAAGCCATGTCAGTGCATAAGCGCCTCTGATAGTCGTAAATCTCCGTTCAAGAAACTCCAGGACTTCAGAGCTGTGGCATAAATTTCCAAGCCCGAAGAGTAGCAGAGAAGCTTTAAGTGCTGGGTTTCAACCCTCTAGACTCCCTGGAACCACTGGTGAGGGTTCTGGCACCATCGATATGGCTCTTTCATCCCTCCAAGGAATATGTATGGTGTGGTAAGCCAGTGAGACACAGAATGTGGTCTCCAAAGGGAAGCCACAACGTATACATCAAGGCTCTTGGATCCGCTTTGAAATTTTGAATGGTGGATCTTTGCTCCTCGTTCCTCTGCATTATCATCTTTAAAATGGGTATATTCTGGCATGAATAAAAGGTCTTAAAGTCTGTGAGGGAAGGGGGACTGGGTCAGTTTTAGTCTATAAGTATTAGAACCTTATTTTGCATTTGTGGAAGGTTTGGAATCATCCTCTTATCCATTAGTCATACATTCAGCTTCAAGTAATGGCATATCTCACTGCAGTGCCTTAAATTAATCAGAATTCATTTGTCTTACATAACAAGGATTCTGGAAAGGGTCGACTACATGTTCTGGTCCAGCAGCTGCTGGAAACAGCTGCCACAGCTCC
Source organism: Mustela nigripes (assembly GCF_022355385.1). Classification (NCBI taxonomy): domain Eukaryota; kingdom Metazoa; phylum Chordata; class Mammalia; order Carnivora; family Mustelidae; genus Mustela; species Mustela nigripes. Next base: position 12,222,814 of record NC_081564.1, read on the forward strand.
AGCCATCACATCCAAACTCCAGACAGGAAAAAAGTGGAAGGGGAAAGTACTGCCTCTGTCCTCCCTTCTGTTGGCAAACAAAGTGTTTCCTAGAATCTCTCGCAGTGACCTTTTGGACAGTCTTGTGTCCTATATCTTCCTGCTGCAAAGAAACCTGGGAAATTAGATCAATGATGATTCATAACTCGGGTCTGGGCCCCTTGGGAATCATACCCACCTCACAGACTGCTAGAAAGAATGAAATGAAATGATCCACCGGGAACTGTTGGTCCTGTGCCTGGGAAACAGCAAGGATTCCAAGATCACGGTGTGCCACAGCCATCATTCCTTCTCCTTTTCCCTTCTACACAAATCAGGGAGTACCTAGATTCATGTCTAACAACCTGTACAAGAAGAAATAAAGAGTGATGAGAAGAGTAATTTGAAATAAATACAAAGCAACCTCCATATCCCTTAAAACCAATCATAGTCAAGGAAGGTCTCAAAACTTGACTCAAAGACTTTCTGCCTGTTTGGAACCATGATGAAATTCCTCAAGTGATGGAATTGAGAGCCTGTGTCGTGGTTCATTTGAGGATCTGTGGCCTCATTAAGCCAAATCAATAGGAGGAGTGATTTAAGCAAATGGATAAAAGCTGTTTATTATTTAGCATTTTCTATTGGCTGAGGGCTGACCCATTCTCTAGCCCTACCTGTTCCTGACCCCACATTGTTAATTAATTTTTTTCAGAGCCTCTCACTGATGGACAGGCATCCTTGGGTGCTTGGAATGAGCAAGTGTTCCCATTCTACAGATGAATGAGGGGGTGGCAAGGAGTATGTCTCTTAGACAAGGAGACTGAAGCAAGGCGTGGCTCATCCCCTTCATCAGCTAAGGAGGTGAGAACAAGGACCAATGGAACAGTGGGCCAAACATGGGTACAATGGCCCCAGATCAGCCTAGATGGCCACCCACAAATTCTATCCTCAAAGGCCAAAGACTCAGGTCCAGCGATAAGAGCTGCATTAAGTTCTGAAGGTTATTAACAGCCATGACAATGATAATAAGGACTATAGATACTACTGTTCCTTACCGAACACGCACTGTGTTCCAGGCACTGGGCTAAACTCTGTATTCACTGCACCTAGGATCCCCCACCAATCTTACGAGGTAGATGCCATCGTCCAGCCCATTTTACAGATGAACAGATTGAGGCTCAGAGGCGATGTGTAACCCACTCAGCATTCCTCGAAGCAGCAGCTGAGGACACAAGGATTGAAACCGAGCTTTCTCAACCCTACCTACGACAACATGTCCAGGGTTTATATGGGTTCTGAAAAACTCAAGAAGCCTTTGCCGTCAAGCTCAACTCAGTCATCACTTTGGGGTCGGGGAGAGGGGAATTGTGAATCTACAGACTTTTTAGGGATGTGAACAAGTTTTCAGAAGTTGGGACCCTAAATCGCCACTATGTGTTAGGAACTTGCTGTTTGCTAGACAACGTGCGGAAAGAGGAATCCTTACCCACTTCCCAGGTCAGGGGCATTAGTCAGACAGGTGAGTGAACCCATGTGTGGGTTCTGTATTCAAGATCGTGCTGTCGTCTTTCCCCACAGAGACCCGCAGTTGCTCTGAGCCCTTTAGAAACCACTCCTCTTACCTCCAGAAGCCCGGAGGGAGCATTTATCTCTATGAAAATGGCATAAATGGAACTTGGGAAGACCCAAGCATCCCACCAGAGTCCCCACTCCTGTTCCTCTGGCCCCCAACCCAGCTGTCGTGGGTCTCCCAGGACTTCTGTAAACCTCCATGGTCTGAGATGGTGTGCAAATGTGTCCAGGTCCTCTGACAAGAGGACAGCAATGCAGGAGCATCTATAAAGGATTTTCCTGGGGGAAATGTGTGCGGGAGAGAGCACCGGCTAGGGAGCTGAGAGAGACCGAGAATCACGTCTGACCTGCAGTGCAGGAAATGGCGTTGGAGGGAGGCTGGGTGGAGGCTGGACCACCCGAGCAGCCTCAGGAATGATCAGCAAAGCCTCTGGGCAGCCCTACAGCAAAGTCACTGGCAGAGGATCCTTGGTCTCCCAGGAACAGTCCTGCCTCTGCATCCCTCCTCGCTTTGTCACTGCTTGGGGCCGCCCATGGGGAGTGCACCCTCCCCAAATAGCCCTTGGGGTCAGAGCCCTGGGGAAATTACGCTCCCTGTCCTTAAAGGTATGCAAGCTCATTCTCATGGCTACCCCAAGCTTCTGAAAGGTTTATAGAAACTCAAAGCAGGCGAATGTTCCCAGAATGACCCGATCCAGTCTCCAAAGTCCACCTGCCTCGGGCACTGGCAGAGTCTCACCTGGGACCAGCTGGCTGCCGACGTAGGGATGAGAGCCTCCCTCTGGGGGTGACGTGCACCCGGGTCCTGCAGTCGGCAGTCTGAGCTGGAGAGGCGGAAGCCAGTCTGGACCGAGGAGAGGAGAAGGAACAGAAGCCTCCCTGGGGCCTAAGTCCAAGGCAACACAGTCCGCCCTGTCAACCAGTGCTTCCTCTGATTGGCGCGCATTGTAGGAACAGCCTGTTTCCATGAGGCTCACCCTGAGATGGCATTCAAGGTGCTCATGGTTACGGGTCTTTGGGTCAGACCCATGGGGACTAGAATCCTCACCTCCATCTCTGACTCCCTAGGTGGTCTTGGGAAGCTCAAGTGACTTTACCTCAGTCTACTCATCTGCAAAATGGGCTCGAGGAGAGCCCATCTCCCAGTGATGTTGGGGAAAAATAAAGGAGAGAAAGCAGTTAACCCTGACTGTTCCCCACTGCACTCACTCCATCAGTGGTATCCTGAGTCCCATTTCGAAGACATGAGAAAACACCCAGTTCATGGACTTGTGACGTGAAGACAGAGCGCGTATATAGGCCCATTCACGGCTGTGATCATTACATCAGTTTTATAAATAGTAACCGAAATCATCACTATAAATAGTAACCATGAAACCATCATCCCCAGGATGCCACATGAGCCCTCAGCTTGGGCCACATGGAAGTGGGTCAAAGTTTAGTCAGATCTACCATCTTTACAGTCCAAAAGGACTAATTTCATGAGGGCATCATTCACAGAGCTGCGGCGGAGTATGGCGGGCACAAGGAGCCAGTGCCATCCAGAGCCTGAAACGGCAGGGGAGGCTGTAGTTCCGAGAACCTCGAGAGAGAACCGTCAGCAGGAGGGCTGCTGTGACCTTAAACTGGGGGACACGGCAACCCCACCAAAGGCCCCGGGGAACAAATGCCCCAACCCCAGCTCCTTCCCATCCTGTGATCCTCCTGTTGATCCCCTTGGCTGAGCCCCCAGGATGCCAGAGGGCGCGAGTCTGTGCAGTGATGGAGAGGAATTGGAGGGAACCACTGGAGATACCTGACTGCTCAGGCATCTCGAAATCTTAGACTCCCATGCCCCCACTTGCTCCCAGGTTCGTGACCAAGAGTGGTAGTTCTGCTATGACCAAAAGTGAAGGACCTGGCACAGGAGCACTAAGCAAGCTCTACGGCCACACAAGACCCTGCGCCCCTCCCTCCTCCCACCCCAAGCTTGTGGCAAAGTCACCATGGTAAAGACATCCCGGGGGGAGCACACAGGAGTGCATCCAGGAGTGCTTCCTGGAGGAAGGGATACCCACCTGGGCTGGGAAGGAAGAGAGGAGTGAGTCCTGTGAAGAGGTCAGAAGAGCAGGGTTGATGTGGGGGCGGGGAGATCGGGTGGGTATGGACCATATAGGGACAGGAGGCTGGAAAGGTGGGCTGGGCCAGGTCGTGCAGAACCTCAGAGACTGAGGAAATCAGCCTGAGCAAAGTGTGGGGGCCACAGGGAAACATGGGCGGCGTGTCGGCAGGTGAGTGACGGTTGCCTTCCATCCCCAGCAGAAAGAGAGGGAGAGAGAGGGCCTGAGCGCCTGCGGAGGGGGGATCCGGTGAGTAGCGATGGAGCTGTGCCTGGAACCAGAGCGAGGAGTGAGAGTGTGTGTAGTATCTAATTTCTGCTGGCGTGTGTGGCCGGGAGCTCATGTGTGACCTGACCTGGGAGGAGGTCAAAATGACCCACAAACAGCTGAACATTCCTGATCATTCTATTTCCAAATCCAGGGGTTGTTTCCAGGAGCTCAGCAACTCTTCCTCACACAAAGCACCCCATGGCCACAGCCTCCCAGACCCTCTCCCCTCCACCCCCGACTCCCTCACCCCTGCCACCACCCATCCATGCCCAAACGAGCGCTCAGCCAGCTGCCAAGCTGCAGGGGTGGAATAGGGAGAGCCTGGGGGCTCTGAAGATGACCCAAGTCAGCTTACTCAGGAGACAGAAACGTGATCCGTCGTCCCGGGGGCAGGCACGACTCTGGGGGCAATGAGCTGCCAGATATAATTAGACTAAGTCCCAGCAACAGGCTCGATGCCCCGTGCATATCAGCACCTTCGTCCTGGCTTCTGTTTCTGGTGCCTAAGCACCATGGCTTTACCCAAGCCCTGACCTAGAGAGCCTTGAGGCAGAGAAGGGCTTGAGGTTTGCCCTTCGGATGGGCATGGCCACGGCCGCTACCCTGGAATCATGAATCGTAATAATAGAGTTCATAATAATGATTGACGATAATAGTGGAGATGATGATAATGCAATCAGGGCGACCGCCCTTTTTAAAATTAATTAACTCATTTGTTGAGAGTGGGGAGAGGGGGAACAGGAGAAAGAATCCCAAGCAGGTGCTGCACTGAGCAAGGAGACTGATGCAGGGTTCGATCCCATGTCCCGGAGATGACGATCTGAGCCGAAACCAAGAGTCAGAGGCTCAGCCGACCTTGAGCCACCGAGACACCCCAAGTACAACCACCTTCTGAGTTAACATACATTTGTGACAGGTACTGTGACCGCATTGAATCCACCCAGTGATCTCATGGGGGAGGTCATATTATCCCCACCTTGACCCAGAAATTGAACTTGGGTCTTTCTGGACTTCCAAGCACGGCTTCTTACTGCTCTGCTACCCCTCATCTTCGAATGCACTTGACCTGAAGACCATGGAGTGAAGTGACCCGGCCTCTATTTTTGAAGGATGTATTTCTGAACACTCGTCTCCAACTTTTGTAACAGGCCCTACACGGAAGTACTCAGACCCACGAAGCATTTATGTGGCACCTGCTGGACACAATAGGTTGCTATAGGCATTCTACCAAACACAGGAAGAGACCAAGGGATGACTCCCTGGGAAGGTTTAATCCCTCGGTGAAGCAGAAAAAAGTGGCCCCACTTCACGCAGAGCTGCCCATCACTGCCTGCACTCCAGACAGCTCCAAGCCCTGGCAGGTGAGCTGGAGAAAGGGGGTATTGTCATCTCCCAGCATGTGGCGTCCACGACATTCCCACAGCCTCGCAAAACATTCTCCATGTCTTCTTCTCCCAGCTCCATCTATATATCCCTGGGTTGAGAAAGAATTGCACCCCCCTCCCTTGTAAGCTCAGAGTTCCAGGCATCATTTTGGGCAGAAGTGTGCACGGACGCTGATAGAGTCTTCTTTGATGGGATCCAGTCAGCCCAACCCCTCCTCTATCAGAATGCCTTGTTTACCCATTAGTGAAGCTTTGGACTCCAGCAGCAGACAGGCCGGCTCCAGGGCATTTAAAAGGTCAAGAATCAAGGGCCCAGGAAGGCAGTCAGCTGGGATTCTGATCAACAGAATTTCCAAGGATGAACATGGTTTTCTAAAGGCACCAGCGATGTGTTCTGTCCTAGAAGAGAAGGGACCAACTAGTCAGAGGTGATCCTCTCCAGAAAACAATCTTTCTCTCCTGCCTGAGATGGCCCGTGGTCCTGGAGAGCCTGTCCTTGATTGGAAGCATTGTTGCATCCCTTTGACCTTGGGGAAACATTCTTGGAAAAGCTGCTGCCTTGGAGAAACTGAGGCAGTAAAACTGAACGGGATTCTGCCCTAGTACTGGGGTCCACGTAGTCCTCAAGAGTAAAGGTTCATTCCAACCAGGAGGAATCCCAAGGAGTTAACTATAACAAGCCTTGCCTTTTAAAATCCCTTGAACGCCCTTGGCACTTCTGTGGAGCCGGTCCCCGATTCTCCCCTCTAATACGACAACTCGAAGAGGTACTTACTCTCTTCCCGGTGTTACAGGTGAGGCTCAAAGAGGATACGTTCTCCAGCTAGCTAAGTGGTGGAGTCGGGATTTGAACCCAGTTCTCTAGATCTAGGTTGGCTCCATCCCTAGGCTGGGAGGAAAATGCCCCAACCTAGCAGCTGGGAGTGACAGAGGGGCTGGGGTGGGGAACTTGTGGAGGCCAGAGTGGAGGAAAAGGCTCTATTTGCTCATTGTTTGCTTTTCCCAGCGCAGTTCAGGGGAGAAGGAGCCCTGACGGGCTGAACTGGTCAGACTGGGGTGTGGCGGTGTGGGGAGTAACACTGGGACCAGCTGAAGGTAGAGGATGACTCATCACTTGAACGGCGTCTAGCTCGCAGGAAGCACAGGGAGAGACTCTTGCTGGCCAGTGTCTTTAGAAGAACAAACTCAGTTCATTTTATAGATGTGGAAACTGAGACCCAGACAAAAAGGGTCCTGGCCAAATATGGACTGAGGTTACTGGTTCCCTGGTGCCTACAATACTTCTTTTCCAAATAACAACCACAATAATCATAAAGGCAGCCACCATTTCACTAAGTGCTTCAGACGTGTCAAGCTCTGTGCTAAGCATCACATCGATGACATTGTGCTATATTATATATATATATATATAATATATAATATATATAATACAAGTAACATATATAAATAATAATTATATATTAAAATTGGGTGATCCTGTACAAGTCCCTTAAATTATGAGCCTTGGTTTTTTTCGTCTGTAAAGTGTGGGCAGGAGTAACCAGTTATTAGAGCTGTAATATGTTAGATTTCATAAGGAATGGCAATAAGGTGAGCAGTCTCAATCAGTATAAACGGAAGGGAGTTCTTACTATGAGACCTCTTTCTTGGCTGTATGACTAACCTATTGCATCACAAATCACCATGAACTTAGCGCCTTGAAACAACACATATTTACTCTCTCCGTTTTTGTGCACCAGGAATTCAGGCAGAGTTTACCTGGGTCCTCTCTTGTAGAGTCCCCCACTAGCCCACCATCTAGGTGTTGGTCAGGGTTGAGGGCTCATCTGAAAGCTCACCTGGGGAAGATACTGCTTCCAAGCTTATAATTTAGGGGACTTGCGTTGTTGTTGGCAGGACCCAGCTCCTTCTGGCCTGTTGGACTAAGAGCCTCAGTTCCCAGCCGGCTGTTAGCCAAAAGGCACCCTCAACCCTCAGTTCCTTGTCAAATGGGCCTCTCCAATATGGAACTAGCTTTCCCAAAGCCAGCAAGGGTCTGCTAGCAAGAGGGGGGTTGCAACCTTATACAATGTAATCATGGAAGGAGCATCCCATCTTGTGCTCCATATTCTGTCGGAATATGCCAACAGATGCCAGAAGGCAGATGGCAGATGCCAGAAGGTAGGGATTACTGGGGCCATCTTAGCGTCTTTGTACCACACTCGCTGACATTTCCCTCCCCTTCTACAGAGGTCTTTACTACTGGCCCATCAAGGAGGACACATCTGCTCTTCAGCCCAAAAGAACTGTAGCCTTAAGACCCCTCCTATATAGCAGACCAGGTTAACCACCAGCTGGAAAGCACCAGAAAATCCAATGTCCCGTCTTTGAAGAGGATAGAAAAGAGGCATGGTTTTAAATGACACATAAGCACGGGCTTCATAATCTAATTTGAGGTGGTGTTTCTCCTAAAGACAGATGGAACCTTGCTTATGAACACTTTTATAAAAGAAGGTGTCCTGTTTGAGATCAGGCAGAATCACATAGAACTCAAAATACCTTTGAGCCCAAATTACATTTATTTACCTAGCAAATATTTACTGAACATCTACTTACTGCCAGCACTGTTCTCAGCCCTGAGGACACTGTTGGTTAAAAATTATAATAATAAAATTCACATTCTATCAGCAGAACCTGGAGGAGGGGTGGGAAGAGACAGAGAGTAAAACAAATACCTGATTCTCTCTGCAATAGCAATAACCCATCATATGTGACTCAATTATAAAGTTTAAACATGAAATTTAAAATCCATGGTTTATTTCCAAATATGAGAATTGCTTTAAAACATTTATTGACAATTCCGGTAACTATTGTCTCAACAGAACAAAATTTCTCCAAAATGAAATTAATCTTTAAATAACTATGAAAATCTTAATGGAGGTAATAAATACATGGGTATATACATTTGTTACAACTCGCTGAAATGTTCTATTTAGAATTTGTGTGTCTTATTGTTTGTAAGTTATACCACAGTGAAAAAAATAAAAATTCATTTCAGAGAAAAACTACCTAAGGAGTACCATGCCTGGGAAAAAAATTTCCAACGATATTGCCAAATTATCTGAAGATATTGATTGTGGCCATATGTCATCTTGCTAAAATGACAGTAAGAAAATATACTTTTACATTACGAATAGAGAGCAACTTGTGAATTATAGATTCCTTTATGTTACCACTCATCCAAACATCAGCAGCCCATTGACCAAAGACCAAGTCTTGCATGATTATAATCAAAATCAGTCATTTTTAATATTTTGTTGATTTTTGATTATTAAATACCATGTTATTATACATATATTTTTTTTATTTTTGTTGTTATGCATTGTGTATGTCAAGACTGGAGCCCAGGACATCTTTTAGGTAATAGTTGGTTAGTTTTCATTGTAACATTGAGTATGTGGGTCTCCCAGTTTTCTTTGTGGGGGGGGGGGGAAAGATGCCTTTTGAGTGTTTGTCGTAGGGCAAGTGGGGGAGGAGAGGGGTTAGGGAACGGGAATGATTATGGGATATCAGGTTAGGTTAGAATCCAGAGCAGAAGGCAAAAGACTCGGCAGAGAGAACAAAGGTGAAATGGGGCTCTGAGTTCCTTGTGGCTTAGCGCTAGCATTGTTCAGAGGAGCATGACCATGTGCCTTCCTCTTACAGCCCCACTGCTCCTGGGGACTCAGGACCAGCGTACCACCAACACTGCAGGTTCCCAGGACTCACCCACAGAAAGTCTGCATCAGGTTCCAGGATGTGGCCCAAGACTGAATTTTTTACAAAGGTCTGCTAGTAAAATTACAATTTACAAGGGTTATTTTCAGGGTAATTCCAAGGATCGTGGACCTTCTTATGTTCTAAGTAAGTCGTATTTATGGCACCCTTTAAAACATACATACTTGCAAGCAGTTAGAACCCCCAGGACCTCTGCTTCCCTTCCCCAGGAGGGTAGGAATTCACAGGTGTCTCTCTCTCCTCTGGCTAAGACCAGGCTGTTTTCTGACATCAGACCAGCATGCTGGAACCACCAGACTTAGGAATCGTGGTTCACAGACCAGCAAGAGATGGTAGTAGTTAAGAACACTAGGCCTGGATAAAGGAATGACAAACTTCTGTAAAGAACCAAATGGTAAATATTTTCACCTCTGAGGGCTAGACAGTCTCTGTGGCAATAATTCTGCTCTGTCACTGTGGCACGAAAACAGGTATTGGTAATACACAAATGAATGGATGTGGCTGTGTCCCAATAAAACTTTATTTATAAAAATGGGCGATGGGCCACATTTGGCCCCTCCACCATAAATTTACCAACCGTGGCTAGAGATCCAGGTGGAATGGTCGTGAAAACCCAGCTCGACGGGGCTGTTTGCGCTCACCTGAGTCACCCAGCTTCTCTGAGCCTGTCTCCTTATGTGCAAATTCAGAAAAATGATCAGACCAGCGTCACGGTGTCGCCAAGAGGCCCCTCACGTTTTAAATACAAAGTATTTGGCATCATTCTTGGGACTCGGTACACCATGAGGAAAGTCAGTTGTGACTACTGTCCGGTTTAGATGGCCAAGGTTCTGACCATGGCCCCTCCCCTTCCTACCCCCACCCAGAGGTTGACCTCTCTGTGCCTAAGTTTCTAATGCGTCAAGCCAGAATAGTAACAGTTGCGAGAACTGAATGAGATGCCAAGTATAACGCATGTTATAAGTGTGCTCAAAAGTTAGCTTGAATTGTTTTTGTTATAGCATGGTTATAAATTACTGTTTTATTATTATTATTATTATTATTATTTTATATCCTTCACAAGCAAGAAAACAGGACCCAAAGCCTTACCTTTTCCAAAAGTCTTTAAGATTTGAGACTTTGGTCCAAAACCCTGACTGAAAAAACGTATTTCTGGGCACCCACACACCAGCTTGGGGCCAGCCATACTGAGACCAAAAGAACCAGTACTCATCACACCTAACATTGTCTTTAAATTCTTAACTAAAGATGAAGCACAACATCCAGAAACCCTGTGAGAGCTTTGAGACAAAGCTCTGGCTCAGGGAAAAAGAAGTGGGGGCTATTTTAATAAATAGATTATTTTTATCTGGTTTTAATCTGCGATTTGCACTGGGTTCATCCTGCCGTTCATCTCCAGGATTGGCCATCAGCCTGTCAAAGGCAAGGTTGCCTGGGCAAATGGGCTCTCTTTTGTTATATATATATATATATATTATATATATATCTCCTGAGTCTGTTTTGATGGGGATTCTCCTAACACGCACAAAAGCTGACATAATTAACTCTGAACTTAGAGAAAATTACAGGGCCTTTTGCAAAAAGTGGTTCTTGAACCTCTCCTCTAGATTGCTACAACACACACACACACACACACACACGCACGCACACACATGAAAGTCTGAACAGTACTAAAGTAATTAAAGCAGCTGGGATTGACTGGGGTTCTGAGTGACCTTTTGGTAACTTACCTATGTCTGCCATTTAGAGAAAGAATAATTTATGATGCAAGTCAAAGAGCAGAAAACCAAGGCAGACAGAAATAGAATTCTGATTACCTTCGAGGGGTGAGCTGTCCCGAGGGCCTGAGCCCCTTGTGAAAAAAGGAGCAAAAGCAGTAAATGCCCAGACCCAGACACCTGTGGCTCCCAGGTGGCTGCTCTTCTGATTTGTAGAATGTAAGAATTTCAGGGCTGGCACAGTCTTTACAGGTTTGACTGAGCCCATTCACTTGACAAATAAGGAAACTGAGGCTCGGGGAGGGGCTGAGTTGTTCCAGAGCCCATTACAGTGGACCTGTCCACAGGTGTGAAAATTTAACACTTTATCAGGACACTGGTACTCCAAAATTCTAAATAAGTTTGTCATTAGAGTCACAAATCGGGTTTGCAGAATCCAAGCTCCAAAGCCACGGCCCCTATTCTATTCCAGTTCCCTATTAGACACTCAACACATTTTTGTGGAACCAGCTTTCAGTAGAAATTACCCCTGGACTTGAGAATGCATGGGAGAGCTGGGGAGGCTTTGTACCAAAAATGGTGCCCATTTTGGGGACCAAATCAATGAAACAAAAGATCTGCCAACAACCACGCCCCCAACCAAGACTTCCCTTAATGCACTCCTATAGTGTCCCACTTTCACTTATGCTGTTACCGAGACCTGGGAAATGCATCCTCCATCTCTGGAGCTTCATGTCCCACCCATAATTGAAACCGCAGCTCACATGCAACCTCCTCCAGGAAGCTCTCGCTGCTCTTTCTCCTACATGAAAGCAATCCTTCCCTCTTTCAAGCTAACTCCCACACAGCCCTCGGGATTTTGTTTAAATGTCAATTTGTCAGGGGAATCTTTCCTGAACCTCTGGATGAGATTAGATTTTCTTACTTTTACTCTCAATAACAATGGCTGCACTTTCTTTATTATCTATCCTTCCCCTCTGAACAGTAAGTTTCATGAGAACAAAGACTATATCTGTTCTGTTTTCTGTTGTACCCCTAGAATCCAGCACAGTGCCTTGGCCACAGGAGGCATGAGTAAATGGATGGGTGGATGGATGGGTGGATGGATGGATCAATGAATGGCTGAATGAATCAATTAATGAATTATGAATTACTCTGAAAATCAGTGAACAACAGTACAAATAAATGAATAAATCAATGAATTAATCAACATATCAATGAATTAATCATTTGTATGCTATTTATCTTATCTCTGCCATGCAGTTAATCTTATTTCTCAAAGACAGAACAATGCAATGATTGAAAGTGTGTTTCCTGGAGCGCCTGGGTGGCTCAGTGGGTTAAAGCCTCTGCCTTTGGCTCAAGTCATGATTCCAGGGTCCTTGGATCAAGCCCCACATCGGACTCTCTGCTCAGGAGGGAGCCTGCTTCCCTTCCTCTCTCTCTGCCTGCCTCTCTGCCTTCTTGTGATCTCTCTCTCTGTCAAATAAATAAATAAAATCTTTTTAAAAAGAAAGAAAGAAAGAAAGAAAGGAAGAAAGGAAGGAAGGAAGAAAAAGAAAGAAACTGTGTTTCCTAAATCCAGTCTGCCTGAGATCAAACCTTGACTCAATTCCCCACCTGTGTGATGTTAGGCAAACCACTTCACATTTCTGAGCCTCAGTTTCTCCACAGATGATAACAACCATCCTGCCCACACCTCTCAGGACTGTTGTAGGTTTAAATGAGATAATACATGTAAGTGCTCAGCACATCACACGTGTTCAGTAAATGTTCGCTGTTACTGTTCTGAGAGTGTCCTACTTGGGGCAAGAATTGCCAAACTTATCTTTGGAAGACCTAGCACCTAGCACAGCACTCTATCTCATTCTCAAAAATATCAACTACACAGACAGATAATTTAAGACTCTCTGTATCGTGGGAATGTCAAATGTGTCAGTGTTTTAAATGGAAGCTAAAGGGACAGGACAGCTAAATGCAATACTTCACACTGAATGGGATCCTAGGTGGACGCTAAGAAGGACATTGTTGGGTCCACCAACAAAGCTGGATCCAAGGAGGTAAGGGAAAGTCTTGTATCAGTGTTAAATTTTCTGAAGTTGCTACTGTAATGTGGTTGCATGAGACCATCTCTGTTCTTTGGAAATACTGAAATATTCAGGGGTAAAGGCCATGGTATGTGCCACTTATTCTCAGATGTTTCAGGGGAAAAAATATATATATATGTATAATTTTACATATAATTTTATATATATAAATAAATAAATATATTTGAGAGAAAAGGAGCACTCAGAGCAAAATGTTAACAACAGAGGACCCTGATAAAGGACATATGTATGTTCTTGAAACTCTTCCATAGGCTTGGAATTTTTTCCAAATAAAAAGATTTCTGGGGACGCCTGGGTGGCTCAGTTGGTTGAGCAGCTGCCTTCGGCTCAGGTCATGATCCCAGCGTCCTGGGATCGAGTCCCACATCGGGCTCCTTGCTCCGCAGGGAGCCTGCTTCTCCCTCTGACTCTGCCTTCCACTCTGTCTGCCTGTGCTCGATCTCGCTCGCTTTCTCTCTGATGAATAAATAAATAAAATCTTTAAAAAAAAAAAAAAAGATTTCTGGAAATCATGGGATGATCCTGGAGCCAGCTTGTGTTATCATTCCGGGTTTTCAAATAATAGTTATGTCTTAAAAGTAATCTGGTGGATTTATTTCAAGTAGAGAGTCCACTGAGTAGACTTGAGAAGGTGCGCACACACGATTTCCCCAATCCTCCTTCATAGCAAACATTGCTAATCAAGATGGCGCTCTTTCTCAGTAAATCCAGACACAGCCTCAGAATCCTTCTTAACACAGCTAGCTACTGCCAGCCCCACAGAGATGGCTCTCTGGAGGAAACAGCCACAAACTTGACCTCTTTCAGACATTTTTTCAGTTCCAGTTGGGGACACATCAAGATTCAAAGCCCCTCGAATGAAGGCACATTGGTCCCTGGAATGCCTAATCTATAAACCGTACCTCAAAGATGTCTATACTTTATCCCTCCCAAAGCCTAGAACAGATTTTCCTTTCGTGAGAGGAGGTTCCATGTGATAGGAAGATTCTGGGAGTCAGGAATCTTTGTGTTTGAATACTACCTCTGTCACCTTCCAACCCAGACAAGCTGCTTTGCTTTCCTGTGGCTCAGTTTCCCCATTTACAAGTAGGAAACAGCAACCCCCAGGCTATTGCAGGGCACAGCTAAGGCAGTGAACGTGAGCATCCTGGGCCCTTTCCAGCCAAATGATAGGAATACGGTGATCACAATTATCCTCGTCTCCATAATCATCTTCCCCGTTTCTTCTCTGCAATTCTCTGCGATTACACCCCCCACCAGCTAATGGAGCCCTGCTGCTCTTTAAGAGGCGGGGAAAGCTGCCTCTGCCCAAAACATTTCCAGGTTGGGTTTTTCAACAACCCACCCAGCCCTCCTGCCTTGAACCTGAATCATACTGGAGTTTCAAGAGAGCAGTTACGTGTCCATTCTCTTCAATTATCACTGAAAGGTTAAGTGCCCCAGCCCTTAGCCCCAGATGCCCATCTAGGGTTTCCATTATGAGCCAAGCCAGAGGAGCTGGGTCTGTGAGTTCATCTTCCCGCCCTGGCCCCTCCAGCTAATAGAAGCTCGGCCATTCTCCTGCGCGTAAAGCTCTCTCCCTGGGCAAAGCCAATTTAAATGGCACTCACAGCTCATGCCCGCATGTCATGAGCTCTGGGTACTCCAAGGAGCAGAAGCAATAAAATCTATTAGGTCTCCTTTGTCCCATCTTCTCGTGAACTTCTAAGAAAAAGGCACTAAGAGGATCAGTACCCAGAAAAACCTTCGTAATTGTGGCTTCTACACAGCGAATGAGGACAATTACCAAGGCAACCGGCCCATCGTTCTGGTTAAGGGCAGAGGGAGTTTCGTCGAGAAGAGGCTGTTTCGAACCTCTATTGCGCTGTAATCAGAGAGTAACCAACATTTTAAAAGGCCCTTGTGTAAAAACAGGAGGGACAGCAGGGGAGGGAAAGAAGAGAGGGGGGAAAAATTAATTTCCTCTCATTTCCTGCCTGTTCCATTGATTGCGGTCCAAAGGCAAGATGATGCGATGTACCCTTGCACCTGGGGCCACGGGAGCTGGCAGCCGAGAAGGCAGTCTTGTCTGATTTTTACCGATGCATTTATTTATTTATTTTCCCCGCTGGGCCTGGCATCTGCGGCATAGATTCCCAAGATGGGCGCGGTGAAGGTATCAGTAAAAATCTCACAGGCTACCTTGCAACTGCTGTGGGAGTTCTCCCCAGATGCATGTGTTTTGAGTCTATAAATATAGAAAATATATATTGGGGTTTTTTTCCAACTTATTAAACAATAGGTTTATTAAAGCATGAAATGAAAGGTTGCATATCATGCATTCAGGTTCTTTTCTAGTTTTGTTCTGACAGTGCATGTCTTTGAAAGCATGTGTAAACAAGACTAAAACAAGTCAAGTAACGGAGAGAAACATTTGTATTATAAAAAAAATAAAAAAATATAAATAATAAATAAAAAAAAAAAATCTCACAGGCTGGTAGAGAGCCTCTTCTGGTGCCTTGTAGCCCCCGGAGAAGGAACACAACGTAGCCCTTCCCAAACCAGCTTCTACCGGCTTAACCACTCGTCTGGGCCGATCGTATTGGGACAGAAGTCATTTTGCTCATCAGAGTGTCTTGTGTGAGTTTCAGCTGGAAATCAGGGTCCTGGCAGGATAAAGCGATAATCAGGACACAGAGGGGACCAGAAAACTCCAGATAGTTTTTCTGTCCTTGGGACTCTGAAGATTCTAATTGAAACCGAACGGGAGATGAGTTTTTTTTCCTCCTGTGCTGTGCGAGGCTCCTGGGAGGGCCAATGGCTCCGAGGAGAATTTGTCTTTGGGACATGGTCCCCATGTCCTGACCCCAGGTCCTCGCGACCCTGTCTTTTTTTTTTTTTTTTAAAGATTTTATTTATTTATTTGACAGAGAGAGATCACAAGTAGGCAGAGAGGCAGGCAGAGAGAGAGAGAGAGAGAGAGGAAAGCAGGCTCTCCGCTCAGCAGAGAGCCCCATGCGGGACTCGATCCCAGGACCCTGGGATCATGACCTGAGCCGAAGGCAGCGGCTTAACCCACTAAGCCACCCAGGTGCCCCCCTCGCGACCCTGTCTTGATCCCCCTTCCCCACCCACCCCCAGGCAATAAAATAAATACTCCGAGACCTGCCCCGTGTTTGCTCAGAGGAGAGAATGCACAAGCCTTCCAGTGACAGAGAAGCCACCTTTTCCACTGATGAGCTCCCCACCCCCGGGACAAGGGGCGCGAAGGGAGAAGTGTTCCCAGTGGAAGAAATTCATTTATCCACTCAGCAAATCCAGGCCAGACACTATTCTCCTATTTCTTACGGCCATGGTTGTTTCCAGCTAGCAGGGTCTATAATTCCGGTTACCCGGAGGGAACAGTAATGAAAACAGTCGTCGCCAAAGTCATCCTAATGGCAAGGAGCAGCAAGAGAGTTTGCTCCGTGCCAGGCTGCTTGTCCTTCCTTAAGCCTCTGGGATATTATGGTATCAAGTCAGGGTCCCAGCCAGAAATAAGCGGCATGTCCAAAGGGTTTAACTGAGGAGCATTTCATGTAAGGTCTCTCTTTTTTTCTAGATGTGCTACGATGTTTTTAAATTTTTTTCCCCATTTGTAGCTTTATTGAGCTATCATTGGCACGGAACGCAAGTGCAAGAGTAAGGCCTATGAAGTGTGCACTGGATACACAGATTGCCACGTGGTCCCAGCTGCAGGGCTCGCTGACACTTCCGTCGTGTCACGTGACTCCCGTTTCTCTTCTTTGGGGAAGAATGTTTGAGATCTCTCAGCCACTTGCAAGTCTTTGTTAAGTTCTGGGGTCACAGGTGTGAACAGGGTTGAAGGAAGCACTAAGGGATCTTGAAACTTCTGCGGCCTGCAATCGTGGGGTGCCATCAGCATCCTCGGCCAAGGGAAGGGGAGTAGTGTCCCAGGCGAGGGAGTGCCAGACCATGGAAGGAGAGCTGCCCAGCAGGAACTGGGGAAGGAGAATGGCCCAGCTGGTTTCTCCCTCTGTCCTCTCTCCTCTCTCTCATCAGAGATTCCCACTGGCCAATTCCAATAGGAAGCAGAAGGCGAAAGAACCAGGTGACACATGCCATGCCAGACAGCCCCCCCAGAGCACACCGAACGGGGTTAGAAGGGCAGGGAGATATGGGGCTCAGGAAGGGGCAAATGGAGAGCAGCTAGCACCTCAATGTCCCCATTTTACAGACAGAAATACTGAGTCCCCAAGAGAGAGGAAAGAGGTCATCCCGTCAGCCTCCCGATGAGGGGGCCCGAAGACTCCTAGTTCTGGAACTGAGGGATCTAACGACCATAAGGGGCTGGGACAGTGGCTCTCAACTTTAGTCTGGAGAAAAATCACTGGGGAGCTTGTTGAAATGAAGACCCCCAAGCCCTGTATCCAAAGTGTCTGATTCGGTAGCTCAGGGAGTGGGTGTCAGGAAGCACAGAGTAACAAGCACGTGGTCTAAGAACCTCACTCCAGCCAACACCAGCCCAAGAACACACAGGTAGGCGAGCGTCTACGTTGGATGGAATCACTCTGGACAGATACGACACTTAGTGTTCACAATGGAGTCCACCAAATGGAACTTACGCACATGAACAGGCCCCTCTCCCGCCTCCCCTGGGACCGGACCCACAGTGATCCAAACCCATTCTGGGCCCGAGCAATGAACAAAGCAGCTTACTTGTTACATAACTCTTCAAGAGTTAACAGAAGACACAGAAGAAAAAGTGAGAGGATCCAGTCTTTCTCTGGTATCTGTGTGATACCAAAAGAAATTTCCTCCAAACTGGGCAGCCATTTGCCCCAAGGATCTGGAGGAAGAGTCAGCATTTGGCATCCTGTCTGCTCTAAAAGGGACACCCGCTTCTTCTTGGCTCCACCCAGTGGGAACCATGCAGACTTGAGGACCCGGTTGGCTCCTTCTTCCAGTTGTTTAAGAGGACCCAGAAATCTAGATTCTTACCTGGAATATTTCCCTCTTTAAATGAAGGCAGCTGGGGTGCCTGGGTGGCTCAGTGGGTTAAGCCTCTGCCTTCGGCTCAGGTCATGATCTCAGGGTCCTGGGATCGAGTCCCACATCGGGCTCTCTGCTCAGCAGGGAGCCTGCTTCCTCCCTCTCTCTCTGCCTGCCTCTCTGCCTACTTGTGATCTCTGTCTGTCAAATAAATAAATAAATATTTTAAAAAATAATAATAATAAAATAAATGAAGGCAGCTACCCCAGTGGGCCTCACCCAAATAAAGCAAAAACAAAACCATCACTGCAGGGGTGCAGGGGCAGGAGACTTCTCAGAGGGCCACGAGTTTGTAAGCGCCATTGCAGGCTACATCATCCAGGATCCAGGATGGTCAGACCCTGGGGAAGTGCCCCAGCCTGTAATCCTGGTCCTGAAGCGAACTCACCATGTGGCCCTGGGACGCCACTCCCCTCATCTGTTTACCAAAGGGAGATGAAGATGACAGTCCCAAAGACCCTTTCCTAGAACTTGGGGCTGCCTGATTGGCCCACTGCCCCCTCGGAAGTGAAGCTATTGGACCGCATGACCCTTGTCAAGGGATGTCCATGCTTACCTCTGAGAGCGGGTTTTTCCAGGCTCATCCTCCTGTTGTCTGCATAATCCCCTAGTGTGACTACTGTCCCCCTCTCTCCCTGAGAAGCAAGAAGGTTGACCACAGTTACAGAATAGTTACCAGGAAAAACCTTTGAGGACAACACGGGCCTCTTCGAGTACCTTCTAGTTCCACGCAAACAGAAATAACAGTGCCCCTTCTCTACCCAGATGCACCACCTGCTGCTGGGTGACACGAGACATGTCGCTACCAGAGCCGTTTTGCCCACCAGAGCGTCCCTTACGCATATGTAGAAGGCATGCTGGAAATGGTCCTGAGGAATCATGGCTGGGCCACCCAGAAAGAACCTTGGGTTACAACAGCCCTAGACCAAGAGCAGACTCAGATTTTTTCTATCCTTTCCATTCTGAGACCCAAGCCTACATAGCCGCATCACTGCTTTTGATGCCAAGACTCATCCCGCGTCCCCCTCCATGGCAGTTGTCCTGTCCGAGCCTGTGTCATCTCCCTCCTGGATGATGGCAACAGCCTTCCAACACCCGCTGACGTCTTAATCCCTGAGGAGGCCTGGAAATCATGGCAGCAACACTCTGCCTCTCTTCCCATCAACATGTCCAGTCCATAATTCCGCCACATGAACCCAGGCTTGCTTTGTCCCTTGCTCTAATGGAAAATGGTAGGGATGGCATTTGGGGGATGTTATATCACACTGGCTTTCTTGTTCCTCCCCCAGGCGCTCAACCACCACACCGCGAAGGGGCTGGTCCAGTGCAGCAGGGGAAGGGAGTGCCCCCTGCCTTCCATTTACACCAAGAGATGGCCAAAATAATGCCTTCTCAATATCCGTCCCCAGAAAAGAATTCTGCAATCAGTGTATGAGAATCGAATGCATGCAAATCAGCGACTCTACCTTTGGGGTGAGTAAGAGGAGTGGGGGCAGGAGGAGCCTTCCTGTGCTATTGGGGGACAGGAGAAGGACCAAACCTCCTTATCCTTTAGGGTCCTGATGTGTGTGAAGAGCTATCATAAACACTAGTGAAGATAGCTCACAGGACTGGTTGCGGTTGTTTTATTGTGATAAAATACACACAATAAAATACTGAGCATTTTAACCATTTTGAAGCATGCAATGCAGGGGCATTAAACATGTTAGCAATGTCAAATGACCATCACCACTATTTAGTTCTGGAACTTTTTCACCCGTGAAAAGAAATCCTGTACCCATTAATGGATACTGGGGCAGCCACTGTGGAAAACCGTATGGAGGTTCCTCAAAAAATTAAAAGTAGAGGCACCCTACAATCCAACAATCACACTACTGGGTATTTACCCAAAGGATACAACAGCACTAATTCAGAGGGGTACATGCACCCCGATGTTTACAGCGGCATTATCTATAACAGCCAAATTACGGAAGCAGCCCATGTGTCCATTGACTGATGAATTGATAAAGATGATGTGGTTCATAGATACGATGGAATATTACTCAGCCGTAAAAAAGAGTGGGCTCTTGCCACTTGCACTGACGTAGATGGATCTAGAGAGGATACTGCGAAGTGAAATAAGTCCGAGAAAGATGGATGCCATGATTTCACGGATATGTGGAACTGAAGAAACAAAACAAATGAGCAAAGGAGAAGAGAAAGAGAGACAAACCCCAAAACAGACTCTGAACTATAGAGAACAAACTGATGGTTCCCAGAGGAGACGTGGGTGAGGGGAAATAGGAGATGGGGATGGAGGAGAGTGCTTGTGGGGATGAGCATGGGGGGTGTGTGTGTGCGAGTGCTGAATCACTCTATTGTGCACCAGAAACTAATATAACACTGTCTGTTAACCAATGGGAATTAGGAAAAGAAATGACATGAAAAGGAAAGGAAAGGAAAGGAAAGGAAACAGAAACAAAAAAAAAAAAAAAAGAAAGAAAGAAAAAAAAGAAAGAAAAGAAAAGAAAAAAGAAAAGAGAGAGAAAAAGAAACCCTGTCCCCATTAGACAATCATTCCCCACGCACCCCGACCTCTAGCCCCAGGTAAATACTAATCTACTTTCCGTCCCTACTAGGGATGATGCACAGAAGTAGAATCATGTGAGACACGATCTATCTTTTGTGTCTGGCATGTTGTGCTCAAGGTCTGTCCATGGCACAGCAGGCACTGATGCTTCATTCCTTTGTGTGGCTGAGTAATACTGCGTCATACGGACACATCACGTTCTGGGGACCCGTTCGTCAGCTGATGGACAAGCACCTCAGAGGTCTTGGGAACCATGCTGCTGGGAATACACATCACGTAGGTTCTGATCTAATCTGGCAGGGCTCCACCGGAGGTCCTTGTGCCTTCCCGGGGACATTTGGCCGTGTGTCAAGACTTCTCTGATTGTCACAAATGAGAGGAGTAGGACACCTGGGTGGCTCAGCTGATCATTGGGCTCTCTGCTCAGTGGGGAGCCTGCCTCTCCCTCTGCTGCCACTCCCCTCTGCTCCTGCTCGCTCTCTCTGACAAATAAATAAAATCTTTAAAAAAATAAAATAAAGTAAGAGATGCTAATAGCATCCAGGATGTTACTCACACCCGAAAAGGCACAGAACAGCCCCCCATGAGAAGTGTCCTGCCCCCAGCGGCCCCAGTGCCGAGGTGGGGACACCCCACTCTGACCCAAGCTCTCCAGCCTCCATGGAGGCCAAGGGAATATATCAAACTCTCCTTTGAGTACAGACTTGCTCTGCACATCCTTCCCAGGCAACAGTAACTCCATCTTCCCAGACCCAGAATCCAAGGCCGGCTGGCCAGTTTAGAAACGTGTGATTCTGGGTTGTTGCCTTTTTTTTTTTATTATTTTTAACACCCACCATTTCCAAGAGGGAAATCAAAACAAAACTCTCCAAATCAATTTGCAGGGAAAAATAAAAGGATATTTCTGATGTTTTTCTAAGCTTTTCATCCTTTTTAAAACGGGGAGTAGGGGGGTCAAGCAGCTGCCGAGGAATAAAAGCAAGTGTTCAAAAGCATCAGTGACCGAAAGTCCGCAGGAAATCAAAACAAACCCAGCTCTCAGTGTGCGTAATTACGGGTACAATCAAGTAATGAAAGCTTTATTAGTTTAATGTGATTCCATCAAGTACCAAAAAGCGGGAAGGGGAAAGAAAATGGATATAAAAGAAGAGAGGGCGGGGGGAGACATGAAAGAGGGACATGAGTGGGCAGGATGGTGATGTTAAGACGCATCTTTAATTAAACCCCACGCTCTGGGTGTTGGACCTGTGTCTACCCCAGGGAGCAGCAGGAGCAGACACGGTCACCGCCCCCAGAATGGCGCCTCTGTATTCATGCAGCCAATCCATTTTTGATACTATGTGCTGGCACTGTTTTGGGCAGTGGGATTCCAGCAATGAACAAAATAGACCAGAACCCCTCCCTTTCCCCCAGAACATACGCGCAAAGGAAGAAAACAGACATTAAACGAAATAGTAAGATGGGCGGTACGTTAGCCAGAGAAAAATAAAGCAGGGGAGAGGAACAGGAAGGGTCAGGGATGGGGCAGTGTTGGGATTTGAAGCAGGTGGGCAAGGAAGGGATGGCAGACAAGCAAAGATCTGAGGGAAGTGAGGAGGGAGCCAAGGGCAGATCTGGGGGAAAGAGCATTCCAGGCAGAGGGCAATGGAAGTGCAAATGTCCTGGGGTGGGATGCACCTGTGGAGGACTAGTGAGGGGGCCACCGGGAGAAGAGGGCAGGCCTATAATGAAGGCCAGATCCTGTAGGGCCTCACAGGGCCCAGGAAGGTCTTTGACTTTTACCCTGAGTGAGAAGGGAACCCTATGGGGGTAGGGGGGGCTTGGGACAGAGGAGAGACTCAGGACCTACCTGCTGGGTAGAGAGGAGAGAGAAGTATGACAAGGACAGGGGTGAGGCAAGAGAGGCATCTAGGGGATAAAATGTAGGCATCACTCGCTCTCAGGGTGCTGGATGTCTTACTCGCCCTGCCTACTCTCACCCCTGGAATGAAGGATTACCTAGACCTTGATATGAGGAATGCACAGTGGACAGTGACCACCCCATTCAAGGAAGGACTTGTTGTCCCGGCCACTGGGAGTGCTGTTGGTAGACGGCCCCTATAGGGATGGCCCTCAAGCAGAGAGCAGCCTCCCCCAGGTCCAAGCCCTTCCTGGAGTGTCTTTTAAAATGTGAGTTTTAGGGGAACCTGGGTGGTTCAGAGGGTTAAAGCCTCTGCCTTTGGCTTGGGTTATGGTCCCAGGGTCCTGGGATCGAGCCCTGCATTGGACTCTCTGCTCAGCGGGGAGCCTAGTTGCCTTCCCCTCTCTCTGCCTGCCTCTCTGCCTGCTTGTGATCTCTGTCAAATAAATAAATAAAATCTTTAAAAAATAAATAAATAAAAATAAAATGTGGGTTTTAATACAACTCAGGCAGAGTAAAGCCAACGGATCCGGAAATGATGGCCACTGTAAGGGTGGTTCGTTACACTCACAGATCCCGGGAGGAGGGGACCCACCACACGTAGCCACTCCGGAGAAGCAGCAGGGCCGGGCAGGAGGAAGTGGGCACAGGAAAAACATGGGAGAGAGCCTTTCCTGTGGTTTCCATGGGAAGGAATGGGTGAAGCAGGGTAAGCAGGCGTACAATCGGCTTGTTTGAATAATCTGGCAGGCTCTGGGGGAAAGGGGCTGCCCCTCACTGTCTGGTACCTGGTCTTGGGGTGATTGAGGCAGGGGGAGCTTGAGAGAGCCCACAGAGGAGGTGACCGGTTTGCCTATGAAAGGCAAGGTCACAGGTGGCTGGTTTACTCTCTCCAGGAATTGGCTACTCCTGGGAGGGACAGTCCCCCAAGGTCTGAAAGGTCCCAGATGTCAAAAACATCAGAATGAAAAGACATGTGTGACACAGGGTGGCCCCCTCCAGTGACTGACCCATGCAAGTGTATAAAGACCTGGGCCTCCCATTTTGTTGCCATATAGCATTCACGGATATGTTCCATTGCGCTTGTGCAGACATTAGGGCAATGGGGGGTCACCAAAGAATATATCTCCAAATGGCCAACAAATGCATGAAAATATGCTCAACATCATTAGTCACCGGGGAAATGCCAATGGAAACCCAAATGGGATACTACTCCATTCTTGGAACTGGAAATTACCAAGTAAGTGTTGGCGAGAAGCCTTTCTCTTTTGCCAAGTCAAGCTGGGGGGGAGAAGAAGTCCACTGTGTTCTCCAAAACCAAAGGAATCCAGAGACAGTCCCGATGGATCTGAGAATTCAAGTCAACAAAGTAGCTCTTCAAATATCAAGGCAGACATCAGGCAAATTCCCCATGCCTCCATCCTACCTCCTGAGCCCCCCACCCGGCGTGGTTTTCCCTCACAAGGCAATGTCCCCAAGAACACATGAATGGGGGGGGGCTCTATTTTGGCCTCAGAACCAAAGCCAAGGGGCAGAGGGTGGCAGACACAGCTGCAGGCTTGAACCCCAAGTCTGGAGAGCTGATGGCTACGTGGATGGTCACATCTCTGACACGCTGCATGAGTCAGAACCACACAAAGTCAACTTCAGGTCGGTTGTTTTGAGAGGCATCCAAATGGCTTTCAAAAAATAAAAAAATAATCGCAGAGGTTACAGTGATGGGTATTGAAATCCAAATCCTAAAAGCCTCCTGACTACGGTGCTCCAGGTGGCCCAGAGACATTCTTTTTTTTTTCCTCTTTTAATCTAAATCATGTTCCCAGACAGCACAGAGCCTGGTATAAATTCTCTTCTGCACTAATCTTTTATATACTTTTATGCTTGTCTGAGATGATTGAACATGACTCATTCATGGTTCTGTTTTCAACCACCACTGGTCTTTTCCAGTCGGCAACATCTGGTTTTTTGCAGTAAAAGGCTCCCTTTGTCTATCACGTAACTCTGTGGTGCTCTTAGGAGAAGGAGTGCCTACACCAAGGGCTGGTCAGGTGCCAGTAACTGCCAGGCGTGGTAGGCGAGCTCGGAACATCTGCTCCGTTTACTGATGGTGATATGAAACTGAATGTCGGCTGAATGAAAACTGCCAGCTCCGCCAGTGCAGACTGGTGAATCTCAGCCTCTTTTACTGTTTTTGTCGCAAACCCCCTAAATAAAACTTAAGGAAAACTTTGACAATTATTCCTGTTCTGGGGCATACACACTCTCTCCTTTACCCTCAAGAGAATTCTGGGGGCACCTTCTCAGAAACCCCAGCACTCCAGACAGCTGCTTAAAAGCCACTGGTGTAGACAGAGTTCACGATACAGTTCTGGGTTGATGTGAGTTATCTGCAGGTGATTTTGATTTTTACCTCTGCTTTCTGTGTATTTTAAACTCTCGATGATGAACGTTTATAACTCTGTAATCATAAAATAAATCGAATGTCTTAAAGAGAACTAGAATTGCTTGATACTCCTTCAACGTCCCTCATAAACCATCAAGCCAGTTTCTGGCAATCTGTCCATCAGTCTTTTTTTTTTTTTTTTTTTTTAAAGATTTCATTTACTTATTTGAGAGAGAGCATGAGAGAAGTCAGCAGGAGAAGCAGACTCCCTGCCAAGCAGGGAGTCCGACGCGGGACTCGATCCTGGGACTCCAGGATCGTGACCTGAGCTGAAGGCAGTCGCTTAACCAACTGAGCCACCCAGGCACCTCTGTCCATCAGTCTTAACCAAGCCGTACGTGCACACCGGTCTCCATGTTGGCATCTAAGACACGCAGATGAACGGGATGGATGGCCACTGAGCTCCGAGATCGGACATGTTCATGGTGGGAAGACAGGACAGAAGTGGCTCTGCTCACCATCCATCTCCAGCAGCTCAAGGAACTGCTTTCCATCCCTGCCACTTGGAGCCCCATGGGTCTAGAGAGTGTAGACGCCAGAGCGAGGATGCTTCCATCACAGGACGCAGCAACAATTCCCTCTTTAAACTCAAATCAATGACGGCCCCTGGTCACTTTGGGCAACTCTCGCCAGTTGGACAAGAAGGCAAAGCACCCGCCATATTGACAATTTATTGAACCACTCTTCTGTAGATGGAAATTGGGGCTATTTCTGACTTTTAGCTACTGTGGGCAAAGCTGCTACAAGAATTCTTGAGCATGACTTTTTGTGAACGTGTGTTCCCATGTGGGTAAATACCTAGGAGAGGAATGACCAGGTCGTGAGATTGGATGGATAACAACCTTAAAAGAAACTTCCAGTTTCCAAAATGGTTGTACCATTTTACACCAGTGTCCAAAGTGGTTGTACCATTTTACACCAACAAAGTCAATGTCCCCGTTGCTCCACATCCCTGCCGACACACAGCATTACCAGACTATTTTAACTATCCTAGGCCGTGTGAAATATCTCACTGTGGTTTTAAGTGACATTTCCCTGACAGCTAACAATGCTGAGTGTTTTTCCCTGTGCTTATAAGCCATTCATGGATCTTTTCTTCTCAAATATCTATTCAAGTCATTTGCTCGTTTTATTGTCTTTTTATTATTAATTTATGGGTGTTTTTAATATATTCTGGATACAAGTCTAAAGGATATATTTGTTACGAGTATGTTTTCTGCCTCATGGCTGGCCTTTTCATCTTTAATGGGATCTTTTGGTAAGGAGGAGTTTTAATTTTGATGAAGTACAATTTATCTTTTTTTCCCATATGGTTAGTGCATTTTGTCTCTTCTCTCATAAATTTTTCGTGGACCCCCAGGATTGCTAAACTATTCTCCAATTTTTTTTCTTTTAAAAGGTCTGTGGTTCAGCTCTCACACTGAGGTCTATGATCCTTCTCAAATTCGTTTTTGTCTGTTCAAGCAAAGTAAGCATTGAGGTTAATTTTCAAACATTAATCCAGTCGTGCCAGTGCTGTTGCTTGAAAAGACTTCCCTTTCCTAATGGAACTGGGGCATTTGCTGAAAATTACATGTGTGTGAGTCTATTTCTGGATTCTGGATTCTGTTCCATTGATCTACTGGTCTACCCTGAGGAATATCCTCCTGCTTAGCTTTTGTCCCCTGTCTCACCACGTTTCCTTTACCCTCATCTGAGAGAACCCTCTTAATAAACCACTTGAATAACATTCCCATTACAGGCTCTGTGTGGGGGGAAAAGAGACCTAAAACAACAGACACGTGAATTAATAGTTAAATGAGATGCTTTCAGGTGCTAGCTAGTACTAGCAATAAGACAAAATATGGTAAAACTGAGGAAAGGGACATTTGAGGCCCACTGACTTAGACAATAAGAGATCAGGAGAGCGTCAGTGTTGTGGTCGTTTCAGTGGTTCAACAGTGACAAGGCCACTGCTGGGGTTTGTTAATAAAGTTTTATTGGGACACAGCCATGCCCATATGTGGACATATTCACATATGTTCACATACTGCCTGTGGCTGCTTTCCCACCCTAAGGGCAGAGGTAATAGTCGCACCAGAAACCATATGGCCTGCAAAGCCTAAAATATTTACTATCTGGCCCTATAGGAAAGGTTGGCTGACCTCAGTCCTATTTTATCACTAGACTTTGAAATTTCTTGATGACATGACTGGGGTTGGAAGTAAGCAAGGAGGTACCTGAGATAGGGGTCATGACCTCTTATAACCTAATCTCTTCTCTCCCAGTCTCTTTGATCTGGTAGGTTTGTGCCCTTAAAGATTATTTTACTGTCTCCCCCCCCCCCTTTTTTTATCTGTCTTTTTTAATGAGCTTCCAGGAGGAAATGAGATATACATGTTTTCAATGATGATTTCCAAAGAAGTACTTAAGGGTCCATAGGAAGAAGTCTTCACAAAACTCTAAGAAGGAAAGTACTGTCTACTGAGAGGAAGTTGAATACACTGTGTATTATGAAGATGGGCGTCTCTTTCTGCCCACTTCGGGCCACCAGCCAGGGTCAACTCATCATGAAGATTTCATGCATCTGGAGCAAAATGAGAACCATGAGAAAAAAATTTTTTTTTTGTTCTCAAATAAAACCAAACATGTTCATTTGCCCTTTATGTGGAAATTGTCTTGTCAACTTTTTCAGCGTTAAAAAATATGCTTTCTAAAAAGAACAAATAGTGATTTTAAAATGGCAGAGATTTTTCTATTGTTTAGTCTCTGTCAAAACAAAAAGTTGACAACTTGATGTTAGTCCCTCTAATTTTTCAGAAAATACACTGATCTAGAAAATACCGAAGTCTGGGAACCAACGCACTAAGAGCAGTGCTGCCAGTGCAGGCCTCCTCCCATGCCCCTCCCCAGGGCACCGTATTGAGTGGGATGCTGAGGCCCTGTCTGATCTCACAGGAGCGTGCAGTGATCCACTAGTGATGTCTGCATGAATGCAGGAAGCCTCGCAGCGTGCATCTGCCTTCTGTAATGAGCATTATTATCAGCAGATACACCTTGATGAGTCTGGTCTTGAGAGCTGGGTGGCTGCCCAGCACACCGTAACCAGCCTGCTCCCAAGCACGCCCTAAGGCAACAAAAGAGGACATTTCTGGGGCTGGGGCTAACACCCACTGCAGAAACCAGCTTGCCAGAAGGACCCCAAAGATGATGTCAAAGGCAGAAACAACAGTGTCGTCATAAATTAGACCCTGCTTCCCCCTAGCAACAGTGTTACAATGAGTGCCCTTGGCTAGTCACTGGGCCCAGCCCGATCAAAGATAACACAATGTGGCACCAGGCATACGATTATAATATTTCAGTGGCATCTCAGATCTTTTTACCCTTTCCTCCAACCTCCCACCGAAGGACCAAGCCGAGGGGGATGGCATCACCTTCTCTCCAGGAGCACACATGAGCTAGACCCGGTCAAGAATGATTTACAGAGGTACTGATGACACAGAGGAGGGGAGGGAGGAAGAAGACTTTGCATTGTGTATATGCAACACCTGTTGGAAACTAACTTCCAAAACCTTAAAACCATTATTGCTGGTGAGGAGAAAAGACAGTTGTTGCTCACGAAAGGAAAAATAAAAAGAAAAAGAACATGGTCACGGTCAGAGGACAAAAGACCGTCTCTCCCCAGAGAGAAGACTCCACAACCTGACAACCACCACATTTTTGTGCATTTTTTTTAATGCAAAAAAAAAAAAAAAACCTTTTAGTTTGCAATTTGACATTGCATACAACTGTCATCCTGATAAAAGGCTGTTATCTGGGGAACTCTCAGTGGGTACAGCTTCAAGCAAAATCTCGTCTAATTTATTCCAGATAATTATTTCTATCATATAGCTGTCCGAACATCTGCTTTCCCCTGTGAACATGGGGAACCCTGGAATCAAAACCTTCACAGAGCCTTCGGAATCTCGAATCTTCTGGGCAAAGCTAGGAGGATAAGGGAACCAAAGGTGAAGGCCTCTGGCTACTTCTCCTGCCTTCTCCCTGCAGGGCCTGTGTACAGGACTGAGGTCCAGCCAGCAAGTGTGAGGCTGAATACTTATAGCTTGAACTAATTTATTAAAAAACAAAACAAAACTATGGTACTACTAGGCCCTTTTAAGGGCCTGCTGAAATCTCAAAACAGCTGTGTGAAGTCAACACCACATGACCCACTGCACAGAAGAAACCAGAGCTCAGAGCAGTTAAATGACTTACCTAGGAACACACAGCACCTAGGAAATGAAGACAAAATGCAAACCCAATTCAGCCAGACGGCCAGCAGCACTCAGAAGGCACACACGTGCCAGCTGCTCACTCAGCATTGGCTCCCTTCTCGAATTTTTACCGCCAAGGGGTCCTGCAGGGTGTAAGCCAACCAAGGGAAAGAGGAGGGAGCCAAGAGGCCTAAAGTGGTGCTTTCGTCTGGTTCAAGAGCAGGGTCAGGCACGGGCCCACTCTGGACTTGGTGCTACTTCTAGCAGACAGCCTTGGTGCGTGGGACTGGGTTTCCCCATAAATACAGACCTCTTGCCAGGTGCCCCTGGTCCACGTACAAGTGAAACCCAACCCATAGAAATGACGTGGGATGCCAGGCCTCATGGGCCTGATGAGCAGAAAGGGCCTTTCAATGATACATGCACACATCCAAAACCCAATAGGCCAGGCGGTCCCCTCCCTGCCCACCCCACCCCTAAGCCTGGAAACCATTTCTTAAACATGAAAACAGGGCCTCTAAGCTGTGAGATTAAACCAGAGGCAGCCTTCTTATCTCAGGTAGGAGATCCGGAGGCCCTCTGGGTAGAGAAGATCCCTTCGTGATGTAAACTACGTAAACTAATCACTGTGAAAGCTTTTTCAGGGAGTGGGGGAAGGAGAGAGACAGGGGCCCCCTCCAGCCCAGCCCAATTCCCCCCGCAGTGACCCAGATAAGGGACTAAATCCACCTGCCCGAACCCTGGAGCCCAGCCTCGACCACAGCCGCAAAGCCCAGGGCTGCAGACAAGAGAGGCCAGGGATGGCCAAACCCATTTCACAGATGAAGCCCAGCAAGATTCAGACATCGCGACATGTGACATCCCACTTCCCAAAGCCATGCTCGGGAAGCCATCCAGGGTCCTCTTACCATCCTGAAAACCACCCCAGCTAGCCCACCGTCCCCTCCCAAAAGGGGCACTGAGCCATGCGCCATAAGTGAGTAATTAAAATGAGTTTTGTGAGTCAGTTGTTGAACTGTCGGTAGCTTGAAATCAGCCCTTGATGGGAGCAGAGACATCCCAGGAACCCCAAAACACAAAAAATCAGGGGCTCTTTCATTCTGTTCGGTCTTGTTTTCCAAAGAACTGGTTTGCCGACCCAACTCTGTGCGAGGTGGTGAAAACGCTTCCGGCCTGAGGCCAGGAAAATGGGAGTTCGCAGCCCGGCTTCTCTGAGGCCTTCTCTGGGGCCTTGGCAAGTTATTCCCGCCCCCGCCCCCATGGACCTCAGTTTCCTCATCTGTAAAATGAAGCTAGCAACTACGTCATGTGGCATGTGAGGACTGGGCGTCGGCATTGGTCTATGCAGGACTAGCTGGTACTAAATCAGCCCCAGGTTCCTGCAATTAAAATAACAACACAGGGTCCCTGACTGGCTCAGTGGGTGGAGCTGGCGACTCCTGATCTCCAGGTTGTAAGTTCGAGCCCCGAACTGGGTATAGAGATTACTTAAAAATAAAATCTTTAAGGGACTCCTGGGTGGCTCAGTCCGTGAAGTATCCAGTCCTTGGTTTTGGCTCAGGTGGGATCTCAGGGTTGGGAGATCGAGCCCCGGGTCGGGAGATAGAGCCCCGCATCTGGCTCTGCGCTCAGCAGGGAGTATGATAGAGATTCTCTCTCTTCCTCTCCTGCCGCCCCTCCCCCTCTCAAATAAATAAGCAGATGTTTAAAAAATAAATAAATAAAGTGTAATCTTTAAGGGGCACCTGAGTGGCTCTGTTGGTAAAGCACGTGACCCCACCTCAGGGTCTTGAGTTCAAACTCCATGCGGAGCGTGTAAACGCCTTAAAATAAATAAACAAATTAAATAAATAAATAAATAAAAGTAAATAATACTCATTAATTTCCTTCTCCCTTCTTCCTTCTTTTTACTGCCTGATTTTAGCTGTCCTTTCCCTCTGGAACCCCACACGCGGGTTTGGGGGGGGAGGTCCCGTGGGATTAAGGCAATGCAATAACTGAAAGAATTTCAACTCCAACCCAAAGCCACTTACCAGCCCCAGGAGCTCAGGCCAGTCAGGTGACTTCTGGCATCTGTCCGTGCCTGCCAGTACAGACAGGAGAAGGCCACCTACCTAGGAGTCTGCCAGACCACACGAGCCAAAGGTTTGTAAGGCACAGAGCAGGTGCTCACTACCCTGATTTGCATGATCTATAACGCTGGTGGCCTGGGGGATCATCTCTCCCCCCACCCCCTGCCCCGTCTTCCTGCCAGACTGGGAGTTTGCAAAGGCAAGGGCCATGCCCGGCACATAGCAGGCGCTCAGTGAATTCTGATGGAAGGAAACCCATTCACAGAGGCCTCTATCCCCTTCACGCTCCCAGGAGCCCAGCAGCGGGACAGATATTCCCTTGGGAGGAGCCAACAGACGTCCAGACGTCGTAGTCACCCGCCTGGGCCATGACCTTCAGAAGCCAGCGGCATCCAGGACCTAAGCCACCATTCTAACTGACGACTCAGCGAAGAGGTACACAAAGACCGGCTGTCCTCGGTTTCTAGTTATAAACCCCCCTCCCCGAAAGGAACACGCACTGCATCTCCGCACATGTACCCAGGCTCTTCCTCCTCCCAGGCGATGCCATGCCTTCCCCGCTCTGGGAGCCCTGCCCATCCTTCAGGCTGGGCTCTGGCACCTCCTCCAGTGCAGCTTCCCTACAAGAGGAAGGAACATCCCCAGCTTAGAGACACATCGACTACTGACATGTCTACATGCCTTGCCGTAGGCTAAGGAAGACACAGGCTCCAGACAGCCGGCCCCGGGCCCAAATCCACTCTGGGTGACTTTAAGCAAATCATTTCACCACGCAGAGGCTCGATTCTTGAAAAACTTCTCAGAGCTCTTGCAGGCATTAAACAAACCCAAAACAAAACAAAACAAAACAAAAAAACCCAAAACCCAAAACAAAACAAAAAACACACACAAAATGTATGTAGAGTACAGTACCTGGGACTTAGCCAGCCCTTGATAAATAGTAGCTTTTACTTTTGCTGAAAATAAGTCCCAATTTCTCCACCTCCACCCATACACACACACAGACACACACTTTATACACAGGGGATGTCAGGGGCGCCTGGTTGGCTCAGTGGGTTAAGCCTCTGCCTTTGGCTCAGGTCATGAACTCAGGGTCCTGGGATCGAGCCCCACATTGGGCTCTCCACCCAGCAGAAAGCCTGCTTCCCTCCCTCTCTCTCTGCCTTCTGCTCTGCCTACTTGTGATCTCTCTCTCTCTCTCTCTCTGTCAAATAAATGAATAAAATCTTTAAACACAGGATGTTCAGCGTGTAATTTTGGGGGAAGGGCTTGTGATATAAGACAGCAGAAGGTTTATCTCTATCAAGCACTGTGTGCTAGAATTGCACCCTGGGGTGGGGGGGAATGATGACAAAGGAATCAG
Organism: Mustela nigripes; assembly: GCF_022355385.1. Taxonomy (NCBI): domain Eukaryota; kingdom Metazoa; phylum Chordata; class Mammalia; order Carnivora; family Mustelidae; genus Mustela; species Mustela nigripes. The sequence goes on from NC_081564.1 coordinate 12,255,350, forward strand.
CTGGAGCGTTCTAAATACAAGGGAGGCCAATCTGCCAAGAGAATAAGGATGTATCTGCTACAAACAGGACTGAGCTCTCAACCACAGGCTTCTAAATTTCCCTGGGTCCCGGTTTCCTCATTTGTAAGAATGTTACAAGGTTGTACAGCATTCAATTCCACAATCTACATGAAGTACAGGAGCCGAGGAGGAGTTAAAAATGTTAGTCATCATCAGTATGACTGTTACAAGTGCTTATAAATCCCAGGATACCTTGGAGTAAAGGGCTAAGGAGAAGGAAGTCATGGCATCCAGCCTGGGCCTCTAGCCCGCCTTCTGTCTTTGAGCGGGAAAAGGCCCTGTGCAGGCGAGAGAGGGGTTAGTTAGGAACCTGCTCAGCTGCAAGTAATAGAATCGCCTTAAACAACAAACTCTGACTGTCCCCCCAACACCTTCAGAGCAAGCTTCCCAGTGCTGTTTGGGAGCTCGGGGATGCCAAGGTTCTGACTGATGTACTCCAGTGTTCTTGACCTCAATTCAGGGGCTCAGCTCTGTGTTGATCCTCGCCTGTGAGCCTCCAAAAATCGTGGGGAAAAAAGAGAGGGGACGTTTCCCAAAACAGCCAGACCCCCCTCCCACTCCCATAGCTGCTATTGGGTCTCACTGGCCAGACCCGGGTCACATGGCTTCCCCATCAGCCAAAGAAGCCCTGGCAAAGAGATCTGGTTTACCATGACTACTTAGAGATTCACGTAATTCACGCCCTGGGGCTAAACCCACCTTCCCTGGAGAATAGACACTGCCAACCTAGTTCTCGTTGAATGGTGAGATTGTATTAGCAAGAACAAAGAGGAGGAAGGTGGGGGTACCCACCCTGATCGTCCCTGGGATGCACATGAACAAAAGAAGCCATGAGGATCCTGTCCCCTAGTCTCTCAGGAGCTGAAGGTCAATCAAGACCTCAGGTGGGACTTATTAGATGCCTACTGTATGCCTAGTCTCCTGCCTGACACCATGAGAGGTACAGGAGACTTGGACCCTGTCCCTAAAAGAACAACGTAGGGGCTCCTGGATGGCACAGTTGGTTAGGCGTCTGACTCTGGGTTTTGGCTTGGGTCGTAATCTCAGGGTGGTGAATTCAAGGCCTGAGGCAGACTCTATGCTCAGTGTGGAGTCTGCTTCAGAGTCTCTCTTCCTCTCCTGTTCATGCTCTCTCTCTTTCCCTCTCTCTAAAATAAATAAATAAAGCTTAATAAATAATTAATAAATTTATTTATTATTAATAAATTGACTAATAAATAATGATTAATAATTCATCATTAATGACTAATATAAATATACTAAATAGAAATAATAAAATTGTTAGTTTTATTAAATAAATTGTATTAATAATAACTTAAATAAAAAATCAAAATGTCAAAAATAAACAAAAGAACAACGCAGTCAAGTCCTAGCTATAAGACACACACACAACGAACTAAAGGATGGACCCCTCAGTTGCTCCTGGGCAGCCAGATTTAGTGGGTCTCACCGTCCTAGGCCTGAAGAGTGGGCAGGGCCAGGGGAGGTGGAAGATACACTCCGGGCAGGGGCCTCAGCCTGAGCAAAGTCAAAGAGGAGTCAGTGATTCCAGAAAACACCTGTAGTAAACTGTCAAGGTCTGCACTGAACGCCAGGGGCAGAGAGGAATCCCGGACCCTGTCCTCAATGAGCTCCCGCTCCTGCAGGCACCGCGTTCCTTGCTATATCTCCAGGACCAAGCCCGTTCAGTACTACATCCCCGAGAAACAGCCCCGCCAACGATACATGGACACCATTTGCTGGGAGTCTGCTGTAAGCCAAGCACCATGAAAGCACCTCCCAGTCACGATCTCCTGTGATTAGGACAAGCAAACTGGTAGGGACCACAAATGCGCACCTTTTACAAATGATGAAACCAAGGTTCAAGGACCTTAAATCCCTAAAGAAGCGGTAGGATGGGGGTCGGGGAGAGTACATCAGCTACGTGCACTGTAGGACCCTGAGCGAATGATGTCCCCTCTCGGGGCATCAGCTTCCCCACCTGTAAAACGGAGGCACAGAGCTCCGGGAGACGGTGGCTCTCCAACCTTTCTGTGCATTAGAAACCCCTGGGGACCTTCTGAAACTCCTAATATCCTGGCCAAATTGCAGCCCAATTAAATCAAATGTTGGGGGTCAGAGCCAGGCATGGGAGGGTTTGGGGGGTTCTGTTTTGTTTTGCGAAACTGTCCAGGTGATTCCAACATGCAGCCACCTTTGGAAACCACTGGTCTACGAATTCCAATTTGCTGGCTGCCTAGGATATTCCTGAGATGACCTGGTATAGAAAGAAGGTATTGGGCCAAAAATAAAATAAAATTAAATATCCAGAATCGGCAAATCCACAGAGATAGAAAGCAGATTAGTGCTTGCCAGCGGCTGGGGGAGAGAGTTGGAAATTACTGCTTAATGGGTCTGAGTTTGCTTTTGGGGGATGAAAATGGAGATGCTGGCTGCACAACGTTATGGAGGTATTAATGCCACGGAATTGTACACTTTACCACGGTTAAAGTGGCAAATTTTATGTTCTGTCTACTCTGCCGCAATAAAAAAAAAAAAAAAAGAATAAAAATTAAGTAATTCGATTAAAAGGGGCACACAGGCTCAAAGCTCGGTCCCTCGACGCAAATTTGGGTTCAAATCCCCGCTCCTGCAACTTGGTAACTGGATGCTGTGTGACCTTGAATGAGTGACCTCAACTCTCTGATCCTCTCTCATGGATGGGAGAAATGGAGGTGAGAGCGACCCACCTCGGGGCCATCCTGAAGCTCCAGTAGAAAATGCTTGCAGTGCGCGCTCGCTCGAGGGATAGGTCCCACTTGGAGCCACAGGAACGCACCTTAGGGATTTCAGAGACCAAGAACGCGGGGCCCAGAGAGGGAAAGGACTGGCGCACAGCCACCCAGCGGTGTCGAAGCCAAACAGCGCGAGAATCCGGGTTCCGGGCCGTACCCCGCCCCACCACCACCTCCCACCTCCCGCGCGGGCCCGGACGCCTGACTCACCTGGTCCCCGGGCGCGGGGCGGGGCTCCCGGCCCTCACCTGGCGCTGCGGGCGGCCCACACCCGCCTCCCGCCTTTCATCTCCCCTCCCCGTGGCTCCGGGCGCCGCTTTCCCAATTGGCCTGGTGACGCCAGGGCCTGAGCTCTGGCTTCCGCGGGGTGCGGGGCGGGCGGGCGGGGCCGTGGCCAGGTGGGGCCGCCGCCAGGTGAGGCCCGCTCGCCGTGCCGCTTCGCCTCCTCCCGGTCTGTGGCGACACCTGCCGGCCGGCCGCGAAGGGACGCCACCCCCGCTCAGAGTACCTGCTTCTAGTTAACAAATTAATTCTTGGGCACCTACTATGCGCCGGGTATGGCCCTGGGTGTCCGGGATTCACACCATCCCTGCGCCGCTGTAATTTATAGACTACCAGAAAATTCAGATGCAACCAAAGAAAAGATGTAAGTTGTATCTGTCCTTGCTCAGATACACAATAATTAGTCTAAGGGGACCACGGGAGAAGGCTTAGAAGAAGCTAAAAATCTAATGTGAAAAGAGCGTCAAAGTAATCTAAAAATTGGAAATGGCACGTGCGAAGGCCCTGAGGTAGGAAGGTACCTGGCTGTTTAAAGAAAGCAAAAAGGCCCTTAGCTGGAACCTAGCAGGTGTAATACAAGGTAGGCAGAGACCAGAAGAGACACCAACTATAGTCCCCCAATTCCCACTGGAGGACTGAGACCTGCTGGAGGAAAGGACTTGCCCTGTGGTCCAGAGTGAGGTAATAACAGCCAAATATGCCCAGTCCAGGGCTCTCTCCACTACTCCAGGCCTGTCATGTTTGTTATCGGTGTCCAAGAACCCATTCATTCATTCATTCATTCAACAATCATTTCTTGAGCAGCTATAATGTGCCAAAGCTGTCCTAAGCATTAAGGATATAATGGTAAAGACATACTCCTTGACATGCCCCCAATGAAGCATGTAACCAAACTAGGAAGATTAGAGAGGGCTCCTCCTTCTCCACGAGATATACCCCAACGGATGAATCTCAAACGGTGGAAATCTGGGACAAGAGGAACCACTTGTTTGTAGATGCAAAAAAATTAGGCCACAGAGGGAATGAGTTGGAATATTGAGCTGGACTCCTACTGAGATGCCAGAATCTTGGTGGCAGATTAAGCTCTGAGGGTGTGTCTTAGTAATAATCATTCACCCCTGGCTCCGAGACTGGAGAGTGGAGAACATGCTTCTGCAGGAGGGTCCTCACCGCACCCCACCCAGGGCAGGCTGAAGGGCTGATGTGATCCACCACCACCATCCGTCATCATCATTTGGAACCTACAATCATTGCTTCCTGAACTGACTGCTCACCAGCTCCCAAGTCCTTGATTTACAAACCAAGAAAGATTTAACAATCACTCATCCCATTTGGGGCAGGGACTCACAAAGATAGAGCTATCCCTGCACAGATCACAGAAGGGACAGGTTGATGTTTAAACAAATCACTTCAACATGGTGTGATAAAAAGCCTCACCGGAAGGTGGGGGGCGGCGCCTGGGTGGCTCCGTGGGTTAAGCCTCTGCCTTCGGCTCAGGTCATGGTTTCAGGGTCCTGGGATGGAGCCCCACATCAGGCTCTCTGCTCAGTGGGGAGCCTGCTTCCCCCTCTCCTTCTGCCTGCCTCTCTGCCTACTTGTGATCTGTCAAATAAATAAAATCTTTAAAAAAAAAAAAAAGCTGCACCAGAGGTTATTTCCATTTTCAAGCAAGCACGGAAGGTGGCAGGGTTTATCCTGCCTGCGAAGGCCTTGCGAGAGAAGGGCTGTGTGGGCCAGGAGACCATTGATGCATCATCACAGTCCCCAGTCCTGTGGTTCTCAAAGCGTGGCCCTGAGGCAGCAGCATTTTTACCACTTGGGGATGTGTTCAAAATGCAGATTCTGAATTTGAAACTGTGGAGTGCACCCTGGCTGTGGGCAGTCTGTGATGCTGGGGCTCACTGGAGATTGAGGGTCTCCTGTCCTTAAGGGCAGGCCTTAAGGACACTGAAAAATCTGTGTTTTTGTTGAGCGCCTGAGTGATGCCCCTAATCTGAATGTCTGGAAGCAACACTTGGGTTGAAATCATTGCTTTTGCTTTTCCTCCAATTTTTGCTTTTCGTTTCTCCTTTTGTCTCAGGATGATTCTTGTTTGTTCTCATGGGCAGTCAGGGGCACACCCCAATGCAATGAGAACAAACATGACCACTAGGGAGGGATCCAGCAGACAACCATCCACGTGCCTGGGGATCTCCTGGGTTGAGCTCTGGAGGTCCCACATCCCCGAAAACCCTTAGATCTTAAGCGAATGGAGCATCCCATACCCATGTGATACACTCAGAGCTGCGAATTATGGTTTCTACAACCTTTTTATGCCACTCCTAATCCCAGTCCGCATTTTGTGACCTTCTTCATGGTCATCTTTCTGACTGAGGATTTCCCACCCACTTTAGCAAAGCTCGTCAGCACCATATTACACATTTTACTTCCATGGCTATAGGACTGAGGAATATCCTTAAAAGGTGACTGTATAAAGTCAAAAGTGAACATTCCCTGATTCTGCCATTCCACTCTTAGGAGAAGCTTCTAGAGAAGTTCGAAGAAAGTTCATTGCTGCATTGGTTGTAACAGTACGGAAATACAGAGGCATCCTAAATGATCAGTAGGACCATGGACAACTATATGGCGCTGTTGTCAAGTCGTGGGCATGAATGGACCAAAGCTGCATGTATCAATCAACGAGGATTTATGAAAAATGTAGTGCGGTGAGAAAAACATCTAGTAGACCATTCATAAAAACTGCAAATGCACCTGTATAAATGTTTATGGATCCTTAAGTCATACAATTCTTTAAAATAGGCATGAGAATGATGCACTGGATACTGGTTCTCTCCAGAGGCAGGGGAGAGGAGAGCAGGGAGGGAATGAGCCCCCACAAGAAGACTTCCACTGTGGGTTTTTTTTAAAAGATTTTATTTATTTATTTGACAGAGAAAGAGATCACAAGTAGGCAGAGAGGCAGGCAAAGAGAGAGGGGGAAGCAGGCTCCCCACCGAGCAGAGAGCCCGATGCGGGGCTGGATCCCAGGACCCTGAGATCATGACCTGAGCTGAAGGCAGAGGCTTAACCCACTAAGCCACCAGGTTCCCCTTTCACTCTATTTTTTAACAGCATGTTTTATCTCCTTAGCTGCGACATATGCAAAGTCATTCTATTATTCTCCGTGCTCTTCAGCACATCTAACGTAGCTCACAAGTGTTTCTGCGCTACCTGGTGGTTTGTGCAGAGATCCACGCTCTTCATTACCCAGAAAGTCTCCGTGGCTTGATAAAATTTGAAAATGTCTGGGCTGCGTAGTCCAAACAGGAGTTTCTTGTGCTGTTTTGGGTCCGTATATTTTCTCAAGAAAAGGGTCTGTTCATCTGTGAGTTCCCCAGGCCTAGCAAAGAGCTCGACACCTTGGAGGTGCTCAGTAAATGTTGGCTAACGAGGAGGATACTGACCAAAAGTCTTCATCTTCTAGATGAAGAGATGAGCTGGGGGGTGAAGGGGTTTAGCTCCAGCAGCTACTGACATAGAAAGGGAAGCAAGGAGTCTTTCAAATTCCCCAGGACACTGCATGGCCCAGTGCTCCCGTGGTTTACGCCACCTACTCCCCACACACGGACACAATGCTTGGTGGGTCCCTTTTGGATTCCAGAGACAACATATGTCTGAGTGAGCTAATTTGACCTTCTATGGAGGGACGCATAAGGCTGTCCATGGAGAGTGGGGACCAGGACAAGAGAGGCTCTGTGGGAGGGTCAGGCTGCAACACACACAGGACAATACAACAATGGTTCTGCTGAAGTAGAAGATGACACCGCCATCTGGATATGTGGGACCCCTTACGCCAATGAGCCAGAAGGAATTAAAAAAAAAAAAAAAAAAAAAGTAACGGACTGGCTGGAGTGATTGACTGGAATGGGCGGCTTGCCCACAGTGGAGACAAGGAGGGCCATGTCCGGAACCAGGGGCTTCTCTGGGGGCCTCTGGCTCTCCCCTGCCAATAGTAATGGTTGGTACAAAACTATAGCACCCCCAAAAACCACAGCACCCACATCAGGATCTCAGAAGGGCAGATTTGGGTCACCCCCCTCCAGGCAAAGAGTCCCCACCAGCTGAAATTCAGAGTTCTGACCAAGAAGAGGGACACAGAGGGACTAGCCTCTTGATTTCGGCTTAAGTCATCATCTCAGGGTCGTGAGATCGAGCCCTGCATGGGGCTCCCTTTTCAGCAGGGAGTCTGCTTGAGATTCTCTCTCTCCCTCTCCCTCTGCACCCCCACCGTGCTCTCCCTAAGATAAATAAATAAATCCTAAAATAATACTAAAAAGAATAGGGACATACAGAATGCGTACTGTTAGAAGGAAGTGGTAGATATAGATTAGGACCTCAGGACTGTGATCACAGCAAAGGGGAGGTAGTGACTTTGCATAGTTCCTATTTGCTTGTTATAACTGACACACAGCAAATATTCGTACACTGTGTATTTATTGTTACTATTAATATATAAATATTTCTATGTTGGCTTTGATTTTATACGCTGTTGTCTTTCTTCTACCTCCCGTTTTTATTTTACAGACAAGGTATTAGGAGTCACCATCACTATATAGGCTTTAGGGAACAGAATATTCAGCGGGTCCATGCCTGGATTTCGGGAATGATCTATGCCTCCAATTACAGCTGCAGTAACCCTGGGGAATGTGCTTGCCCTCGTTTTGCAGAAAAGAGTGAGTATTTATTTGTACGAAGCATGGCTGTGTCCTGTAAGATAGGAATATAATGTTGTTTTGTTGTATATAAAACATAAATGTGTGTAGCCGGGCACACACGGACGCAGAGGGGTCAAGGGAGGTGATGCTGTCAAAGGAAGAGGCGATTTATTGCCTCTAGCTCCAAATTCACCTCTTGCCCGCTCTGTGAAGAGGAATCTGAGCCTCTTAAATTATCTTCCTTTGCCAGATGGCGCGATATTGAGCTTTACCTGTAGAAAGAGCTGGAGACACTTTGCAAAGGGCTCTTTGCTGGTGCAGCACAGGGCTTGCGGCCCGGCCTTCTCAAGAGCGCCCCCCAGTGTCCGGCTCCTGCAGTGAACGGCAGGTACGCGCCGCTCCCACCTTCCAGGTGGTTTTGTAGCAGAGCGCCGCCTGGAAGGAGACACCCTGAGAGAGCTTTTCTTGACACCCTAATGGTGGGGGGCGGTGGGAGATTTCCAGCAAGTTCTGCCAGCCCGGCCCCACAGCACTTCTCCAACATCTGGCGAACCATGGCCAGGCCCGCTTAACAAGGTAGAGCTCTCAGTCTCTCTTTGGGGGCTCTACCTGAGCCCTGGGGTAGGAGCTGCTGCTTCCAGCTGCTGCCCCTGTGTTCTTTCGAATCCCCCATACTTCCCACTTAATTTTCACCAACAACTTAAGACCAATGCAAACTGTCCTTGGGGAAGAGGACGACCTAAGGACCATCTCAGACCTGTCCTACCCTCTCCTCCCCCCTCTTCTTCCCCTCCTGTCCTCCTCTGTCCCGCCCTCCCTCCTCCTCCTCCTCCTCCTCGCCTTATCACCCCCCTCATCCCTTTTGAAAAATAAACAACTCCAATTTTGTGCACTTGAGATGAAGATGCCTCGGATCCATTAGTGCTTGGCAGAGGGCTTCCTTCTTTTGCTGGGATGTCACGCTGGAAAGGGGTGGGCAGAGGGCACTGGGCAAGCTCAGAAGCCTTCATGGCCCCCAACCCAGCCCCAGTACAGCACTAGCCTCCCTCCAGGCACCTCCTGCCAGCTCCCTCTCCAACATGTGCTCCTTCAGGGTGTGCAGATTGAAAAATCTACACAGAAGAAGTCGAAAGAAAACTAAGACCCACAGACAAGCCCCAAGGGATGGAGTGGCCGGAAACTTCCTTTCATTCATTCCCTCTGCCCCCGCAGAAGCGAGGGGATCCACACAGCATGGGTACCTCCTTATGGTCAGCTGTACGGTCCGGAAATAGTGGTGCCTCACACGTGTGTCATGTGAGAATATATGTAATCTGTTACCAGGTGGCTTTTGACAACAGATTATGGGATATGCTGTGCCTGTCTGTCACTGGGGTCTCTTGGATGGATGACAGTGGCCCCGCATATTGGAAAGCAAGGGAGCAACTTAAAGAACAGAATAGATTCCAGATTAGCATGGAAACGAGTCTGTGATGCATTCATAAGGAAACACAAGCAGCTAGTAAATGTATATGTGAACATGAGTATTTTTATTAAATCTGGAAGGATTAAGCCCCGACTCCTCAAAAATCTTAATTGCATGGGGGAAGGAGTTAATGAATGCATCACTTTCAAGTTCAAAGGCTTCAGCAATATTCGACTATTTTATAATGTGTGTATGATCATTTCTTAATAAAACAGCTGTTTCTGATTTTTTTCTGTGTATGAAATGCACAAACAGACTTACGCTGGCCAAGTCCCCTCTCCAGACCTCAGTTTTCCCATTTGTAAAGTGGGGATGACTTTCTTTCCCTCTCACTGTTTTACCTATTTAACAAAGATTTATATACACACATTCTCTGTGCTAGCTACCATTCTAAGCACACTATAAATATTAACTCAATCTTTAAGAGGCTTTAAAGGAGAGACTTTTAATATCCTCGTTTTGTGGGTGAGGGAACTGAGGCACAGAGAGGTTGAGTGACTTGTCTGAGCTCACCCAGCTAATAAATGGCAGAGCCTGGGTTCAAACTCAAGCAGTCAGGCTCCAGAGTCCAGCTTCTTAGCTACTACACAATGTTGGGAAGACTCAGTGGAACACATAAAGGTATCAGTACTATTTGGGGGAACTCGTGACCACTTCTCAGATTCTACCAGAAAATGTGCGCTCCCCACAAATCACCTGGATGGCCCCTGGCCCATAAAAGCACTTGGGACCCAACTGCTGAATGAATGAATGTGTGAATGAACAAATCTGTAGATATCTGGATTACAGCCTTATTCTTGTTAGGTTTTTTGCATGGCCAGCCTCTAGACCCAGAGTTAGCACATAGTAGGGCCACGGGGTGGAGGGACAGGAAGAGGGAGAGAGAGAATGATGACTAGCATTTGGCACACAATAGGCCCTCAGGAAATGACTGATCCATTATAGCGGGATGGTTTTTCTTCTGTTTTGTACAGCCCCATCCTGACCTTCCACTAGACAGGGAGCTCCAAGGGGACACCCAGCCCAGGGCCTGGCATAAAGTAGGTTGAGGAACACATGGCTAGGCAGAGTGGACCTGAAATAACAGAAAGGACCAGGGCTGGACAAGACTCAGTCATAAGAGCTCAGGCAGGCTGACCCCATAGCACAGCACTCCTGCCTCTCTGGGCTGCTCAGGGTAGCCCTTGAACATGCCCTGGGTAAGAGACAGTAGGCTCTGCCTCTGTGAGGTGAGGAAACCTGAGAGGAAAGCACTAAGGGCAATGGAGAGAGCCTGAGGCCAGGCAAGGCTGGGGAGGAAACCTGCTGGCTATCTGCTGTGGGTCCACGGGGAAGAAACCCCCTACGCCGTGTTCTTTTTTGGAGAGGAAGGGAAGTCCCTACCTATTCCATCCAGGAGAAATCAGCCTGACCCCAGGGAAAAGGTTCTTAAGGGAAAATATGTTCAGGCTTCCCCCAAAAGCCAACTTTCCTCCCCCCTCCAAAAAAGCTCTAATGTCCACCCTATACATAATCAGACCCCTGGAAGAATCCATCTCTGCCCACCTGAGTGAAGACCCCTAGAGGCAAGATTCAAAACCAGGCCCACTCATCCTCCTGAAACTTGGGTCTGTTTTCGCCCACCTTCACCTCCCCACTTCCCAGAGAAAGCACCCCTCTCATTAACGGTGGTAAATGTCCATGTGCTTGAGAAGAATATGCAGTCTCTAATTGTGGGGTTCTATGCATGTCCATTAGATCTGGGTTGTTAATTGTGTTGTTCCAATCTTTTATGTTCTTACGTCATGTACAGCTCTCGGTTACTGAGAAAGCCATGTTAAAAATCTTCCACACTAATTGCAGATTTGGGCTATGTTAAGTGCAACCAGGTTTAAAATTATTAGAGCTTCCTGGGAATTAAGTCTTTTAACATTATATTGTCAGCCTCTTTATTTCTGACAGAGTTCTTTGCCATAAAGTCTTCTTAGTCCGATATTAATATTGCCATACAAACTCACTCTTTGCGTTCACCTGGCTTATGTCTTCGTGTGCTTACTTAACTCTATGTGCATCTAGTTTAGCTGTGTCCTTTCTAAACAGTATGTAGCAGGTTATTATTTTCATTTTTGTTCTTAATCCAATAAGACAATGCTTCTTATTGGCAATACTGATCTATTTTGATTTATCTATATCTAATAACCTATTTTGCACTATTTATCATGCTTTTTCTATGCATCTTTTTTTTTTCTCTCCCTTTTCTGCCTTCTACTGGATTGCCCTGTGTTCTCTCCTCTCATTTTTCATGGGTTGGAAGCTAGCATTCCATTTTGGTTATTTTAGTGTCTACCCTTAGATTATTAGTTTGTCCCCTTGGCTTTGAGCTAATTGCAGACTGAGTTAATCAACATCGTTCCCTTCCTTCCAGGCAATACACAGATGCAACACATTGTTATTCAAATCATCCTGGGACAGTATTTCTTTTCACGTGGTTTTATGCTCTCAAAATACTCATTGTTTTATACGATTATTTCATTTAGATATACCTACCTTTTTATTTCTGTCCAGCACTTCTCCCCATATTCCAGCTTCCTCCTCTTGCCCTTCGTTTTCTTCTTCCTACAGTACAGACATTCACAATTGTTTTAGCATGTCAGTTGATGACAAAAAGCCTTTCTTTTGTGTATATGAAAATGCAGATCTCAGCCCTCACTCTTGATGGACAGTTTTGCTGGGTATAGAACTCTGGGTTGTCAGTTACTGTGTTCTCAGCACTTTGAAGATGGTGACTTTTATCTTCTATTGTTGCTCTCAAGAAGAATGATGTCAGGCCTTTGCTGTCATTTTTTTAGTTGATGGCAAAATTTCCTTTGTCTCTGTGTTCTGCAGTTGTATTCTGATATGGGTTTATTTTTGTTTATCCTGTTTGGGGATAGTTGTCCATCTTGAATCTGAGGATTCATGTCATTCATCAGGTATAAAAAAAATACTCTTTGAAAACTCAAATTTTCTCTGCTCTCTCCCACTAAAATTCTATTGCATGCCTGTCAGATCTTTTCATTCCAACACCAAGGTCCCTTAAACTCTCTCTCTCTCTTTTTTTTTTTTTTTTTTTTTAAATTTTCTGTCTGTTGGTCTCTTTGGGTAGCACTCTGGGCACACTTCTCTTCTCATTCACTAACATACTCTTCATCTGTCCTATTTACTCCAAACACATGGTCATTGTTAAGTCTGCTGCTAAGTGTTGTTCTATGCATTAATTTAAAGAACTCATATATTATAATATCAAAACTTTGTTTTTAATACTTACATTATATTGATATAATTAGTTGTTTTCTTTATAATTTATTTATTAGTTAAAGCATTTAAGAACAGCACTCCAAGAAGGGAACCCTAGGCTTCTGTCAATGGCTCAAAAAGTCATGGCACAAGGAAAGCTGAGATGCTGGGTTTTATTTATCATCCAAAGATTTTAGGCATTTTGTAAGCATAGAATCTTTGGTTCGGTAGTTCATGATATCGCCAGGAAAAAAAAAAGGGCCAAGTTACTTTTGGAGATGCTGACGAATCTCCCCAACCCTTCTGGCCCTGAGTCCATGGTCTGGCAAGATGGGAAATAGAGTCAGGAAAGCTGCAAGCCTTAGCTGCCAAATGAGTCTTTTCTCAGTTTACCCCTGGCTGAACAGGACATCAGACTGGAGATAATCGGCACAAATGAAGAAGATAACGTGACAGGTACTCAAAGATGTTTCCTTTGGAAGGAACCTTTCCATGACTGAGAGAGTGGAGAATGAGCAGGGATGCACTCATGCCAAGTTCCAGGAGTTGGTCCAGGTGCTGAGAGAGAACCAGGCTGTACGGGGTGTGGAACCCACCTCTGGGGACTTCACAGTCCAAAAAGGGACAGGCCCACTTTCACTTAATAGGGAAAGTGGGGCTCTCAAATGCTTCCCAGTTGTTGGCAAAAGTAACATGCATCCAGATGCAGGAGCACACCTGTCCCAATTCTTCATGGTTTACAAGCTGCTTTGATGCTTACAGGAGTCCATGAGTCCCCCTTTTACAGAGGGGAAACTGAGGCTCCAAGGGTAAATCATGTACCTTTTCTGTGCTTCAATGTCTTCTTATGGGCCAATGGGGACAACAGTGGTACCTACCTCCTGAGGCTGGTGTGGGAATGAACTGAGTTGATATGCACACAGCCATTACAGCAGCATAGCAGGTAACAGAAGGAACAGGTACGACAGGAGCATTGGTGACTAATGTCATCCCCACCTCACATCAGAATCTAGCCTCCCCTGCACCCTCATCCCTCCACTACCACACCGTTTCATTTTTGTCATAGCACTTATCTCTGACACCATGTACTTATTTACCTGTGTGCTCATTTATTTATATGTTCCCATAGATCCCATGTGCCAGGAGGCAGGGACCTCGTCTGTTTTATTCTCTGGGTGCCCTGGACATGGTGGCGCCTGAGAGCTATTTCTTGAATCTGTAAGCAGCTGAGAAACTGGCGGGGGCTTGATGTCAAGGAATCCCTGACTAACTTTGAGCCACAGGCCAGCTACTCACTGTAAACTACAGAAAATAGCTTCAGGGATGCCGCCGACCTCATCAGCCACAGGCACCCTTACGGTCAAGGCCACCATGCACAGCCCTGCCTCTTCCAGCAGCGTCATCATCCTGCACTACCATTATTTTGTGCTCCCAGTACACTCTGCTGGGATCTCTACTTCTAACACCTATTGGCGATTATGGATTTCCTGGACGGTAGGGAAGATTCTTTAAGACAGGCACTAAACTCATCAATCTCCAGTGAGTGCCAGCCATCTAGAAGATCCTTAGATGAGTGAATGAATTATAAGTGACACCAGAGTGGAGTTACCAGATACAATAGAAAACACCTAGTTTAATTTGCATTTCATTAAATAATGCATACCATTTTGGTATAAGTATATCCCAAGCATGGCATGGGATATACTTATGCTGAATAGCCGCTGTTGCTTATCTGACATTCAAATTTAAACTAGACATCCTGGTTTGTTTGTTTAATTTGCTAAATTTGGCGACCCAATGGCAAAGGCACCTGCAGCGAGGGACGGGAAGGGGTGACAGAGGTCAAACCTAAATGTAGGCCTGGGCTTGCTGGGGAGGTGAGCACAGCAGGCAATACAGTAGCAAGAACACTGGAATCTAAAACGTGTTCTCGATCCAGAGAAGGTGGCAAGGTCCTGGGGTCAACCCTTCTGCCTCTGACTCTGTAAAGGGACATCAGGGCATACTTGGGGAGGATGGTTGCAGGAGGGGAGGGGGAACTGTTGGGAGATCACTCTGGTTAAGGAGAAGCTCTCATTTCATAGGCTGGCGCTCCTGCGGGCTTATAAAGTTCCTCAAGAAAGGTGTGTGTAGCTGAAAACACATGCCCAGAGGCTAGTTCCCCTGGTCTTCCCCCAAGATAAACATAAACTTGAGAGATAAGCAGGGGCAGGACACATTTTCTTATAATTAGGAAACAACGCTTTCTTCCAGGATTAAAAAACAAGCAAGAGAAAGAAAAACTGCCCCACACAGGTCCACAGAATTTGACAGATTTTTAAATTTAACTCCTTACTATGGAAATTTCCCAACACAAAAGTAGAGAGAAGAGTGTAACAGGCCCCCATGTATCATCGGTCACCTAGATTTAGCGATTATCAACACTTTGCCAATTTCGTGGGACCAATGTCCTGTCGCTTCACTTCCCCCCCAAACAAACATGCTGGTTTCCCCTAGAAATATTTTGATAGCAAATCTCAGACATCGTATTGTTTTATTCCGCTGCATGACTTTTAAGGCGTTGCAAACCCACTGGCTTTTCTCTGAAAGAACCGTAATCCCATTTTATGTATCTGGAAACTGAGGTCCAGAGAGGAAAAGTTCTTGCCCAAAGGGACAGAGGGGCACAGTGGGGCCAGCACCCAGCTGCCAGGACCCGAGGTCCTGAGACTCCATAAGGCTCCAGGCTCAGCCCACAAGGGCACAGAACTGAGCCCCCAGCCAGCCCTCCTCCTCCTCTTCCCCAAGGCAGGGCTCCAGACAACCAGACTTTGATCTCTGCCAGGGCCGAATTCCAGATGGACGCCTCGCCAGCCTGCTAGGGCCGGGCGATTGATGGGGTGTTAATGATGTCAGGGTTTACAGACAAACTCTAGGCTGGGGCGGGGTGCGGAGGGCCGATTGTCAGCCGTGATGGGAACCAGACACCTCGGCACCGCCAGCTCACGGAAGAGATGCAGGGCAAGGAGAAGGGCCTGGTGGCTTCTCACACCAGAGCAACCAATAGAATCCAGAATCAGGGGAAGGCAGGTGGTGCCAGATCCTCAAGGATCTCAGGGTGGCCCCGGAAGTCAGGGGTGTACAGAAACCCCTCCACGGGAATCTCGTGGGCAGGGCTCCCGGCTCAGAGTCCAGGGTCAGCCACTGAGAATCACCACACTCCATCTTTCCCTGTCGAGGGCCTCAGGTTGCTCATCAATAACATTAAGAAGGTGTGACCAGATCAGAGTTCAGCAACATTTTCTGTGAAGGGCTGAAGAGTAAATACGTCAGCTTTGCCAAATATACATGCTCTTTTGCAATTACCGGATTCTGTCATGGTAGCGTGAGAGGTGCCATAGACAAGATCCAATCCAGTGGGCATGGCTGGCTGCCAATAAAACTTTATTTACAAAAGTAAGCAGTGGGCCAGATTTGACCTTTAGGCTATAGTCTGTTGACACCCTTGAACTAGACAGTCACAAAAGGTTCTTTGAACTCTGAAAAATGTGTGAGTCAGAGATTAGGGTTCACAAACTCATACAACTTTGGGGCCAGGCAGATAGATAACATAAAGGAACACAGTAAAAGCCAGTGTAAGACTGACTAAGGGTTACCACTGGAGAGCTCGTGCCTTGCCCAGAAGGGTGGGGTGCCCTCTACTCAGTTCCAGCCGACGTGGTCAGGTGGAAACCAATTTGCTCCCAGATGTGAATGATAGGTCAAGAGAACTTAGAAATCGACTTTTTTGGGGGGTGGGGAAGAAAGTGAAATACATTTGAAAATATTAGTTATGAACTCAAACTTAACAACAACAACAACAACAACAACAAACCAGTGTGTGGCCCAGCACATGTGGCCACAGGCCAAATGAGGGCCCAAGGGCCACCCATTGGCAAACCCTGCCCTACACTGCAGTTTCTACACTGCAGAAACAGTGTTAGTGATTCACAGAAGCCCAGAGATTATGTGGGGGATCACCTCAGTGAACTGGTTGTTTTCTTCCACACTTGGAAGTCAGACGGGAAGGTCAAGAACACTAGTAAGGGAGGATCCTGGCCTCAGCTCCTAAGCCTTTGTAAGCTTTGGAGACCTTTAACCAAGAATCTCCTTGCCAGGGTATTTGCCTCAGGCCCAGAACCAGTGACCTGCGAGGCTTCGTTGCCTAGGGGTGAGAGGGGGATGCAGATCCTCTACTTGGGAGGAAGAAAGCCAGAAAGTTCCTCCAGTCATCTGATCTATACCCGCAGATGGCCAACCAGCTTGGGCTCCTGGAAGCTTTGCCCCTCTGAAGCCGGACCCTCAGGAAGGCCCGTTCTGCTCTGGAAACCACTGTCTTCCTGGCTGGGCTGGAAGGGGCCTGGGTGGCCGGCCTGTTAGGGTTCATTGCCAACTGTCTCTGAGTCAACATCCAGACAAGATGAGGGATTCTAGAAAGGGCTACAAGAGGCATGAGGCAGAATAAGCATATGTGTGCTGCTAGCCCAGGACAGGGATGTTTATTTTTATTTGGTGGTGGTGGGGGGAGGTTATGGCCTATAGGCCTGGGAGCCATTAAAAAAATGCCTATTAATCTTCCTGTTGGTCTCAGAGGGTAAAATTAGAGCCAGAAATGAGTCTGGAGCTCAAAGGACATGGGAAGGATCCGACAAAGCTCGCCCGTGTGAACTGCAGAGGAAGAAAAGATGCTTCCCGCCACTACCCCACACGAGTTACCAACCGCGTCCTGGTTTTTCTTCCTTGCGAAATCAGGTTTACTGAGGTATGATTTTTCAAAAAATGCATGCCTTAGGGTGCAGTCCTGTGCAAAACAGTATGGGGCGTCTCAAAAAATTATAAATTGAATTACCAAATGAACCAGCAATTCCACCTCTGGGTATATACCGCCAAAGAATTGAAAGCAGGGTCTTGAAGAGGTATTTCTACACCCATGTTCCTGGCCAACTCGATTCACAAAGGCTAAAAAGGTGGAAGGAACTTCAGTGTCCGTGACTGGGAAAACAGAATGTGGTGTATCCAAACAGTGGAATACTATTCAGCCTCATAAAGGATGGAAATCCTTGGCTAAAATTTAAGGACACCATGCTAAGTGAAGTCAACGAGTCACAAACAGACGATATGAGGGACCCCGAGGAGTCAAATCTACAGAGCCAGAAAGCATAATGGTGGTTGCCTGGGGCAGGATAGGGAAAGAGAAAGGTGCACTCTTTAATGTTAATATGGTTTCAGGTTAGCAGGATGAAAAGGTTCTGGCAGCGGATACCCCCAAAATGTGAATGTCGTTAACACGGCTTAAAAATGCTGAAAACAGTAAAAGTTTACATTGTATGTGTTTTACCGCAATTAAAAACTAAAAGGAAAAAAAAAAACTAAAAGGATTACATGTCAGAAATTATAAAATATTTAGCAGTTTACTTAGCACAGATTATTAAGGAATTATTTATCAAAATTATTAAAATCTTAAAATGCACTTATTTTAAAGGTAAAGCTCCTTGGGTTTTGCCAAATGTCACATCATCCCAATCGAAACAGAAATCTATCCCTCATCCCAGAAAATTCTCTTGGGCCCCTGCAGAGGTCTATAACTGGTTTTCAACAGCAAAATCAAAGTTTAATTAGAGGATGGATATCCCCACTGCCCTGGGGTCTGGGCCAAGCCTAAATCTTAGTTTCACACTCACAGGACCTTCTTACTGGCCTTTTCTAAGGTTTCTATGGAAGGGGAAGGAGGGACAAGAGGAAGGACGTTTACTTTCACTTCATTTCTAACTAGTTGAAGCAACACCGTTAACCATCCTTTCCCTAAACATACCCCCCTCACCTGGCCCCAGTGCCCATCCAGGACTCTGTCCCCAGGGGCTATGCACCCAAGCAAGGGCTCCCCTGGGAGATTCGACTCAGACCAGGCATCCTGGTCTGCCCCAATCAGCCTTGACATCTTTCTTGCTTTAGAAACGTCTGATTTGGGGCCCATAAAGATTCATCGGTGAAGGTCGCCCTCTGGTGGGCAATCTTGGACACACAAAAACTATGGGTTTCTCGGTTCTTGTAGAACTTCCTTTGAACCAAAATATTTGAGTGCGGAAATAATAACTTGACAGTGGAGAAACCCAGAAGGCATGGCCTTGACTAAGCTTAACATCACTCATAATAGGAAAGAGGGACGCCCTGTGCCCTGACATGATGCACTGGGAAGGGCATTTCTTCCGTGGCTTTCTTGCCCCAAAATGCATAACCTCAACCTAACCATGAGACAGCTTCAGACCAGAGCGTGGTGGGCAGCGTCGGCTGAGGTTTGGACTTTATTTCTGAGCTGGTGCAGAACAGAGGAGGCACAGGGTTGACCGAGAGTCTGCCGTGCAACGTGCATGCAGAACAGGCCGCCCAGAGCTCCAAGTGAGGAGAGGGCACCTATGGGGGTCCCATGAGTGAGAGCTTGGCTCCTGTGACAGTGGGTTGGGGATGGAAGGGGTGGTAGTGGGAGGAACTCGGATTCTGCGCTCATTTTGAAGGTGGGGTCAAGAGATTGAAATAAATGGGTCAGACGTGGAGGGCGAGAGAAAGCAATCGGTCTCCAGCAACCCTGAGATTTTTGGCTTGAACTGGACATCTGGAAGAAGAGAGGTTTGAGAGAGAAGAAGCAGGTTTAGGAGAGAAATCCACTTCACCCGTGTTTGAAATGCCTACTTGCCAACACGTGGAGGGTAAAGCAAGCCCTTCTGTGACTCTTCTGGCCAAAAGGCGAGAACCGACATTTACAGAGTGCCTGCTGCGGGCCATGCAGGGTAACACACCACGCTGGTGTCAGCTCATCTGCTCTCCAGGGAAATGACCTCTCCCCATCTCACTGACAGGGGAACAGGCACAGTGCGAGCAATAGACCTTCTCTTTCATGTTTAGAAGGTTCTAGAAAAATGGCCAGGTAAGCGCTCATCAGCCATGGTTCCTGACTCAGCTTGCTCATCGAACGTCTGCTGTGTGCGGGAGAGGCCGGGTCCACGGGGGAAACGGTGGACGGGTCGCACAGTGTGGTCAGTGCCGCGATGGTGGAAGCACCAGCCAGGCCGGAGTCCCGAGAGGGCCAGGGAAGCCGGCCAGGATGGAGTGGGCAGGCCTGGAGACCGGGGGTGAGCAGGGAGGCCGCTGTGAGGCCCAGGTAGGACCTAGGGTGACAGGAAGACATGAAGGTTCCCGCAGTGGGCAGCTGGAGTCCCGGGAGAATCACCGGGGCCCTGTACAGATCCCTCGGCCGTCGGTATCCGAGGTGACGTGGCGGAGAGTCCAAGATCGGGAGCTGTGCACCGGCTCCACGGAGGTCGCCGACCTCCATCTTGGTTTCTAAGCGGCATCTGGAGAAGTCAAGGCAGGTGACTGCGCGGGAAGACGGGCTCAGCGGGAGCCGGAAGCAGATCCGGTTGGCGCGGCTCCTCCCCACACGCCGCTGGTCCCCCCCACGCCTCGGCCGGGAGCTCTCCCCTGGTCTCGCCCTCCGGGGACCCGCTCCCTCTGCGCTCCCAGAAGCTGTGGAACTCCGAGGGGACTCCGAGCTCAGGCAGACGGCGCATGCGTGCCGCTCGCTCCGGACTCGGGGCCTCACTCGCGGTGTCCCGGTCGGGGTTCTGGGAGTGGTGCCGAGGGGCCGCGGGGACGAGGGCGGCCTCCTCGCCCTCCGCCCACAGCGGCCGCTCTCCGCCTCGTCGTCCTCCTCCTCCGGCCCGGGGCCCCCCTCCGTTCTGGCGGCTGAGCACGCTCCAGGCCACGGTACGGCCCCCGCCGCCAGGCTGTCCTCACCCCGGGGCCGTCCTCACTGGCTGCCTCCCCGGCCCCGCTGCCGGTGCGCTGAGGCGGTGACCTCTGGGGTCCCTGAGTCCCCCCCAACCAGCCCGACCCCTCTGTCAGCAGGCTCTGCTCCTCCTATTTCCCAACAGCCCTCCAACCCGCCACCCTCTCCTCAGCGCGCTGGGGTGTGGGCCTCCATCACCCCTGACTGCCCCTTCGCCCTCCTTCCGCACCACAGTAACGGTTCTAGAAGGTCGGCGGCTCCAGTGTTTAACTTCCTCAAAACCGAGTCCCCGCGCTCCTCAGAAAGGCCTTAGCGCTTGAGTCTGGCCTACGCGCGTGACCTCGGCCTTCGGCGCGTGTCTCCACCGCCGCTCCAACCCTCACCCTGCCCCCTTGCGCCCCCTCCCTGGAACATTCGGCACCCCGCCCCCACGGCCGCCCCCGCAGCCCCCTCACTTGCAACTTCTCCCAGGACGCGAGCACAGGGCACTTACCCGCGGTGGCGGCCCTCACGGTACACGCGGCGACGGCGCGGTCTCTCCCGGATCATCTCACCGCTGTGAGCCACGTCAGGCCCGGGAGGGGGCGTCTGTCCTGCCGCCCGCAGTGTCCCCAGGCCCAGCCCCAAGAAGGCCGAACGACTTGGAGAACTAGCCAGGGACAGGACATGGCGGGCGGGGAGAGGGAAGGGGAGACGGCCAGGACCGAACACCTTTCCGGACTGAGGAGGACTAGGAACAGAGCTCGAGGGGAGGATGAACCTGGCCCCGCCCAGCGCGACGTGACCGTGGACTTCCGCGCAGGCAGGTGCAAACAGGAGATCTGCCGCCACAGAGTCGGGAGTCACGGGGAAGGACGAGCTGACCTGCCGGAAGTACCAGGAGAAGAACTGTCCTGAGTTTGAACCTGGTCATGGCGGGTGGCTCTTTATCAGCCTTGCGCCTGCCCACGTTAGCAGAGTAGAGGTTGACCTGGACTAGCTAGTATTTCTCAAAGTGCGGCCCACTGACCCCTGGAGCGGAGTCGCCTGGGGAGTAGAGGGCATTCGATGCAGATTCCTGGGCCCGGCCTGCCGCCGACTGGCTCAGAACCTGGGGCTGGCCTGGGAATCTGAATGCTCACTGGCTCCCGCAAACCACGGGTTGGCTTTCCCCGAGACTACGCGGTGAGTGAGGCGCTCATGAGAGGAGCGGCCCGGTTGCGACAGAGCCAGGATGCGCGCCCTCTGGGAGGCAAGGCAAGCCGATGGAGGCGGGAGGGGAGCCGAACCTAGAAGCCAGCCCCCCACCACCGGCGGAAGGAAGGAGTGGGTTTGCGGGCCGCCCTGCCTGGACTGGGAGCTGGCTGCTGCAGGGCGGGCCATTCAGGCCCATGAGAGTGGGAGGTGGGATGGTGGATAAGAGGGTCTCTTGGGGTTTTTGTTGATTTGTTGGTTTTTGAATGGGAACGAATGCAAGAGTATTCTGAATGTTTATGGACTGCTTTACGGTAATCGCTGACAGAATTCAAAGACGAACGTTTCTTTCCAAAGTGTTTTGAGAGATAAAAGTAAATAGAGTCCATACACAAAAAAGGCAAAACTAAAAAGTAAAAGCAAATAAATATGTGTATTTTCATAAGAATTGGCTGACAAGTCAAACTATAACACAGAACAGGAAATGCAAATGGTAAAAATCACCCTATTGAAATGAAATGATTATTCTGTTAAGAAATAAAATGCAACAATGTGTATGAAGAACACCTAACACAAAATGACAAAGGTTCAAAATAAATGGTTGGTCAAAGATATAACACCAGGATTCTAATAAAAGGAAACAGGAGTGGCAAAATTAATATCAAAAGATAATTTAAAGCAAAAAGTATTACGAAGGGTCAAGATACAGAGATAAATTACATAACAAAATACATCATAAATCTTTATGCACCAATAACGTAGTACAAAAGAAAAAAGGACAGCCCCAAATCGCAGTGGGAAATTTTAACTCCTGCTACCTACCTAGGACAGAATCTGAGGTCTTGACAGGGGTGTAGAAGAAAAAGAAAATACACCCAAGATAGAATTAGTTGGTTTCAAATCTTAATGCTTGGCGCCACACTTCCAGTAGGATGCCTATGTGTCTAACACTCCGAAATGCAGTAAGCCTGGCTGAGGAACTAATTTTTAAATTTTAATTGAATGTTAATTGAACTAATTTTAATTAACATTCAATTAAAATTTAATAAATAGGGATGCAGTATATGTTTTTCTTTTCCTATTAAATGCAACTTTATTATTTGGTAGAACTACATTTTATTTTAACCATCGAAAATTTAGCTTCCAGATTTAGATATGCTATAAATGTACAATAAATACTGGATTTTGAATACTCAGTGCAAAAATAAAAATGCTGAATATCTGACAATTCTTGTAAGATTTTATGTTGAAATATAAGAACCTGGACATAGTAGGTTAAATGAGACATATTATTAAAATTAATCTCACCTTTTTACCTTTTTATGTGGCTACTAAAATAGAGAATTACATTTCTGACTCACATCGTATTTCTGTGGGACAGTACTGCCCAACAGGACACACCTTGTTCTGAAGGTTCCAGAGAATGTTTGCAAGAACCAATCATAACTAGATTACATTGCAGTAAGAGAAAATTAGAGTCCAAGAGACTTTAAATTTGAAGAGAACTTTCCTTTATTTAAAAAAGAAAAAAAAAGGAAATGAAGAACTAAGTCTAAAAATAAGAATGAAAATGCTAAAACATCAACACCTGCAGGATGTAATCAGTTTTACCACAGTCCCAGATCAGTCATTTTACCCCTTTCGAGTCAGACACCTCTGAGAAGGGGATGCAGCAGACCCTCTCCCTAGACAAAGGCACACACATGAAGACTTCTGTTTATCATCTGAGCAGGGCCACCTGCATCCAGAAGGCCCCGGGCTCTAAATGCCTGTGTCATCAAAAGTGAAAATAAATTAACTAAGCAGGCAATTAAGATTCAAGGAAAATGAAACAAACCCTTAAGGAAACTGGGAAAAGGAATAGCAAGATAAAAGCCAGGATAAAAACAGCAGAATTGTTAAATCAATGAGCTGTTTCTTTGGGAAAAAATTAAAACAAAGAAATAGCACCCTACTAGAAAATAAATCAAGGAAAGAAACTCTGCGTCAATATTGTTACAAATGAGAAGGAACATATGTGACCAAAAACAACACATTCAGGATTAAGGGAGTACTCTGCACAATTGCATACTAATACATTAGGAAAACTCAATTTTTTTCCTCTATAAAAATCCAAATTACCAAAATTGACAGAGGAAATAGAAAACCTAAATCAACCACCAAGAAAGAAGTTCCTGTATTTTCTAATATATATATTTTCTGCTCTCCAAAAAGGCAGCGAGATGTGGTGAATTTGCTTCTAAATTATTTCCAATTTTTGAGGTGGATTCCACTCTTTCAATAGTCTGTGTTCAGCTAACGTTTCCTGGGTGCCTACTCTCAGCCCAACACAGTTGTCATGCAAGGTCAATGCTCCTGTGTCCCAAAAAAATGACTGGAAGGTCATCAGTTTCATCCTGGGAGGCACACCTGACCTCCCTCGACCTGACAAGGGAGATAACCTCTCTAAGCTTTGTGGAGAGATCTATCAACAGGAACAAAAATTGGTGTACATGTGTATATGTGACCGTTATCTCTTCCAGAATGAGAACTCATATGCATGACAGCAGACAGGAAGTTATTTATGTAAACAAGGCGTATAAATTTACTAAGAACATCAAGACCTCTAAGTGAACAAAGATTTAAAAGAGAGAAGCTAACTGACAAAATGTTTACTGAAAGATATTTAAGCTCAAATTAAATAAGACAACTACTATTTTACATGTTAAATTAAACTGATTTTCCCCCAGAGCACACATTTTGCCTTGTGTTAGCCTTTTACTCTAAGCTCTGGTGTGGCCGATTTTCCTGAAGGTTGTCTGGCTTTCTGAAACAGGTAGATTGCAATGTGCCATATTTACTAAAGGGCAATGAAGGCATAAAATAGGCAGCAGCAGGCAGGACACACCATGTGCGGCTCATTTGTACGTGGTCTGCTTGATCTGAGTAGGGGGTGATATTAATGACTTTTCAGACAGATTTGCTTTGACGCCTAGAAGTGAACAGCACAGAGTAACAGCCCAGACAAATGCAGTTTTTAGCAGATTATTAAAACAAAACATGTACTTTTCTCACTCCCCTGCTTGTTTAAAAAAACAAACAAACAAAAAACTGGCACTGACCCTCATGTTGTCTGTGCCTTCCTATCACCTGGTAACTAATGTTTATTGAGGAAATAACCTTTTACAGAGAAAAATCAATACTTCAGTCTTACCCAAGCTCCATCCTGAAGATTAAACTTTCTTCCTCATCAACTTCTATTTCGTATCTGCTTCATTACTTTGGAGTTTAGACAGAAGCAGGAAATGTCAAAAAATCTTTTTAAAAAAAAAACTTGACCTGAAATTTTCAATTGCAGTAGCAGAAGACTGGTAGGTCTGGTTCCAAGTGGAGTAAGATGCCCAGGGCAATCGTTACAACCACACAGTGACCCGGCACAACAGAATTTTCTAATGGTGTCTCATTAGGTATTAATGGCATTAAGTAATTACTGTGGAAGTGAACTTGTTGTCAAGGGGATGTAAACAAGCAAATCATTTAACAACAAGATAACATGGCGATACATTAAAATTGCATTTTGATCGGATTTTAGCATGTGGTAGATTCAAAAGTGAAAAAAAAATGTTCTTTACGTCATGGCTTGTGTGTGTTAAGGACAAGTGGCAAGGACAAGTTTCAGTATGTGGCTCCTGCTTCAGCAGTCTTATGAGAAGTCTGCTTTTAAAATCTTCTACGGACAAACTGCACTTTTTACCAAATATATATATATATATATTTTTTTAGCTCTTTGATAACTGTTGGGAACAAATCCGCGCCCCACACCTTCCTAAAGAGCGGGAACAGGAAGTGGCGTGGAATTGGAGCAAAGCAAATGGCTAGAAGCTGATGGTTCCTGAGCGCCCAGTCAGATTTTTCTTCACCTGATTTGCAAAATGTGTAAATGCACTCAACAGTTAACTTTTCCTGCCTCAAAGAGGTTTGGCTGCGGTTGCCAAATTGGTGCAGCCAGTGCTTATGAAAACAACATTCACAAACTATTGGATCAAGTCCCACCCGATGTAGGAGTTAAGTATCTAAGCTAATGAACACTTGTAAAAGTTATCATCTAATTCTGCTTATTAAAGGGACACAGGAATCACTGGACTGACCTGATTACAATGTGTGGTTCTTTTATAATGCTTTTGGCCAGCAGCATTACAAACAGTGCCGTGGTGACGGGTGAGGCAGAGATGGGAGTGGTCTTCTAACCGAAACGTGGCCTTGCTGTCCACCTTCTTCAGTGGTACAACTACAATAACATGGTCACGGCATTGCCATTTGCAAAGCATTTCTCAGACTCACGCCTGTCCTTCGTTGGCAGATAAAAGAACAGAGGCTGAGCAGTCTCAACAGCTTTCCCTCTAGGCTCCAACAATGTTAAATTCAGAACAATGCATATTTCTAAATGGATGGAGGAAGGTTAAAAGCAAGCTCTTTTAACATTTAGTCAAACTTTGACTGTAAGCTCTGCCAAGTCCTGGGGTTTCCCATTTGAGCTAGATTCTGCCCCTGAGAGCCTGTGGTTCTCCCTAATGGACGGACCCAAGAAGGAGGACACAGTGGCGGCTGTGCAGTCAACCAGCGCCCTGAAGGCACCTGCTGTATTAGATGGCATTCTACTGTCACCAGCCTGTGAACAGGGCAGAAAGCAAAGAGAGATCTGTTATTTCTAAGGAATATCAAAGAGAAACTGGCCCAGACCGTAAAGAGAAAGGAAGTGTAAAACAGACTTATAATTTGCTCTAGGATTGACCACCATCTGTGGGTCATGGATCTGATCTACTCAGAACAGTTACAGAACTAACCACCAGGGCTCCTACTTCAACATCGTGTATGTAGGCTCTCAACACGAATGTGGGAATGCACTAATACCCTGGAGTATGAGAACACCATCTGAGAACGACTGTTGGTTAGGGGGGTCACGGCAGTAAAGTCCTACATCCATCTTACTCTGGAAGGTAGAGCCTGGCTCCTAGCCAAGGAATGTTCAATCCATTACACATACACCTTCTGAACAGGTGTGGATCATTTTGTTACAAAGACAGGATGGGAGGGGAAAAAAGCCACTCAAAGTTTCAGTAATTCAATAATTTATTCCTCTAAAAAAGTGTGTAAAAGTATATAGCTCTCATTCACAAGGTATATATGAATGACATTTAAAATGGAGGCCTTTTAGTATTGTTTCTTTTTATCAAAGTCTTTAGTGTACTGTACCAGCGCTATACTGTAGTTTTAAATGAACTTCACATATTTTTGTATTCTTTCAAATTGTTTGCTATATATAAAAGAAGCTCACTGCAAAATGCTTGAAGGAAAAAAGGAAACAAAAGAAATTCAGAACTTCCCAGAAATGTACAGCTTTTACATTTAAAAAAGGTTCTGAAATATACATACAAGCATGCTGCACAATCCCACCCTCTCCCTTCCCCGCTTCCCCTTTTTAGTTCAAACCATGGTAAGAGTTCTGATTTCTGCAGAATTTCCAAAATTAAAAATAAAAAAAAATAAAATAAAATAACTTCTCACTCTGTAGCAAATCCAGGGCTTGTACATTTCAGATTAATTCAGTAAAAAACTCACAAGTAAAATAATGCATATTTAAGGGAAATATTATACAGACTTTTTCACACAGAAGTACATAATAAGATTTTTTAAAATCTATTGCCATTCATTTATTTTTGCACAAAAACGTATAAATATGTCACCAGCTTTTCTTAACTTAAAAAACTTAAATAAAAGACACCAGATGAAAACTACCCTTTGCTGCCTTTTTTTTTTTTTAATTTTTGTAGGGGTTTTGTTTTTTGTGTTTTTTTTTCTTTTTTTTTTGCTTAGAATTGGGTTTTTAGGGAAGAAAAGCCCCTGCATTAAAAACAGCCCATATTAAAAAAAAATTCAAAGTTCTGATGAATTCTGGGAAAAAAAGCAACCCCAAAGTGGTAAAAGATTACAAATATCTACTTTACAATTTGTCTTCTCACCAAGATAACTTTATACAAGTTTACAATCTTCATCATCTTATGCTCTTCAAAAGGCCTTGAGAATTTTTCCTTTCTGATTAAGAAAAAATAGCACTGCAATATTTTTAAAGTCAATTTTACACTGTACATATTAGATACAAATGGTTTGATATATCAGATTTTTTTTAAC
Source organism: Mustela nigripes (assembly GCF_022355385.1). NCBI lineage: Eukaryota > Metazoa > Chordata > Mammalia > Carnivora > Mustelidae > Mustela > Mustela nigripes. The sequence continues at coordinate 12,283,022 of NC_081564.1, forward strand.
CTATACATTGCGAAAGTCACCCCCCCCAATTGGTGGCACAGAGAATAAAATTATCCATTTACAAGTTACTTCTCTGCTTACATATTCCCACCACACAACTTTTTTTAATATAATGTTTTAAACGTTAGATTATTTCAAGAAAAATACTTTTACAAAATCATATCAGTTATTACATTTTTCCTTTTTTTTTTTTTTGTTGTTTTGTTTTGTTTTTTTGTTAATAACCAGGATATGGAAGTCTCTTGGAAGAACTTTAAAATTTGCATGATTCTCTCCACAGATGACTAGAGCTCAACAGCCTGACCAGAGCGGCTTGCGGGAGGCAAGCCCATGCCCACTGCCCTCAGACAGAAATACGCTGCAACATCAGGGTCAGAAACGGGGTCTTAAAGACAACCCTCTTGGGCCTGGAATGAGGAGTCATAAAATACTTCAATTAGCCATTAATGCTTTAAAAAGGCATTATTATTTTTTTTTTAAAAAGTCCCACCACAAAGGCTCAACTTCAAGTACTAATTTAATGGTTAAGTTGTAATATTTCTTTGAAATAATATTCCTATGGTCCAGAAAAAAGTCACCATATTTATAACTGATTTTATGAGCAAACACTTTCAATTATGATATGTACATGAGTCCCTTTTGAGCTAATGAGAGGAGAGACCTGGCTTTCAGTAAGAATTCACTAGAAAATATATTTCCGTTGTGACTATATAAAACTAATGAAGGTACTTGCCTCCATGGCTCTGGGTTGAGCTTGACTGCCTTCTGTATAAAAAAATGTTATCCTTCATGAAACGCTGGCCACTTTTAATAAGAAACATGGCAGAATGTTTACCCAGTTTGTTCTTAATAAAGCCTACTGCTGGGTGGTTTTGAATATATTACTTTTTAGGCATATCTCCCCAATCTGTTTTCACTCCTTTTCCGGCTTTTAGGACAGAGGTATGTAGTCAAAGAATCCTATGGTGGATCTGAGTTGGGTTTCAGCTACTGTACCTGGTCCTCATGGATTAAAAAAAAAAAAAAAATCAAAAAGTCACAAAAAACATGACAAAACAACTTAAAATAAATAAACAAAATGAAGACGCCTCCAGACCTTTTGTTATCTACACACAGGTATGAAGTCAACCAAAGCATTCATGCTGATCTAGATGGGAGCACTAGGGAGACAGAAACCCCATTATGAAGTCATATACTTGAGCTGGTTCTTATCTTTAAAAAGTCCCAGATTATGGAGTTCGGGTAACCCACAGGCCATACACCAATAACTAGAGGATTTCATCCAAAAGGGCTAAACTGCCCTTGTTTTTAAACAGAGACTGGAAACACAGACTCTTGTGCAAAAGGATACTGTCTCTTCTGTTTCCCTCTTAAAAACCAGTAACAAAAAAACTTCCTGTGGACCAGTGGTTTGGGGCTGCACACACCATAACCCTGGCTAAAAGTCACTGCTTATGGAAGTCTCCGGGTCCACGAGAGAAGTGTCAGTGAATCCCTCTGGGAATGAGCACTGCAGAGGAGTAATCACAGTGCAGGACTGTAGAGCGTGGTCTCAAGAAGAGGACGTGGGGCATTTGCAGAGTGGAGCAGGCTCCTCAGATGAGGCTGCAGGAAGGAGGAACTGAGCCAGAGAGAACAAGTGCTTTTCCAATTAAAGTATATTCATGATGGCGTTGTACAACTGAGTGAGCACCACAAAGTGGACGGGAAGGCAGGAGGTGCGGTCCTGGGTGGCCGGATTGCACGTGAGCCAGGACAGAGCGTTGTACTGCTCCAAAACAAACCTGCCGGAGAGAAGACACAGGTCAGAGGCACAGGTGCAGCAGAGGGACGCTGGCTGTACATGTGAGCATTCCAGATGTCAGTGGAGGAGGGCCTGGGTCATTCTTGCCCTGGGCCCTGCGGTCCTTCCTTTCACGTACCCGCTGCACCTAGCCCTGCACGACTGCCACAGGCGGAGTCACACGTGCTGTCTGTATAAAACGGGCACCTGGTTTCAAGGAATTCATATTTAAAAAAAAAAAAAAAAAAAAAGGCAAGTGAAATAGCTCATGGATATCTTTATATTAACTACTGAAATGATTCTGTTTTTCCTACACTTGATATTATTCCGATATAATTTTGATACAATTGATATAATTATTAAAATTAACTTCAACTTATTTTACTATTTTAATATTGCTACTAAAAAAATTTAATTAGATTGTGGCTCCCATTATATTTCTCTTCAACAGTGCTGTACTAGAGACTCTGAAAGCCAAAATCATGTTGATCAGGTTTTTGCTTAATTTCCAAATCATTTAAGAGTTACCAAACACTAGAAAAAGCTTGCATATTTCCGTAAGGTACATGAAGATTGTTTATGACCTGCGAAAGTGAAAGAGAATTAGTGTACACTTCTGGGAGAGATGTCCCAACTATGGAATTTATGTTCCAGTTAATTTTATTTATAAAATCTATGTCGGGGGAGTAAAAAATTGATGTTTTCAAAGCCAAGTGCTTTAAGTTCCAGGCTCTGTCTTCTAACCACCCACCCCCTAATTCTGATCTATTTTCATCACTATAAAATGCCTCCTTTAAATAGGAAGCACAGGCAATTGTACTCGTACATACCTATGTAATTTAACAAAGTATACTATCCAGTGCTCACACAGGGGGATTACAGCTTTCACTGGCTAATCAGATAGTGCTCCCTGCACAAAAGGCAGTACACTTTCCACACTTAAAACACCTTGGAAAAACAAAACTGAAGGAAGATTATTTCAGTAATCTTGTACAGTTATGTTGCCTATGTCTGTATCTACCTTAAAACATCAGATGTGGTTTTGGAGTCAAGAGGATGTGGAACCCGCTGAGAATTCCTGGCAGGGAGAAGTTCGTCCGTCTGTGCTACAGAAATGTGGTGATGCAGCGAAGCCTGGCAAAAGAACAAAGACAGTTACCTTCCTGGCCTCATCAACCACGGAACAGGAAAAAAGGCAGACCCGCGTCAGCTGGCAGCAGATGCCCCCTGGAGTCCTCAGAAGTCACTGCTTCTAGAAGCCTGAATTTTAAACTCACAGTAACCCAATGTGGTCCCAACTAACTCCATATATAGCTTTCCAGCAAAAACAAATGCACTGCAAATGATTAGATACCGTGCTTCTTTGGGTTTTAGTCTCTAAAAGGTGACAAAGTCTGGATATGACTGATTGTCTCCTTCTGGTAGTCACTCAACAAGTTCTTCTATCCTGACTTCCCATAAGCTGACAGATCTAGAGGCTCAAATTAGGCTCAGTTTCTTTCTGGGGGAGGGAGGGAAACAGGGTGCATGAACACTTCATAACAGATGCTGTGTCCTTCTTACCGCATCCTATCAGAAGGCAACTTATGTCTGCTGTCCCACTTGAAGTGCAACTGATCACTGGGTAAGAGGTTATCAGCATGCTCCATTCATTATAAAGTTCCCCATCAATTTTTCACCTAATGGCTTTAGCATAATTTTACTTTCTTAAATAATTGAGAAATACAGTATGTGAAGGAGAGTTAATATAAATGCTTTTCTATTTTTTAGTTTCCCAATTAATGAATTGTTGCTCAAGTAGCTTCAGAAGGTGTCTGAGAAGATGTTCTGGATTTCAATACAATTATGAACTCATATATTTGTTTCAGTCTCCTGCTACCATTGCTCTTCTTTATGTTCAAATTGTCCCATCATTGGTCAATGGGAACCCTCCAGTAGGTTCCTGGGTCCTTTGAAGTAACTCTAATTATCTTATGCAACTTTCTTGCTTTTTGGTATGACAACATACCATAGATTCATCTTGAATATTTCTTACTTCAGACCTATAATCAGTCCTTTCTTCAAAGGAACTCTGGTTCTTTCAAATGATAAATGGTATTTCAGAATGACAATTATAGCAAGAGAATTGTTTATGGATATGAAGCTGTTACTGCTCTTAAGCTTTTTCAGTAGACCGAGCTAAAAAATGTGTATGCCTTAAGAGGAAAAAATAAATCTAGGTTCATCCTGACAAGTCTAATCGGAAATAATGAGGACATGGATTTTTTATGTAACTTCCTGGGTTTCATCATAGCATGTCATAGCCATTAAAGGAAATTGCTTCAATTGTGTTTGGTTTAACCTCTCCTGGTTTCTTTTTGGAAACACAAGCAGGTGTGTGCATGCACGCACCTTATCACAATTACTACAAGGTAATCTACACTCAGTAGACTGAATATACAACAACAGTCCTCGCTTCATTGTGGATAACTAACACCCCACTGAACGGATGTCCTAGTTTATCCAACTAGTCCCTTACTGGTAAACGATTCGGGTGCTTTCACTTTTTTGGTGTTGCTAGTTTCTTCTGAACAGACGTCCAGAGGTGGAATTGCTGCATCGACAGGGAAGCATGTGGGGTTGTGTCACCTGGCTTTCCTACTGGCACCAGGGCTATCTCCCCCACAGCCCTGCCAACAGAGCATGTTGTCAAATTTCTGGCTTCTTGCCAATCTGTGGGTGAGACATGGATTTCATTCCGGGTTCTTTCATCCAAAGTGGGAGATATTTTGTTTTAACCCTTAAATTCCAAGATCTACAAGAATGAGCATGTGTCAATGTAAATTTAGCTGCCTCCTGCCCTACTCTAATGAAGGAGCTGAAGCCTATGGCAGAAGAGGAATAGATCAGTCAATGATCACCTCCGCCCAAGCTCACCTTCACCAATGGCAATGCAGCATGGACTGACACACAACCAAGTGTCCACCTGACTCGTGCCCTGTGGGCCCCACCAAGTCTCCACGTTGCGTTAACGTGATTGCTTCCTCTGTGTTAATGGTTTTGGGTTCCTCTCTTGATTTACTCCCCACCCCACCCCCCACAAACTGTATTTAAAATCCCCTCAGAGTATAAGAAGATGTGAAAGAAACAGAGAGCACAGTAAGACTGTGCTAAGATTCAAGTCTCTAACCAAACCCGAATTTAAGCATAAGACCCTCTTCCCCAAAACTTCAAATATGACAGCAAACCAACCTTTAGGAAGAGGGGGCACTGGTTCTGAGCCTGTGGACATGATGACCAAAACCACTGGGGGAGATTCTCCGCTTTGGCAGTTGATACAAAATACCCGAGGGCCAGAGGCTGCTGCTTCAGCTCCTCAGGTGCCTCTCTAGAGAGAAGACGCTCACCCTGACTCTGAAAAACAAAGTCCCAAGAGCATGATCAGCACTCATCACTTCGAAGAGAGCTCTGCAAATCAACTTTTTACCAAGTCACTCTGCACACTGTGGACCCCCTTCTGGCAGCTTTTCGCACAAAAACGCCAGGTGACTGAGAAAGGTCAACAGGGGAGGCACATGGTCTTTGCTGCATGCGAAGACATCTGATAAATATGGCCCAGGCAGAAGGTTCCAGCAAAACTAACTACATCTACATGAGTCAGGCATAATACAGGTTTATTTGCTCTGGTTTCTTTTCTGTTAAAGTAAGATCGGTTCCATGGCATCAGGCATCAAACTAAAGGTGGAAAGGAAGGCCTCCGGCTGCTGAAGGCACCCCCACACCCAGGTGCTCTTTCACCAGCAATCAATCAAAACACATGAGCGCACCTGACTGTCTAGTGTCAACAACACGGATGTTAGGAAAACGTAACACTGCACCACTCCTTGTGTGACAACAGTGTCCCTGGCCCCCCATAGTGGTGTAAGATCTGCTCAAGAAGAGGTTTTGTTTTAATTTTCAGCAAACTCCTTAATATGAAATCTCTGTGAGAGCCTTACTGTGCATTTGGCAACTGATATTTTCCTCATCTTTGGTTCTTTTAGCTGGCTCCAAGAGCTGAAAATTACTTTTTATGCAAGCAGTAAGAAGTCATCATTTGTTTTCAAAGGCCTTCTTTTTGGAGGAAAAAAAATAGTCCTCAACTATCATATCAAATTGTATTAATTCTGAGTTGATCAAAAAATGAAAACTTACTGTAACCCTGAACAAATTCTTTCTGCTGTTGTAATGCCTTAACTGGCTATCAAAAAATATTTAATGCTTCAGAAAGGGGAACTCCTGAAAGCTTCTCAGGGGTCACTGGGCTGCAGGTGCTCAGGACAAAAAAGGGCCACTTGACCAGTTTCAGAACATGCAATCTTGGACTTCAGGGCCTGAGGTCTGACAAAGGCAGAAAGTACAGCAAAGCTCTGTTTCTTACAAACTCACATGGCACTTCAAAGACCAATTCTTTGTTCCTGGATAAGCTAAAGTGCAATCAAGGGCACTGAAAGGTGGTTGTTATAATTTCCATTTCTCAGATAAGGTAAATGAGGCTAAGAAAGGCCAAGAAAGCTTGATCAAGGTCACCATGCTAGAAGCGATGCAGCTATAACTCACAGCTACATCTATCAAACTCCAGGGCATGTGTTCTTAGTTGCTATGCTATTTGCCTCTAGAATTCAGATTAATCCTAAATTAAAACTATCTGACATAAAATCTGAAATCTTGGTTCCTATCAGAACAATCTCCAAAGAACCTATAAACTGTCATTAACTGACAAATGATTATGGAGGAAATAAAGACATTTAAAAAACTCTTCCTTCTAGAAAGGAGGACTGGAGGACAGGCAGTTACATGAGGGTAAGCCTACTGAGTCACCCTTTCCTGGTTTTATATGCTCTATGACTAATATTCTAAATCTTCTTTCTTTTGACTGTCCCTCAATGAACTCCAGGCTGGCATCGAAAGTCCCACGGACAGAAACCTAAGTCCTCTTACTACAACTCTGTCTTTAAATGAGTGTGAGAAGAGTTGTTTATGCTTGCCGAGCTTAACATAGTAGACAGAGCCATTTTTCTATGTCTTAAACCATCAATCTCACAATATTTTAAATAAAATGTACAAAAGAGTGATAAGGCATGAATCATCTAGCTTTTAAACAAAGTTAACACAAGCTACAGCAGAACCTTTTATTCTTCGATCCTGTTAATCCACCTCCAACATCCCTGGGATATTTAAAGATGAAAACTAGTTGTCGGCTTTGATGTTTTTCCTTAATACTGGGGCATGAGCCTGGACACATCTACAAAATCAACCTTTCATGGGCCCTTGCCATTTCGAAACCCGGCTAAAGGAAAAGACTGGAACTATATACAAATAAGGCACCATGATATTAAACAAGAAGAGTAAAACTCGTTTCAGAATAATCAGAAAAATCAACCATCAACAATGTGTTCTTCAATTAAGACAGTCACTTTACATGTTAAATAAGCAGGCCTGTCAAACTAGCCCTGAAAAGTCACTATTTTGGCAAAAACAAACAAACAAACAAACAAATAAATAAATAAATAAATAACTGGAAAGCAGCAAGCAACCAGACCTAATTTTTGCTAAGAAAACAGTCATGGCAAAAAAAAAAAAAAAAAAGCAAGCCTCCCTGCTGTAATAGGGCTATTCTTCTGATAAAACATATTCATCAGGAACATTTTCAGGAATAATGATCCATTTCATTCTAATTCCTGCCTTCAATCAAAACAGAACAACTGCAGGGTCACTTTTCCACAGTGATTTCTCTTGTACCAAGGACCAAGACCATCAAGAAGAAAGGTGCATGAAGTAAAGAGACAATCACCCTCTGGAAGATCATTTTCCTTGAAGGCTGAGGCTGTTTTAAACAACCTACTTTAAATCATCCTTACCCGACTGTGCTGGAAGTGAGAGCCTACACCAATTCCAGAAGGAGAGCCTGGGGAAGGAACTGGGGAGGAGTTGGGAGAGGAATGGAGGTTCCCAGTCATTAAAATGCCAATATCATTGTCCATATCATCTGGGAATGGAAGGTCAACAAACATGTCATCTAGAAAGGAGGGAGGAAAATCACAGAAATTTAAAAAATAATCCATATCCACAATTAAAACAATATTCAGTTTTGTTGGCCCAGGACTGTTACAAGCACACACTATTAACAACTTGGTAAGACTTATTAATGTGTTGTCTACTGGATGCAAGATGCTGAGAATTATTTTTGCATTTTGTATTCTCTTCAATGATCTTCTAATGTGAAGTATTAAGAGACTGGAGAAATAAAGAACATAAAACAAAACCCCACACTCTGTGTAGCTTCCAAAGACACATAATAAGTTATGGCAAAACAGCTAAGGAAGTGATTTAATTATTAAACAAAGTTAAAACTGACACCATCTAAGAAAACAGCAGACTCCATCTACGTATCCAATTAGCATCTAAAACACTGGAGGCTGAATTAATACATATTAATAGGTGTGAACTGCCCTGAAACTGGAGGCCTATCCCAAAAGCAGATCAAAGCATGATGTTTTCATTAAGAAATCCTCTCCTACATTATAAAAGTAAGGTACACACACAGCAGAAAATTTGGAAAGAGAAGTATAAAAAGGGAAAACTATCACCCAGAATCCAAGTACTGTGAATGTTTTTGCTATGGTTTTTTTTCTCATGTTGTATTCCATTATGATCACACTATGTATAAATTTTGGTATCCTTTTAACCACCTGCCCTAAACAGGAGTAAATGTGGGCAGCTATTAAAATAATCTCCAGAAAACAATGCAAATGGCTACATAATACTGGGCATTTTAGTTTATAAGTAATCACTACTTAACAAATGCCTTAATAGATAATCAAACCAAAGAAATCTATTAAGAATAATCAAATAAGGAGTTGTTTTGGAGCAAATTAAATTCCCAATGATTAGCTAAAGACAGGAACTATTTCACACTGTCTGGGAATCTGCAGACTTCTCAAATCAGATCAGTGTTTACTGTAAAAGTGGCCAGGCACGACCAACCTGGTATTTTTGCCTTTGGGGAAAAACTAATTACACAGGAGAGGAAAATACTTTTTTGGTCCTGGTAATAGTTGTACATGAATCCTCAAATCCAAATAGATTCTCCAACCTTCAATCCCCTCTTTGTGTTTTTTTTAGGTTTTTTTTTTTTGGAACACATGCAGCAGCCCACTGACTCCATGCTTCAGCTCTGCATGTTGCTGGAGAATCTGAGCTCTATGCTTCCATGGCCTTCCACACTCACCATTATTGGGGCTAAACCCATCTTCATTGGGATAGTTGGCTGGAGCCACCTGGATGGTTGATGATGTTGGGAACACCAAGATGTGTGTACAGGAAGCATCTTGAGGGGTGTTCAGCTGAGATGACTGCATGTTCAGAGCGGTACTTCGGCCAAAAACAGAGCCCATCGTGACGGCATCTTTAAAATAAAAAAAATTTTTTTAAAAGGAAAGAAAGAAAAAAAAAAGGAAAGAAAGAAAAACCATCAGTTCCTTCTGTGCATCAGTAAACAACTCCAGAAATCAAGTTTTAGGAGGACCTGAGCTAGAGAGACAGGAGTCTGACACAACTGCTAAGATGGATACACATTTACAGTTCCACCTAAGTGTGTAAATATCTTTAAAAAAAACAAAACAAAACAGACTCAGAGCATACAGTTATGATAACCCAAGCCTCATGTTCTATGGGGAAGGTTAAGATAAAACTGGACTGTGCCCACTAAATAAGTTTTAATTACTTATGTAAGAAGCATTTCTAAAAACAAACCTCACACTTTCTTCCTGTGATTGCTCACAATTTATAAAGGACTGTTCTCCTAAATGATACAATTCTGTAGAAATGGTACCATTCAACTAATAATTATGATAACTAGCATTTATTGAGTGCTTACTACATGCCAGATTCTGTGCTAAGCTCTGTATTCACCAATGTCATGTCATTCCGTCTTCACAGCTACCTTGAGGCACGATTATATCCACATATCATATGGAGGACAGAGAACAAAGAAGTTATGAAATATGCCCAAGTGGCGCAGGCAACAATGAACCTAGGGTCTAATGAGGCCAACAGAGGACACCTGCTTCTCACTGGACTGATGACAAATAAGCTCATTCTCATAAAACGCTACTGGTTTTTATAGGGAGTAAGTGGACAGGATGTCCCATTTGATCAGAGGCATATCCAGAGAATAAGAGCAGACTGAAAAAGGTAGAAAATTAGATAGAAAATTGCTTAGTTATAAAATTATCAAATAGCTTAGTTGCTAATTTTTTAAAATTCTATGGCCACAATCTTTTGCCTATCCACACACTGGCACTCCCATTTACTATTCACTTACTCTGGGCCAGATATAGCATTAATCACTTCACCTTTCTACCATTCATCCTCAACCACATCAGAAAGACTCAAATATCCTCATGAGGCTGCTCAGACATTGTCAAGTATTTGTCTTCAAAAGGATATTCAAATATGTATCATGACGGTAGTGTTCCCTTCTGGAGGGTGATCCTCATACACCAGCAACAATCATGGTCAAGCCACAGTAACTGGCCATGACTCTAAGAGCTCTCAGTCTTAGCCTCTCTTCCAAATGATGATCAACAAAGACAAAAAAAATCACAAACCCCTGCCTTTGGAAGAGACCAAACTTCCATTTTTGAACCCTAAATACAATCTTCTCTCACAAAGATAATGAAGATCTATTCCACACTTATCTGTAGACTTAAGTTTGAGTGAGCTGAACTGATGTGATACCTAATTACTGAAACTGACAAGAAGAGATTCACCTGGCATCACTACGAAGGACCCCTGGGGCTCCATGGCAACCAGGCAGGCACTAAGGATTGAAGGAGAGTCTGCGGCAGAGATCCCACACATCCGGCACACGTCCTTGAGCCGTTTACTGATTGTCTGTAGTGAACATTCTCCAAGAAGGATACTCCAATCTGAAATCAAATATCACGGTCATACTCAGTCTTTAGAAATTCACTGATAGGAAGCTTAAATGTTTTAACAGATTTGCCTGGTAATTGAATTTCCAGGATTGGCCCTAAAGGGAATAAGGCTTTGTACAGGTTCCCCTCCTTACTATAAAGAAAACGTTATTTGACCTCTCTTACACTTCATTAACAAAGGAACAAAGGCCTACTATTCTGTAGACTGAAATCATGTCTGAAATGAGCTGGAAGAGTCCGGCACAAACCCACATAGATTTAGGTGCTTCAGATGCTTTTTCGTGATGAGGCCAACTTGTTCTATCCTTTCCTCTCCCCTTCCTTCTCCAGTTCTGGTTCTTGCACTCCCCTCCACCCCACCCATCAACCCTCCACTTCCCCCTGCCCCTCCTCAGCACTTTTCCTTAGAAGAATGGCTAGTTGGAGGCAAACCTCAGGTATGTTTACTGCTGTAGACTGGCTGTTTCCATGAACGGCAAGCAGTATAGAAAAAAGGGGAACCCTTCTAAGAAGGCCCAAGAGAGCTGATAACAATGGGTGTGAGTGAAGTGCTCCAAGCGACATCACACAAGTCGTTCAGATTAAAACGCTGGCACAAATTCTCTAATATTTGCTTATTGCCTTAACACAAAGGCACTATGTGTCCTCAGAGAACTGTAGAGGGTTACGTTACTCTGGGAATGGAAAAGCACTAGTCTTCTCTTTGACCCCCACCACACATGGAGCATGCCAGGCTCCTACAGCAGCACATGCTGTCCAGGTCCCGCCCCACTGTCCCAGTGAGGAAAAGCTACTCCACCACGGGTTTCCACTTTTACATAGTTTTATCAAACACACTGTGCTCCCTTTAAAGAGGTGAAAGGAACAACTGTTCCTTATTTCATATTCCTAAAGAAAATTACGCTGAAGTGGCTGAAATAAAAGACATGAACAATGTATTTTTAAAAGCCACAGAAAAATCAAACAGGCATGAGTTTTTAAAACCAAGTGAGAAAGAAAAGGCAGTATATGAATTTTACTACAAATACTCTGGTGCTAAAAAAATAAAAATTCACACAGTTGACTCTGAACTCTGTAGGCTCACATACAATACTATCCCACAGAAATGCAATGTGGTGCAGACCTCAGGTCCCCAAAAAATGAAATATAGATTGGTAAACTGATCTCCTGTACACTAGGCTCTTCTCGAATGTATCAGACCTCCAGGCTCCCGAAAGAAGATTCATTTTTAAAGAATATTATACTTACAAAAGACAAGGGTAATATTTTCTATTGGCCTATAGTGTAACTAGTAAAAAAAATTTTACACACAATAGATTCCTAAGAAAACACTTATACTTATTTTCATGTAATATAATATATGTATAAACTGCTTTTCAACCCTAATACTTAGCCTACTTGAGCACTTGCTACAATGCAGGTTGTATCTGTATCAGGGTCTTATTTCAGAGATTTCATAAATATCTGATATAAATTGCATGCAAAGAAATAATATGTGAACTCTAATACAAGGGCTCCACAAACTATAGCTTACGGGCCAAATCCTGCTCAGCACTTGTTTTTGTAAACAAAGTTTTATTGGAACAAAGCAAAACCCATTCACTTAGGTGTTGTTTGTGGCTGCTCTGACTTTACAATGGCAGAGTTGAGAGGCTGCAACAGTGACAAGCTGGCCAGCAGAGTTGAAAATATTTACTACCTGGCCCTTTACATAGAAAGTTTGCGGACTCTGCTCTAATATAGGTGAATACACAAAACCACCAGGCTAATTTGTGACATATGATTTGCTTTTGTGTAGACCTTAAGGGGAACAAAAAAAATTTCTCCCATCTGTATGTATACACTGAACTTTTTATAAATGTATCATTAATTAATAAGGCTTTAAAAATAATCTAGAACTATTCATACTGCTCACATAAAGTAGATATAGTAAGACAGCAAATGAGCTTGGCTCAAAGCCAGGCAACACCGCTGCCAGTGGTCAGTTGTGCTGTTAGTTATTTTTACTGCTTTGTAACTGACTGTTATATTTATGATGGGAACTATTAGCAGCTGGTAGGTATATGTGGGGATTCAACCTAAAAAGTCTATTCTGTTAGGTGTCCAGACTGAAGTCTATGAGACAGTGGCAATGTAAAAAAAGACCACTCCAACTTGCAACTATTTGTCCTTGTAAGTCAGGATTACTTTGCTCTTATGCCACCAATACAAAATAAATACAAACTGTATTGCCATCAATCACCAAAAAGAAATAAAAGAAACAGAAGTCTATTCTTACATATGACTTCTACCATCATCCACAATCTCCCATTTCAAGTTTCGTGTTAAAACTGATTTGATCTCACTGACTCAGTACATAAATAAACGTCAGAAGTCCTAATTTACTATCACTTTAATATTAATAAAACATTCTTTTTCGTATCTTTTATATTGGGGTTCAGTAGTTAAGATTTTCTTTGGTAAATGGTTTTGTTGATAATGAAAAGTTGAAAAACTGCACTTAAAACTACATTTAAAAGAATCAGAAAATACAAATCCACTTTACTCTTACTATCAACTTTATAATTTTCTCCCTCAGCTCAGTTAGGGACATTAGCTTAACACTCTTCCTTTGTTTCCTGTACTGACTGCTTCAGGAATCTCTCACCTTTAAGCTCCCCATGGCCAAGCCGCCCAAGTCGGCCAATTACAACTCTCCAGGGTAGAGATGTCATTTGGACAATACCTATGCACCACTCCCATAACTTCTGTAGTCCAATTTTACGTGCAGATACTTTACTCCTCCGTGATCTAAAAAAGAAAGAATTGAGGAAGGGGTCTCCAAATTAGTCAAGTCAAAGCGATCACTTAGCAAGGGAAAACCCATAAAACTTCCAAAGAACCCACCCAGAAAGCACCCACTGCATTTAGACAGGAAAATCAGAATGACTCGTATCTGAGGAAAGGCAGAGCATCAGTTTATACACAGCATAAACACTGAGACTCCTCACCTGTTTGGTAAAGCAATATTTACAATACAAGTTTCTAATAATTCCCCATGGAGGTCAGTGCAGGAAGCCAAAAGCCAGCGCTGGTCATGAGACAGACAGTAGCCCACAAAGAGCACGTTGTATTTCTGGCTCGCCTCTCCAAATGTCTCTCCTAGCTCCGTCTGCTTGTCTTTGATTGGGGCCAATATAAAAGGAGGGGAATAAAGCTGGATTGGGCTGGGTCGCTGAAATCAAAATAAAAGCCGGTATCAAGACAAAGCCACCCAACTCAATGTTTACAACAAAACACCCAAGAGCACTTAAAACCAATGGGGAGTAATGACAACAGACTGCCCCCCAAAAGTATTACATACCTAAATAGGAACTGTTTAAAGGACATCAGCTAGGGAACCCCAATCAAGCCAATGTTACCTTATTAAAAGGAAATTACTATTTTGGAAAGTAAACTGGCCCCACTTCATTAGTCATCAGGAAGGCAGAAATTAAAACCACAATGAGACACTACTACTACCCACCAGAATGTCAAATTAAAAAAGAAAACACTGAGTATCAGTGAGAATGTGGGGTAACTAGAACTTTCAGACACCGCTGGTGATGTAATCTCTTTGGAAAAGTGACAATCTCTGCTAAAGACAAACTCACACATACCTTGACCCAATCCAGCGAACATCTATGTTTACCAAAGGACAGGTGTAAGACAGTCTATAACAGTTTTAATCCTAACAGCTCCAAATTAAAAATAACCTAAATGCCCATCACCAGTAAAATGGAAGATAAACTGTGTTATAGCTATATAGTCAGAATATTAAAGAGCAAAGACAGGTAAAACTACCACTCCATGTAACAGGACAGATGAATCTAGACACTGGGTAAAAGAAGCCAGACACAGAAAATACCAATTATATGACTCAATTTAAATTAAAGTCAAAAACAGGTAAGATATGTTGTTGTTAAGTCAAAACACTGATTATCAATAGAATGACTAGAAGGGATGTGAAAGACATTTCTCGATGCTTTTCAATTTTTGTTTCTTGTGCTTGTTATGTGATGTATTTAGCAGAAATTCATCAAATGGTATACTTATTACTGGGTACTTTTCAGCATGTAGATTATACTTCAGAGTGAGTGAGAAAGAGAGAGAGAGAGTGTGTGTGTGTGAGTTAAGAAATCAAAGCATTAGCTGTTATCAGTAAGAAACATTTTAAACCAACTCTGTACCATTTTTTTACAATTATACACATTTCAATATTTAATGATATTGGGGTCAGCACACTTCCAAACAGCAAATATTTTAGGCTTTATGGGTATCTCTTCTTCTGAATATTCTTCTCTTTTTAAAAATGGAACAATCATTCTTATCCATGTCATACCAACACAGGCTGTAGCAGGCTAACCTGAGCCCACAGTAACACCACAGTAACAGCTGCTGACCCCTGAATGAATACATGTTCATCCATCCATCCATCCATCCATATGGCATATACGTATTTATGGCATAAAAAATAGTAATAATGGAATTACAGAATTTTAAAGCTAAAATAAAGACCTGAGAAAGAGTCTAATGCAATTCCTTAATTTTAGGGACACAAAACACAGGCCTAGAGATATTAAACAATGTGCTCAAAGTTTCAAAGCCAACCTTATCATCGATCCATTCATTCTCCCTACACCTGAAAGTCTACTCCTAGGTATTTACCAAGAGAACGGAAAACATTTTCAACAGAAACACTTGTGCACAAATGTTCAAAACAGACAAAAGCTAAAAAGTGGAAAGACTCAAATGGCCATCCACTAGAGTAAACAAAATGTGGTATATATCCATACAATGGAATATCATTTAACCACAAAAAGAAATAAAATACTATACATGCTATGACATGAATGTACCTTGAAAACATGCTAAATGAGACACCAGACATAAAAGATTACATATTGTATGATCCATTTATATGAAGTGCCCAAAACTCGCAACTCCATAGAGACAGAAAAGAGACTGGTGGCCATCAAGGGCTGGGGGAGGGGAAATGAGCTACTAGGTATGGCGTTTCTTTCCAGGTTGGCAAAATGTTCTAAAATGAGACAGCAGGGACGCCTGGATGGCTCAGTGGGTTAAGCCTCTGCCTTCAGCTCATGATCTCAGGGTCCTGGGATCGAGTCCCGCATTGGGCTCTCTGCTCAGCAGGGAGCCTGCTTCCCCACCCCTTCTCTCTCTCTGCCTGCCTCTCTGCCTACTTCTGATCTCTCTCTGTCAAATGAACAAATAAAATTCTTTAAAATGAGACAGCAGTGATAGCTGTACAATTCTGTGAACAAACTAAAAACCACCAGACTATGCAATTTTTAAAAGGGTGAGTGTTATAACATGCGAATTATGTCTCAATAAACCTTTCAAACAAAACAGAACAGTCAGGTGAGAGCACCTGAAAAGTCTAGCGAAAAGGAGAAGGTTAAATGCCAAATGTCTTAGATGCAGCAGACAGCCTGTGATAAATCCCAAAGTAAAATATTATTCCCCAAATATTTTTCAGATACTGGATATTCTATGAAAAACAGAAGAAGTGACACCAACAATAGGATTTCTTCTAATACTTGCATGGTAAATACTGAAACCCATTCCTTCTCCTGTAAAGTGTGCTTGCATAAGGCTATGCCGCAGTAGAGATTCGGAATTCCCAGGTGCAGAGGCCCAGAGGCCGTGCTCACCACTGAGTCCTCAGCACCTAACATAGGGCCTGGCACACAGCAGACACTTGGCTGTATTTACTGAATGAAAGTGCCCTGCTTAGCTGCAGACTGAGGGAGTGGAAGCATTCAGCAATTAGCCATTACCATAATACCCATAAAAACTTATAAACCTCGGGAAATACATGTAACCTTTGATTTTGTTTTTAATAATGTCAAATGATTTCTTTCTCTTCCTGTTACAAAGCAAAAGGGAAAAAAAGGCTTATTTTTGCCATCTATTTTCATCTAGAGTCATCTATTTATCTCGTGGGCTACTGATAGTGTTCTGCCAGTACGTTATAAACTTTAAAACTTGTAGGTAATGCCGCAGGACATCTTAATACAGGTAGTCAGCCTTCACTCCCCTCTATGAAAATGCAGAACACTATCAGTTATCATTTGAAAATACGGCAACTTCTTACCAAAGCATAAGGAATGACTGCCATCTGAACTACAGAATAACTACATGAGGTAAAGAACTAAAAGGTTCTAAGTTTATAAAGAAAAGGCAGTAACTCAATTTCTGGAGACAAAAGAAAAAAACAGTAGAAATAATTTTTTTTTAATTCTAGAAAAAAAGCTAACAGAGAAAACAGATGAACTGCTCACAAAAGTGAAAAATTAAAACTCAAAAGAATAAACCAACCTAAACTGCCAAAGATAGAAATTGTAAATAACCGCAGAATGAATGTGGGTTGCGGGCTAAGCATTTTCTTCTGGATCAAGTGACAACAAATGTGGTATTAACTACATGCCTCATTTTTTTCCCCCACTTCTAAGTTTTTTGTTTTTTGTTTTTTGTTTTTTTTTTTTAAAGATTTTATTTATTTGACAGAGATCACAAGGAGGCAGAGAGGCAGGCGGTGGAGGCAGGGGGAGCAGGCTCCCTGCTGAGCAGAGAGCCTGACGCAGGGGCTTGATCCCAGCATCCTGGGATCATGACCTGAACTGAAGGCAGAGGCTTTAACCCACTGAGCCACCCAGGTGCACCCCCCACTTCTAAGTTTTTATTTATATAAGAGATAAGCATTTCACTGAGTTTTCCAGAAAAACTTACATTACCAACTAAAATCAGCAGGTATTGGTGTTTTTAAGCTCCTTTAATATGAAGAGGTGTTTGCTGGCTTTTATTAACAGGTGATCTTTCATGCAATAAAAGTTGTGGGAACTGATTTTTGAAGGCTTTGAAAATTCTAAACATTGCCCTGTTCATCTATCTTCAGGATAAAGTCATTCGTAAAATAAAAAAAGTATACATCTTTTGTTTGGTGTTTTAAAATTCCCCTAGATATACATATCTGTGGGAAGTAGGTTTAAGAAAGTACTCATTTATATATCAGAAGCACCGAGATAAGGGAAAAGAAAGCAAGCCCCTGTAAACACATGCTTTGGAAAATTAGAAGCCCCTGCAGAATGAAGGCATGCACAACTGCTGTACCAGGAGGGACAAGAGCTAGGGAAGGGAGAAAGCCAGTGATTTAATAACAGATCAGCTTCAAAAATAAATATAGGAAATAAACATAGGAAAGTCAAACATTAGTAAGGTAAGAGTGATGAGTATATTGCCGCCTTAGATCCTACATCAAAAAAACACCAAGAGTTTGCTTGTCTCCTTTCTCAAAAATTTTTACAAGTTTAGAGAAGTACCTCCTCTATTTTAAATTAAGCATCAGAGAAACCTCCCACTCTTAACAAAGGCTGAAGATACACCCAGCAGCCAACTCTCCTGGCTTGTATCCCTAGTATAAAAGCACTCTTTTAGAAATTTCTGCTGTGCTACTACCTACCTCTGGGTTCTTGAGGGTCATCTCAATGCTGGCGGCGGGCCCGAATCCTGTGAGGGACTTAATGTGGATCTGTGTGGGCAGAGGTCGCCGGCACTGGCAGTACACTGAAAATGCCATGGACTTCAAGTATTGAATGTAGAAAACTTGTTCGTCCTTCATTGTCTGCAGCATGTACTGGCAAGGCACAATCTACACACACAAATACAAATAAAACTAGAATGCGCTTGGAAAATGAAATGGCATGAATTCTTTGCAAAGAGGGCAGGGAGTTTAAGTTTTAAAATATATAAGGGGCACCTGGCTGGCTCTGTCAGTGGAGCATGCAAACCTTGATCTCGGGGTTGTGAGTTCGGGCTGCACATGGGATGTAGCGACTGCTTAAAATCAAATCAAGTATTACATACATATGTGTATAAACATATATACATATATGTTATGTACATAATGCAACTCAATCTTAACTCCTTAGATGACATAAAATCCTCTATTACAAAGATACACCAACAATTGAAGAAGAGGGGTCATCTGTTGGCCACATTACAGTCACTTAGAAATTACCCTCTTCCTTTTTTAGGGATAAATTGTTAATTTACTATTGCCATGCTCCAAAATTTTTAAAACTTGCTTTTTAATGTAGTTCTCTTTTTAATCACATGTACACACAGAGCGTGCAGTAACTGAGGAATTACTATCTGAGGATGTGAGACACAAACTTCACAACGAAAAACAATCAATAACATACTCTGGTAACTCTTTAATTCAATATTTTAATTCTGTAAGATGGCTCTAGTGAAAGTGACAGTAAAACAAACCCAAACACCCAAGGTATCATTTATCACTATTACCAAAATCTTGTAAAATTATTGCACTATAAAGCCAGCCAGGCGGTAGTGGAAGAGGCACGCTCACTGACTGCTCTGTGAAGGGAATGTAAATAAGCGTAACTTTTCTGGAAAGGAATCCGGCATTATTTGTCAGTACTATATCTAAGAATACGCTTTAAGAAATTACCTGAAGTATGAAAAAGAGATTATAAAGATGTTTATTACAGCTATATGTATAATAGCAAAATTTAGAAACAAATATCTAAGTGTACAATAATGATTACATCTGGAGAACATGCACTCATTAGAAATGCTGCTTGTAAGAATTTTAAACACGGCAAAGTATTCATGAATAATGTTAAGTATTAAAGACTAAAAATTATACTAGAAGTATGATTCCAACTCTATAAACAAACATACACAAAAAAGGCGAGAAATACACCAAAATGTTACGCAATGGTGGCTTAATCTAAAAGTAGAATTTTGAGTACCTTTTCCTTTATAGCTTTCATGTACTTCCAGTTAAAAAAAAAAAATCATGAACTTGTATTTTGCAAAAACAACAATGAAAGCGAAAAATAAAGCCGCAAATAGTCACCTGGAGAATGAAAGAATTTCTCATATGCTCAGGTAAATTATCCAGCATCTCTGTGTAGCAGCGCATCAAACTCAACAGCCAAAAGTTTCCGGAAGTAGAGTCTTCATCTGCAGTGTAAGTGAAGGGGTCCACCATGTAAATGACAACAGCTGGAGGATAGGCCTGGCTGTCTGCGGAGTCAGGCTCAGTGGGAATTCCTATTCTCTCTCGTTCTGTGACGCTGCAGAAAGAGCCACTTATGAGATGCACAGAATAAACATAAGTCACACAAAATACACCAGTTCCAGAGCACACCAATGATTATAGATTAAATGTAACATCAATATGTGTATTACTAAAATGAAGGCAAACCAAGTCAGTTCGTAGGAAGACAGGTGGGAAATGACAATACACTCCTTTAAGTGGGAGATCTCTTTTTCCCCTCCCTCCTTCTCCTGGGGCTATATTCTAAAAAGGTATTTTATAATACTATTAATGTTAGTGTTTAATAGCTTACTATTACTATTATCCACTTATTCTGTTCACATAATAGTAGAATCATCACTAAAACTTACGACGAAGCTAATAAGTACAGTACTAGTAAGTTTATAAGAAGTCTCAGATTTCTTAACACTGAAACAAGAGACTGACAGTTGTCACTTCCCTGTGGGAAGAAGAGAAATAGAGCACTTCACTAGACTGAGAGATTCACGAGGCTGAGGCGGACAGCTGGGTGCAGAAGAGTACAAGTAAGGGTCCAAGCCAAAGCCACTCGTGTCAGTCCATGAACAACGTACCTTTCTTGTCCATCCTGTGAGGACTGAGAGGAGCTCTGCCCCGGCTCAGTGTCTCCACCACAGCCCATGTTCCCTTGCATTCTGTCTGCGGAACTGGCCCCAGTGCTGGGGTTCTGCCCTCCAACACTAGCACTGAACCCTGAAGAAGAGGTAGTGCTGGTCTGGTTAACAACGGCAGCAGGGGCAGAGGACGAGACAGGTGGTGGCACAGAGGAACCAGATGCGGAGCTACTTGCCGCAGGGTTCCCAGAAGTGCTGTTAGAGGTGGGATTGAATGCACTGCCAGCCGGGGGCGCTGCTGATCCTGAATTTGAAGCTAGTGGCCCTGCGTTCCCAGGTGTAGCTTGTCCCTGTGCTGCTGCTGGTGGGGACTGATACTTAGGTGGTATCAACAGGCTGCTGTCGAGCTGCAGAGTGGCTAGATAAGGTGCTGAAAAAGGACATGCAGAGAGGTGACATCAGTGATGTTCTGCAGTACTGAACTGGATCAGAAATTCAGAATGGCCCCTTTTTTAAAAAATGATGCTTTCAGGCTGCAGTACTCTAATTATGACACCCAAAATGCTATCTCCACACCTGAATATATGCTTATATATTCTTCAAACATGGAAATGAACATGAAGCTACTTATTATAAATTCTGGTGAAGAGGCTGATTAGAAAAAAAAAAAAAAGTGAGAGAGAGAGAGAGAAAATTAATCCCTATAACACTTTCCTTTCAGACTGACTCTCTGGGCCTTCACTGACAACAGAGAGGCCACGTATTCTCTAGCCACCACGGTACACCATGCTCCTCTGTGTACTGAACTTTAAAAGCTTCCAAGATCCTCTTGGGAATGTCGGTTAAATTTAAGCAGTTAATACCAAGTCCTGCTGCTAAGTTTTCAAAATGTGGAGTAAATTAGATATGACTTCTTTAGGCAACTTTAAATTGCTTTTAAAGAATGTGTGTGCACATAAAAATTAGCATTTAATGACCTAGAACGCAGAAATTAGACCTAAATAAATACAGTAATGGAACACTAACATTACCTGAGACAAAAGTAGCATAATGCTGCTTCCCAAAGGGGGACAATTTGCTATTTTACTTCTCAGATTCTACTTGGCCAAATAAATTCCCATTTACCTAGGTGATGGCGGCAAACTTGCGCATAAAGTTTGAGTCTGGAATGATTGTCATTCTCCTCACTGCTCCACGGCTGGTTGAACCACTCGCTCACAAGCTCGTCAGTCAGCTTCTGTGCCACGGTCTTTCCCACGCGCATGATCCCGTCTCTTAGCACTTTGCAGATGGGCTTGTGCTGCCCAAGCCTACACATCTGATACCACAAGCAAGATCATTACTTACAACAGGAACCACTCCTGTCGTTAGCGGGGAGAATTCTTTATCATACGCATCGAAGTATTTTGCTTTTCTTTTAGCATTAACACGAACAACCAAACCAACATTAGACGCTGGTCCTTTCTGGTAATTATAATGTATGCTGAGACTGCTATCTGTCTCTCCAAAACCTGGCCTAGACCCTCTAAAGAAAAATAAATGTTTCTTCACCCCAGCCAATTCCTCCCACACAAGGGAAGTTTGCTGAGCACTACCTGATTGCTAATGGTCAAATAAAGAATTAACCAGATTCCTGCCTACTTTGGCTGACTGAGACATATGTCCACTAAAACCTCTTAAGTAATCCCTACTCATAATGTTTTCCCATAAGATAACATTAAAATTTTATGGGCCATCTGTTACAGACATTTGGAGATCACCAATAGCAGAAGCCACTGAAGCAGTGGATATGCTGATCACTTTTTCAAAGTAAATAGTTGTTTGAAGCACAATGCTATTGTTATTAATCTCCAGGACACTAAATGGGTACTTACAGCAAAGAATTAATGTAATACACCTGCAAAAAATAAGCTACTTAACTATCTACTCACCAACAGGAGAGCCCACATTATCCCTTATTAGAGGTGATAACTGACGGCTTACCAAGCCCCTACCAAGTTCTCTAACGCACACTCTTCTCAACAAAGTATGCACTCCCGCCAAATGAGCAATCCTAGTAAAGTCATTAGTCTCTAAAAAGATCCAGCAATGCTTTTATATGTTTTATAAGTCATGTTAAAAGTTTCATCCAAGAGAAGAGAACTGGGCTCTAAAAAAAATTGCTTAGATAAGTTTTCTCTGTTATGGTCCTTGTGATTTAATAGTATTACACATCCATGAGCGAGGCACTGTATAGAAATCACTGTACCTAACGGTTCCTTTAGGGGCTTAACTGATGTCATTACCTCTTACATTAGCATCTCCTCACTTCTTTGTAGCAACACGTAAGTTTACTATTTCACGTGTGCCCATCCACTTCTAGATAGTGAATATTCTGTTATGAAACATTTTAGAAATTCAACTTGGCAACTTCTTTAACAAACACTCTTGTGATGTTTATAAAATGCCTGTAACAGTTCTTCATAAGTACTAATTTTATTTAATTTTGCCCAAAATAAAGATATTAGAAGTATAAGAAACAAAGAATTTAGTGTACATACACTTTGGCAGAAAAAATGTGGCACTTAACCTTAAAGATACTCATGATTCCAATTTTTCGAAAGTAACAGTAATTTATGTACTAAATATATAAAATGATTCACCACCTTTTATATTATTATGGTTATTACATTATTAATCTGTATCAAAGTTCTAGTATTAAGAATAATGCAGTGCTAAATATACAACAGGGACATGACTCATTAAACTTATCTTTTGACTCAAAAATCCCAAGCTAAACATTTTCATACTGTTTTCAAGACCCCCCCACCCAGCACCAAGAAGGGATGCGCTTTCTTTCTGTAAAGGTCATCTTCTGAACATCCAGAACACCCGCTGGTAAGCAACACTTTTCAACTCAAGCACATACATGAGAAAAGAACAGCTGACGGAATTGTTAAGAGTGTGGGAAGGCTGGCAGAGCAGTCTTCTAAATCTAACAAAATGTAAAGCCAAGAGGGGAAAGCAATTTACTCCCAGGAAACCTTGCCAATTTAATTCTCTCCTTTATCCTCCAACCACTCGCAAATTTTCTTTGAGATCTACCTTGAAGATACTTGTTCTTTAAAATTTAGTCAGAGCTGGAAACAATCTGAGGACTCATGTCCCCAAAACGATCTTCATATCATTCTCACCTCATATACAGCACTCAAGTCCCTGAAGAAAGTTTTGGCTCCTTCGAGCAAGGCCTCATTTTCTGGACACACCACAATATAGGCAACATCACGGTGGCCCCCATATGGGTCCAACAATAGCCTCTCCCAAAACGGCAAAGAGAATGGTGAGATGGTGAGGAAGTCTTTGTCACAGCCTACCAGCAGAGTGGGAATGGGCAATGGTTCAGGAGACTCTTCTGAACCTGTAACAAGAAGGCAGTTAGGACGGTGTTTGAAAGTCCATTTCCTAGAACCTGGACAACTCAGAAGTTCTTGCTGCATTAGTCCTAATTCTGGCATCAGAAATTTCTTGTAGGTTGACAGGGTCACTCTCAATAGTACTCTCAAATCCCCTTATTACATGGCCCCTGACAAAGACCTTATATCAATGAGTCAGAACGCACTTAGATAGGTCCAATAAGGGCAGGTTAGAAAAGGTAAAGTTAGTTTTCCAAGCAGCACTATACCATTTCCTTTAAATTAAGCCTTAACATCCTGACTAGGAAGAAGTTGAAAGAACTAGTTCAGAAGGTCATCAGGATGAAAATACAACGAGGATGAGGAAGATGAGGAGAATCTAATGAATACTCCAAATATTATTTTCCTCATTGACCTGGATTCGACCAAGGATGCTAAGAGAAAACTTAACTCCAAACTGACTTTAGGGAAGAAAAGATTATAAAGATTAAATATTAAGATAAAGATTAAAGATTAATTTATAAAATTATAAAACTTAATAGTCATGAAGAGGATTCCATTTTGTCAGTAAAGCTAGGACTGGACAGTATCTAAAACTGGAAGAATTGAAACGGGGAAGAGATTCTACCATAGGTTCCCCGTCCTGCCATTTTGTGGAACTGCTGCCAGGTTAGCGGTCCCTGCACATGCTGGATGTTCTCCCAGGTCCTGCCCGTGCGTTTCTTTTGGATGGCATCTTGGAGAAAGGGCTGCAGCGACAACAGCATGCGGACCACATCCTGGGAGGAGAGCATGCTGATGTCTAGCACTGCAAGAGAAAGGAAATGAAAAGGAACAAATTATACAGGGGGACTGGCATTCTCTTCTTCCCTGCCATCCTTCTGGACCTCAGTTATAGTCCATGACAAAAGACATTACTGGAGGTAGATTCTATTTTCAGTATATTCTAAAATGCTTGACTTACCAGTCAAAAGATATTATTTTATTATTACAAAGTAATTTATAATTTACTATGGGAAATAATAAAAGGAGAAATAGATCACTCTGTATCTAAGAGGTTAACTATAGAATTGTTTAGAAATAAAAAGATGGGTAGGCCTGAATTTAAAATCATACAGACCTGTTTCCAAGGTTGTTCATAGGGAAAGAGAGCTATAAAAGTTTCTTAATCATTCTATTACTTTTTTTTATAAATAGCAATGTTTTGAAAGTATGATCAGTGTGTGTTGGGGGGGACTTAAGAGCTCTTAAAAACTGTTAAAAATGCTCTTAATGTAAAATGTTTTCACAAAATACGAAGTACACAGAGAGAAAGACAACGTTTCATGCAGGCAGAGGCATAAGAAAACATGGCAAAAGCTACGACAGGACTGAAAGTCATCTGTCCCCAGAGGAAGGTGGGACTCATGGTTTCAGAAGAAATGTCCATCCTACTGAGGAGGGGCCCTCAACACAGAACCTGAAAACCTCTCAGACTCTATACAAAACTGTGCACGTATGAACATATGCATATTATTTACCAGGGATAAAGGTCCATAAAGGCTCATCAAATTCTCAAAAAGATCTGAAGAAAGAGCTAATGATGTGTGAGGTGATCAGCTGCATACCTAAAGGCCCTTCCTTACTCTTTCTTTTCTAGCTGACTGGGAATGGGACACAGATGGAAATCTAAGATTTATCTACCAACTAAACCTGAAACACAGGATGCTTAAGACATCTCTAGGTGTATCCCTAAACCAAACAAATTGCTAATCTAAATTTGCAGCCTCTTGGGAAAAACTGGGAGACATGGCAAGCCGCAGGCCACATTCCTGCACAAGCAGCATGCCGGAGCGAAGGCTCAGCGCCCCCTTCAGATGGCTCTCCTCACTCAGCTCTGCTGCCTGCCTGAGAAGGAAGCAGTGATCGACTTTATCTTCAAGCCTGGGCTGCTTTTTTCTTAAAGAAAAAAGTACTTCTTGGACCCATGGCTCTATCAGAAGTTGGAGAATGACACACAAAGAGAACCACCGCTTAGAGAAAAACAAAAGCAGTCATCATTCTTTGTGGCTACTCGTGTGCACATGGAAAAGAACGTGTGTACTGACAGACACAGTGAGGGCACTGCTGTTGGCAAATCTGGCTCCAGCATCATTCATTTACGTTATCTGTCTGGTACTGTTAAGCTTGTGACTTTGGAACCCACACCTCCCCTGCAATAAAACTCTGCTCTTCTTCATATCCAAAGATGACAGGACTGATCCACCCACACACCGCTTTTCTGTCTGAAGGCTACTATCTGGCAAAAGGAACCACCCGAGATAATCACCCACATTTCTTTAGGGGAAAGACTGTACTTTCTTTAATTCATTTAATTGATAAATGCATCCAGCAGACATTAATTAGAGGCCTGCTAAGTACAACGCACTGTGCTCAAACCCAAGTGGTTACAGAAATGAGCATAACCCTTGAATACTTCCTTACAAGTCTCCACCTCCGAGAAGTCTCTTGATTTGGCTACTCAGAAAATGCCTACTCATCCCCTACTCCACTGATCTCTGTCCTCTGAACAAACTTTCTCCTTCCAGATTTCCAACTGTATTTAAGAAGCTTATGTAACCTTTCCCCTACAGGCTGAGAGTTGTTCAGAACAGGGTCCACGTTTCATTCACGTAAGCAACTACTCCAGCCCAGCCTGTTCCCACCTCTCTACAGAAGCAGCTCCTCACCATGGTCAAAAGATATGTTTAATCCTCTTCTTAAAAGCTCAGCTACACTTTAATGCTTCTTGACCACTCACTCATCTCTTTCTTGAAACTTGGTTACGTTGCAGAGTTCAGCGAAGCTCTGTCTCAAGCTCTCTTGTCGGTCTGGGTTTCCTCCTCCTTGGTGAGCTTTCTTCCTCCTCTGTGCCCTGGACTTGAGTATCTACAAGTCAACTACTCACTTTCCCCCGAGCTGCAGGACTGGGAAGTCCCAAGAGTCTACCTGACATCTCTACCTGGGTATCTCAGAAGAGATCTTTAAGATTTCCCAATCTCAAGTTAGGAGCTTTCTCCCCGGACCTGGGCTTCTTCCAGTGCACTGATCTTTGAACGACATCACCATCTGTCCAGGTATACAAGTCACAAGGCCAGGTGTCTTCCTTACCATCTCGCTCTCTCAGACCCCTAAAATCCAACCCATTACCAAGTCCTGCAGTCCAACCACTTCCTCAACATCCCTTGAATGTTTCCACTCCTTTGCCATCTCCTTTGCTAAGACAAGAAACCAAGTTATTCTTTCTTATTTGAGCCGCTGCACTAACCCTCTCATCTTCGCACCATTCCTGCCATTTCCAAATCCACAGCCTGCACTGCAGTCGGAGCTTGTCTGTTTCTTACTACACAAATCAGAGGGCAATGCCTCTTCATGAACCCATCATGTTAGGGCTCTTGGGATAAAGACCTCAGCCCAAACAGGTCTCAAACGGCTCTCGGGAATCTAGCCAGCTCCCGAGCTCCCTTCAGTTCTTTCAAGATGTATTTATTTAAGGGGGGTGGGGAGTTGAGGAGCCAGGGAGGGAAAGTGGGGAAGAGGAGAGAATCTCAAGAAAATTCCCCACTGGGCGCAGAGCCTAACTTAGGGCTCAATCTCATGACCATGAGATTGAATCCTGAGCCAAAATCAAGAGTCAGATTCTTAACCAACTGAACCACCCAGGCACCATCCCACATTAAAAATAAAATAAAATAAAATAAAATAAAATAAAATAAAATAAAATAAAATAAAATATTTATTTATTTGAGACAGAGAGTCCTTCAGCTCTTTGAAAGCCCCAAGCTCTGCGTAACTCTGGGCCTTCCTTCTTGCTGCTTTTTCTGCCTGGGACACAATTCTTTGCTCTCCACTTTCTTTAGCCAGTTATTTTGTACTTGGCACGGAAATCTAATGTTTCTACTTCCTCAAGGAGTAGAAGAAGGCTGACCTACTGCTCTTCTAGGCTGAGCCCCAGCCTAGGAAGGCCCTCCCACCCCACACCTTCATCACTTATAACAGTTTCTAATTCTATGCTAATTTGTGTAATTATTTGATTAATCTGATGTCCATCTTCCAGAATAGATTAGAAAGTCCCTCAGAGAGGTGTCCTGTCTCTTTCAGTCACTTTACCCCCAGGGATGCATCACAGCATAGACAGTGAATGAATAAGGGAAGGGAACAGCGAGCTGCAGGGCTCACTTAGAGCTCAACATTACACACATTTGTCAGCTGGAGCTTTTAATAATGGCAGTGACATGCCTCAGGAACCACAGCACAAAGCCAAGTGCAATCACTGTTACAAGACATGCAAAACACTGGAAAAGCAAAGGAAGGAGAAAATGCTCTGTAAATGGGTAGAAGGCTCCACAGGAGAAGTATTAGAGACAACCGAGTTAGAAGAATGGGTGGATTTAAATACACAAGGTGTGCCAACTACTTGTCTGTGTACTCGCAATGATGCTGATATGTAGCAGTCAGTTTGCCATGTGAACTGCCCACAGGAATCAATAGGAGAGGAAGTTTTCACAAAATAATGAGTCTCCTCAAAAGGTGTTTCAGTATAAAACACTTGTGTGTGTGTGTGTGTTTTAAGAGAAATGAAATTTAAAATTCTGTCCTTTATAATTTACCAATCATACCAAGATAATTTTCAAAGCAAACGTGTATTCTGGGAAACCTACCGTTGCTATGAGGCCAAGAGTGCACAGTGGCACTTCTCACCAGAGCTTCATCCACTTTTCCACCAGTGGGATTATCCACATACTGTCGGCCCTGCTCCAAGGCATTAAAGCATTCCGTCCAGTAATCATTATTATCTGCTTGCACCCGGTCATAACTCCAGCTTACACAGGGAAGAGTCTGGCGACTGTTAGAGGAAATGTAGTCCAGGAAACTCAATGAAGCAAAAGGTTGTGTATGTTGATTCTGGAGGAGGAGGAGAAGGCTTATAGGTGGCTCCTGGGACTTTCTGGTTCCCTCCATCTGAGGAAGGAAGGTAGTCTGACACATCATTAAACGCCTCTCTGCAGCCTGACCAATATCAGAATTCTTCCCAAAAATATCCAACTCATCTTCCAGGAAGAGTCCTGAATTGTAGCCAAGTTTGCGATTCATAATCGCACTAAACCCACAGGTACAGCGATACTGGTCCTCGTTGGAAGAATCAGGGATGTAAAGCCCAACGTCTGCCCCTTTGATGTTCATGTTGCAGGCACAGATGCAACAGCTGTCAAAGTTTCTGTCTTTAAAGATATTCATCACAGAATCTGAGAGAATCAAGGTGACGTAGAGACTGTGGGCTTCAGGAATTGGCTGCATCGTGGCAGGCTCCACAGAGTTAAGGGGCCGCGTGGTAGAGGGGGTAGAGGCTGGTGACCCCTGATCGGTGCTATCGTATTTAACCGACCCTTGACCACTGGCAGTGCCCCCACCTCTGGGAGTTCTTGGGGTCCTGGGGGTTCGTGGTGTGGGGACAGAGAAGCGAGGGGTTGCTGGAGATGGCAAAACTCCTGCTCCACTGTTGCTGGCTGGGGCAGCGCTGTTCAACGTCACTGGTGTGTTCATCTGTGGTGTATTCAGATAGTCCGGATCTGCTAGGCTCCCGACACTAGGCACGTTACTGCAACAGACAGTACCAAGTGAAAACAGGTGCATGTAACAGACATAATTACCCCACCTGGCCTGTGCATTTTTTTTTAAAAGATTTTATTTATTTATTTGACAGCCAGAGATCATAAGCAGGCTCCCCGCTAAGCAGGGTCTGATGAGAGGCTTGATCCCAGGACCCCGAGATCATGACCTAAGCCAAAGGCAGAGTTTTAACCCACTGAGCCACCCAGGTACCCCTGGCCTGTGCATTTCTTATCATGCTTTCGCTAGGTATATTCAATTTTTTATCACACACACACACAAAAAAGAAGATTCAAAGGAGTCAATAAAAGTGATGGGAAAGCAAGAAGCAAGGTATGAAGAATAATATACCATACACCAAGAATAATACATCATTTTCCTTCTACTTATTCCACATCAAAGCAATCTCCATCTTAATCTTTCAAGGGAACTTTACTGTTTTTACAAGAGAACATGGTGCTGGGTTGGGTCAATGTAACACATGAGTTCAGATGCTAAATTGACTAGAAAAGTATAGGATAAAATTTCCATCTAATCTGCAATTACATTTTTGTCACTTTTCAAAATTTAAAGTCTGCTGCTGTACTTATCCTCTGAGATCATAATCCATACATGATTCTAAAGCAGTTATAATCAAACAAATAGGAACATTTGCCATTTTTCTAATTTTCAAAGCACAGTCCTATCTAGGCTTGCATTTTTATAGTACTGAATGACCATAAAGGAATCCAATTTAGGAAATCCACTGGCCAGTACTACACTACAATTAATACCAATATCACATATGTAGCTAGGAGGCCTTAGTATTAATTAGATGAATTGTGCAATACACATACTGTATCATAGCTCTCAAACTTCTAACAGATTTCTGTGGGGTGGTGGGCAACTTTAGTTCATTTTTAATCTTCAATATGCTATGTATTACCTACAGCACAATTATTTTTAGTTCCCAGAGACTGATCACACACTGTGTTATCTATTTTTTCATAAGCAATGACTTCTTTTTAGAACAGTCACACAGAAAACAAAAACGGTTTCTACAATGTTCTGCTGTTTTATTATTGTAAAAGATTTTTTATGTACATTCTTAGAAGTACATGTAAAAAAAAGCAAATGAGACCATTCTCTCCCAATTAGAAGGTATCAAAAGAAAAGATTTCATCTACTGCCTAATATTTTTTTGAAATCTATTAATACTGTACTTAAACTAATGTTCTTCCAATAAATGACATATTCATTCACTTATAATGTGAAAGAAGAATGTCATAAAGTGATGGCTCTTCAAATAATTTTCTTGTGATTTTTAATTAGCTATGCCTAAAACACCAGCTTAAAAAATCCAAATCCGCACTACAAAGAAACTAACTCTGAAGCACAGTGGTATCTTTGAGTGCAGATAAAAAATGACCTAGAAACCTTGATTAGCAATCACTGCTATCTCAGAGACCAAAATAATGGGTAATAATGATCTTTACTCTAATTGGACTCCTTTCAAATTCTTCTGTTTGACAAAACCCTAAAATTATTATACAGTTCAGATCAGAAGAACTATGACTACTAACTGAAAACCTAAATAATTAAATTGCTCCCTAGGTAGTAAGAATGGTTTAACTTGTATAGTAACCTGATTTTTCCCATTCAATAAAAATGAACTAAGTACCAACACTATACTCAATGCTGGACATTCAACAGTGAAAAAGGGGATGAGAAGGTAGCTCACAGCAAATATGACAGGTGTCAAGCAAGTGAGCGTGCACGTTCTGAGTGTGACCAGGGTGCCAGGGTGATGGAGACCCCAGCAGAAGGAACTCACATAGTTTAGAACTGTGTTGCCCAATAGGGTTATCACTAGCCCTATGTGCTAAATTTAAATAAACTTAAATAAAACTATAAATTCATTTCAAGAGGTGCACAGCTACAAGCTCAGGGCAGGGGATGCCGTATTGGAAGGTGCTGATATAAAACACTTCCTTCATCAACAACAGCTCTTAACAGTGCCAACTGAGAATACCAAGGATCTCTGGGATGACAAAGGACAGATTTCATGTACCTAAACAATGATCTGAATTATTGATTATTTAAACTATCATACAGCAAAGGGCTGCCTGTCACTCTTTTGAGGAGTCTGTGTGTCTAAGAAATTCAACCATCAGATGGGTTCCTGGTGCCGCTGCCCTGGATGAGAATGGGGTGGCAACCCTTCTGGGTCCATGAGCCCTGCTGGACTAGACCAATCCCCCACTTACAGAAGCTCCAGCATGACTGGAGTACGGCAGTTGAAAACAAGCCCAGCGACCACCACAAGGGTACTTCTGAGCACGCTCTTGCCCTCTGATGATGAGATGTTATTGCCACAATACTTTCACAGCCACTGGAACCTTTCAAAAATCGTGTGGGGGAAGTCAGGCAGGATTATCCCAATTTTAAAGCAGGGGAAGACTCAGGTAAGCTGGTCATTTAAGGTCATACGGAGGAGTAAACAAAAAAGGCAGAAATGGAGTCCTCTGACAGCACAGTTCTACCTTCCTAAGTCTGGGTTCTTTCATCCTACACTCTGTCACTGTTTTTCACATTCTGACCCTGACTTTACATACATACACATAAAGCCTGTTAAGACATTAAAGTTGGTTTCATCAAGATGGTTTTCTGTGATGTCACAAATACAGCCCACAGAGCTGGATCTGGAATTTGTCTTATCGGCTCCTAAAATGTATCTCTGCATTAACTACAAACATTTTTTAAAAGGAGATTTACATAAAAATGCAGATCACCAGTCTCCCAC